>NC_064626.1:635195341-635509341 GCF_023864275.1 Schistocerca cancellata | reverse complement strand
AAGGCGACTATGGTCCTGTTTCACAAGGTTTACAAAGAAAAGCTGTGGGATATGCTGGGAGACAATACATACCAGACGACCGACACAGAACAGGAGAGATCGCAGGTTCGAATCCTGCCTCGGGCATGGATGTGTGTGATGTCCTTAGGTTAGTTAGGTTTAAGTAGTTCTAAGGTCTAGGGGACTGATGACCTTAGCAGTTAAGTCCCATAGTGCTCAGAGCCATTTGAACCAAGAACAAGAGAGAGAAGAGAAAGACTGTAGCTCTTCTCAAAGAATGATGATTGCCCTCGAAGTTGTTAAGCAGCTACGAGAGAGAGAGAGACCTTGTTTCACAGGGCCGTTATGGAACGCCGAAGGTTCACAAAGATGGAGTGCCTTTACGCCCCATTGTTAGCAACACTGCACCCCGACGTAACCACTCGCAAAATATCTGTAAGATTTGCTTACCCCTTGCGTCGGAAAGTATTCACATCATATTCCAAACTTCGTGGATTTTATTGGGCCGCTTGATAGCTTTAAGACTAAGATTACTGACAACGCTGTGAGCTTCTACATTGTCTCTCTTTTCATCAGATGGTTTTATAGGAATCCTTGGAACCCACTGTCCAGGTATTTGACGTAGAGACGACGAACCTTTTTAGGCATGTCTTGACATCGACAGCGACTTTTCGACGATGTGTACTATGTGTAGGTGGAAGGGGCTCAGTTTCACCAGTTGTCGCCAACGTGTGTTGGGAACATTTCGAGAAAGTAGAGAATTTAGCCGGATTCGAGTAAGGGAACGATCAACCGTAGTAGTCGCTACATCGTTAGTAAAGCCAGGGAGCATGCGCTTAGTCTGATGAAGATCAGTGAGGAGATATTCTACAAAGAACTAACTTCGGGGACATGCAGAGTAATAGCAATGGTGTCACCAGCACGCGTCTCTGGATGCGAATCGAGC
This sequence comes from Schistocerca cancellata, assembly GCF_023864275.1. Classification (NCBI taxonomy): domain Eukaryota; kingdom Metazoa; phylum Arthropoda; class Insecta; order Orthoptera; family Acrididae; genus Schistocerca; species Schistocerca cancellata. The sequence goes on along the minus strand of NC_064626.1, from coordinate 635,508,395 downwards.
ACGGCACGACGTGCTGGGAGGAAGAATTGGGGGAGAGATGCTGCCAGTGCACAATGGACACAGCGGTGTGACTGTTGGAGATCGCGGCGACCCCTAAGAAGTTCATTAGTGCAGCTATGATGATAACGTGATCGCTTGCCATAATATTATGACCGCTGGACACTGATACCCGGCTGTTCACCTGTGAACATTTTCGTTAAGATATACACTACCTGAGCAATGGTAACCGGATACTTACTTTGTCTTTGTCCAAAGATTAACTTGATGCAGCTGTTAACGCTACTCTATCATATACAAGCCTCAGAATCTCCGGATAACTACCGCAACCAACACTGTTTTTGAACCTGCTTGCTGTATACACCTCTTGGTGTCCCTTCACTCTACCCTCCCACTCTTCCGTCCAATACTGAACTGGTGATCTCTTGATGTCTCAGAAACTGCCCTATCAACATATCTCTTCATTTAGTCTAGTTAGCCACAAATTTATTTCCTTTCCAGTTCTGTTCAGTACATTCTCATTGGTTACCCACCTAATCTTCAGCGATCCTGTGTAGCTTCACATTTCAAACGTTTCTATTTTCTTCTTGTCTGAACTGGTTGTCGTCCATGTTTGAATTCCATAAAGGTTAAACTCCAGACAAACGCCTTCAGAAAAGACTTCCTGGCACTTGACTCTATACTCGATGTTAACAGTTTTTCTTGCCACTGCCAGTCTACATTTCATGTCCTCTCTATTTCAGCCACCATCAGTTATTTTACCGCTGAAACAACAAAAGTGATCTATTATTTACAGCGTCTCGTTTCCTAATCTACGTAATTCCCTCAGCATCGCCTGATTTGACAACGTTCCAAAGGCGTTCTGTTGGATTCACGTAGGGAAGCTAGACAGGGCAGTCCACTTCAGTAATGTTACTAGCAACAAAACAGTGCCTCACAGATCCTGCCTTATGACAGTGTCCATTGTCATGCTGATTGCTGATACAAACAACTGATAGCTCCTGACATGTTCCCCTACTCAATGCAGTACACAATGCTGAGAAATGTGTTCATATCCCTCGGCTTTTAGCGTTTTTGTGAGTGCAATAAAGGGACCACATTCTGATGTCAAAAAACACCCCATACCGCAGCAAAACCACATCCGTACGATACTGTTTGAACCACAAATGATGGCAGTTGTTGTTCTTTAGGACTTCCACAGTGTACAACGTCATTAATCACTCCAAATAATCCGTTTTTGGTCATCCAGTGTCCAGCGGCATCTCTCTTTCCATCACCTCCGGCGTCGCTTGGCAGAATTGCGTGCATTATGAGGAGCTGCTGGACCACTGAACTCCTGCGAACAGTCATTGTCCTAGTTGCACTGATGAGGTGAAACTCACTAGTGTTTCCTTTCGCTTGTAGCCCCCCTCCAAAATCGGCCTACTGTATTGCGATGCAACTGATCGTGATCGCATATGCCCAATGAAATTTTACAGTGAGTGATGCCGGTTAGTTGCACGAAAGTGTACAACAGACCATTCTGAAGGAGAAATCTATTCTAAACCTCAAGCGCAAACGCTCACTATCCACACAAGGGGGAAAAGGGTGCAACGTAATATTTAATACAAAGGAAATACTGATTAGCAAGAAAAGGATAATTAAACGGTCGCCAGCCTACTAGGTCAATGAATATCCAAAATCCTAATAAAGGTAATGGGAAACAAAACCAAGCAAATAATCACTGGCTTGGCAACAGAAGGTTGTTACGCTTTTCCACAACACAACAGTTCAAGAGAAAAAAATGAATCAGAAAGCACTGAGCTTGTAGCTACTTATTCTGAAATATTGAATTCGAAAGTAAGATTAAATTAAGTTGTTGGTTAAATAAATGATTGACTGTAACATAAACTATGTTAGTTAAAAAAAAGGACTTTCAGCAGTCTCAGCGTAACGTAATGCAACATTCAGGAAAAGACTAGAAACTTACTTTTGATTATTGAAAAATTGAATTGAATTCTCTTTAAGCAAACGAGCAAATGATTTTACTTTTAATACAACAGCAGTAAAATATATACCAAGTCAGCAGAAGTCACTCGCTAAGCTAAACGCAGAGTAAATGAAACTATTCACTATTAATTTGTGCTGTAGCTTTAGTTATTAGTTTTGCCAGAGAAATCTTACGTTTCTTTAAATCACTGAAGTTAGTACTCAAAACTGGAAATTAGTTAAGCTTCTGTTATGGAATACAAGAACGTACAGTTACTGAGGCAGTACTTAGTTAAACAGTTTTTATATTTTTTCGACACTCGGGGATTGCACGGAAGGGACAGGGCTCCACTTGGTAATAATGTCTGAGGACAATCACAACACAGATGCCCTACAAGTTTTATCTATTGCAGGTTACTACTGAGGAAAATTATTAAAGTTTGTGAAAGGAATGCCCCATGGTAATACCTGTACAATATTAGTTAGTAGTATTACGACTTTGTAGCTGTGTGGGCGACTAGGAATGCAGCCGACGACGATGCTGAGTTGCCGCTGTTGCTGTGCTGCTGGTTGAGAACCACGAGTTGTCTCCAGACCCACGGACAGCAGTCAGGGTCCGTCTCTCGTGACATCGAATCTTAAGTTCCGCATTTAGTAAGGGTGTCCAGATACTTTTGATCGGATAACGTATGTATTATCGTAATTCAGGAAAAGTAAAAACCTTTCGTTACATTAACGGTGCAGAACTGAACGACGCGTAATGCAACAAAGAATGTTTGTCCTGTACCGAAACTTATGAATTTATGATTTTAAGGAGGCAATGGTTTGCAGCTTTTAGGAAACGTTGAAAACTCATGATTACACACAGCTGTATTACACCAAAATTTATTTCACAGGTGATTTCAGTCGTTAACAGACTATCTTCTGGTGTCTGCTTACAATATAAAACCAAAATAAGGCCCAGTGCGTCATCACAAAGAGAGTCGTGAATACAGTAGACCACATACACAATTTATTGCGAACTTACCCTTTGAAATCTTAATCAAATGTGATACAACTCATAAGTATAATCAATTATCATGGCATAAGCCAATCTTCATTAAACTAAAAAAAAGGTAAATAAAACGTCTCGTAATTTCGTGTCGAAGCACTAGTCAAAATTAAATTTAGATTCAATCCTCAAGAAAGAAGACATCGTCAAAGATGTTGGACAAATGGTAAGAGATACACCACACCAAAGAGCAGCCATACCATGTCGAAGCCCAGATGACATTAGATGCATGGTATATTAGTATCATAGATTCAATAATAAAATGCAAAGGATAAGTGGAAAAGATGAATACAAAATATTTAGGATATTGCTCATGTCACAGCAGATCACAGCATTGTATGAAATAAAGCAGAGTGTAGTTCTACTTCGTCATACATATTTGCATGGAGGAATAAATGGGAAGATGAGAACATAATCATCTTAAGTACTCAATTAACATCCATTATTGTCATAATATTAACAATATCTTTCTTACAGCCATTTCTCATAGACAAGTGCAACACGTCATAAATTGAATTATTTAGAAAAATGGGACGGACATCTTGAAAAGCCAACACACACGTTTAGTAAACAATTTCAGAAACCTCCTGTTATCTTAAAAAACACTTTCATTACACGTAGGTGCACAAAACCTTCAACACATTTTATAGTGCTCAAAAGTTACGTAACGTAATCTGAGGAAGAAATGAATCTGCATTCCATTATGGAGTCGTGTTGCCCTGACGTTCGTATGGTCGTATCTGACTGTCCACTATTGAAATGGCTCAATGAGTACTGCCTCCGAATCCCGAAAATGTGACCATAAGTAAAAATTTTGACTTAAAAGAATTCTTTTAATAGGCTGGCTAGAGTTATGTTGGAACTATTGAATTCCGTTCTTACAAGTAACCACCTTTTTCTTCAGAAGGCTGAATTTCGTTTGGATTAAATATATTTGTTCAGTGACACCAGACCGAAATTTTTTAAAATGGATGTTTTACTTAATTGCGAACAAGTATTTCATTATTTAATCATTGGATAACAATTGGTTTGTTCTTGATTAACGTGTTCCTGACACACAAGAAAAAATAGAGAGGTTTCAGATTCCATGACATTCCGCCTTCTTTTTCGTTTCGTCCTTAAGTATATTCTGTCATCTTCGCGAATCAGTGCTAAAATCCAGGTACTAGCCGCAACTGTCGCGCGGGGTAGCCTTGCGGTCAGGGGAGCCTTGTCACGGTTCACGCGGCTGCTCCAATTGGAGGTTCGAGTCCTACCTCGGGCATGGGTGGGTGTGTTGTATTTAGCGTAAGTTAGTTTGAGTTAGATTAAGCAGTGTGTTAGCTCAGGGACCGATGACTTCAGCAGTTTGGTCCTATAGGACTTACCACAACTAGCCGCAACTCCGGCTTTGAGCCGTCTTTTGAGCGACACTTGCAATATGCCTTTATTTACACTGATAATATATAGTTGATAATTTTACTAAAGTATAAATAAAACACGCATGCCCACGTTATCATACTGTTGTTATTTCTGTAATACCGCAACTGAGCTATCACAAAATAAAAATATAATTACTAACTATAAAATATGTTTTAAATATATTAAAAATATCAGAAGTACTCTTTATAAAATAGGCCCATTACTTTAGATCCCTAACCTTTTGTTTAATAAATTTTATTTTGATGAAGTGTGTTTTATTACCACATATTTTTTCTTTGTGGAAATCATCTCCTAGGAAACTGAAAACTTTGTCGTCGGCAGCTGTTGCCCTTTTTGTACCTACTGCAGACGATTGCTAGGAATCAGATGTTGAGAAATGATAAAGAGGATACAAAAGTCGTTGAGGAAGAAATGAAGATGGAAATGAAGGTGAAGAACAAGGAGCACAAGATGAAGACTTGTAAGACTTTCAATCTTTTATACTAATGTACATATTCTATATTTAAATATTATGTATAAAGGCAGTTTTCAAAGAAAGCTTAACATGAAAATTATGAATGTTCCTGAAAACATTTTTATTCACTTCATTAATTTTCTCCGGGGTTCTTTTCACCATTTTGGATCCACCATTTTGAATTTTTCAATTTTAATGTAAAAATTGCTATAAGATGGCTCAGAAACTGCATTATACTTATTTTCGGCTTTATTGGGACATATTTTTCAATTTAGACCAGGTGTTTAGTGCTCTGGCCCACTGTGTGATGTCACTACAGACTTCAATTCTGTTGTTCTTCTCTTTAATGTGGAGCTTGACTTTATTGTGATGCTTTAATAAAAGTTACATATATGCAACCTGGGATCATAACTCATCAATTAGGTATTTACATGGAATCTTTTCAAAATTCTTTGTGAATGAACGTAGAAACTTGGGGAAAATTTTAAATTAAGCGTCGAAACTAAAAATTTACCTTGGCGCCATCTTCAAGGATCTGGTTCATGAGGTTGACAGTAGAGTCTACATGGTGCAATTAGCTCGCTCGTCCGCTCGCACGCTCTCTAGGTTACCTAAATGTTTTGGACATCTGGCTTTTTTTCACAATTGTAAGAAGATGCCAAAAATATTGTTTTTCATCCTGACAGAACACCAGCGCACTAGCACTTACGTATAAGACCGTTTCTTAATAATGGGCTGGATCTACAACTGATCGGCCCTAGAGGGACGATCGGATCAGGTATCGCAGCATGGGCTTCAAGATCACTTGAAATAATGGTAGACAACTGTATTGCATCACGCAAAAGACTTTTTTTTTAAATTAACTTTGCAGTTTGTCAGTAAGTGTTTACCTCAAGTATGTATCTCCATTCCTATAGAGTACGGTTCTAAAATTGTGATATCAGGCGAATCTTTTTGACACACCCCATGTAACTTGTTGTACATTGTTGAACGTAAGGAAACAACTTTGATCACATAATTTGTGAACTACTGTGTGGACAATATACTGCTTCTATAAATGCGACTCAGTGGGGAAAAAAATGCAGCAATAAATGAAAAATATGGATTACTAAAGGTGGTGGTGATCAGTCGAAGGACTGGTTTGATGGGGCTCCCGATGCTTCTACATTCTCTGCACATCTTCATTTCCTAATGACTACTGTAACTTACAATCATTTCAACCAGCTTTCTGGATTCATCCCTGTCCGCCTCTGGTACCTGAGTGGTCAGCGCGACGGAATGTCATACCTAACGGCCCTCGTTCAATTCCCGGCTGGGTCGGAGATTTTCTCCGCTCAGGGACTGGGTGTTGTGTTGTCCTTCTCATCTTCATTTCATCCCCTTCGACACGCAAGTCGCCGAAGTGGCGTCATCTCAAAAGACTTGCCTCCGGCGAACGGTCCTAGCCACACGGCATTTCCATTTCCATTTATATTCATCCCTGGGTCTCTCTCTGCAGTTTCTAACCCCCCCCCCCCCCACACACACACGCGCGCAAAACTTCCATCCACAACGAAATCATCGATCTCTTCATGCCTCAGGATGCACGTCCTGACAACAAATCCCTTGTTTTTATTGTGTTGTAACACAAATTTCTGTTCCCCCTATCCGATTGAGCACCTCCTCATTAGTCACTCGATCTACCCATTTAATCTGCAGCATTCGTCTACAGAAAAACATTACAAAATACTCCATTCTCTGCTTTTGTGAACAGCTTATCATCCACGTTTCACTTTCATACAAGGCTATACTCAAGACACATAGCTTCAGAGCAAACTGCTCTTTTTCAAAAACTCTTTTCGGGTTATACCAGTCTGCATTTTATATCCGATCAAATTCGGAAATCGCCACTCATTTCAGTTGACAAATAGAGTTCATCTATTACTTTTAGTGCCTCACTTGCTGCTCTGATTCCTTCAGCACCATCTGATTTAATTCGTCTATATTCCATTGTGCTTGTTTTACTTTTTTTGATCTTATAACTTCTTTTCAAGACACTGCCCATTTCGTTCAACTACTCTAACAAGTCCTTTGCTGTCTCCGACAGAATAACAACGTAATCAACAAACCTGAAAATCTATTTCTCGTTCCTGAACTTAAATCCCCCCTCAGAATTTCTCATTGGTATGATTTACTGCCTGCTTAATGTTCCCACTGAATAACGTCGGGGATAGGCTACAATCTTCTCTCACACTCTTCTCAACCACTGCTTCCTCTTCTTATACTTCGGCTTGGTAACTACAGTCTGTTTGTGTAAAAATTGCAAATAAATTTTCGCCCTTGGTATTTTAATCGCCTAATCACCTCTTCATTAAGATTTTCAAAAAGACTGTCCCATTCAACAATATTAAAACGTAAGTTTAGAAAACTAGACTATGTGATCGAAGACGACATAAAATTGCCATTGTAATATTCCTGTAACATGTATGTCTTTTAAACGGCCCCATACACCACCAGTATGGAGACCCATAAGGTTCGATAAAAATGTTCCCATTAAAAGGCTGTACAGCGCAGAATCGGATGCCAATCGGGGAAAACCGCCGTGAGCACTGAGGCAAACAACCCACCGCCGCACCAGGTTGAGGATCCCCGTTGGGTAACACACCTCGTCCTGCTGTGTGAAGAAATCCTTAACTGCCTGCTGGATATCCTCATCCGACAGGAATCGTTGCCCATTCAATGCCTTTTTTAAGGGGCCAAAGGTGTGATACTCGCATGGGGAAAGATCATGACACTAGGTCGTGTGCTCGAGTGTCTCTCAATCGAGTTGGCGTAACTTCCGGCCTCCCAGATCGAGGTGTGTCTTGTGTCTTATCGCGAACAGCACGGAATTTGGTGCGTCATTCCACAACGGTGGTTTTCGAGAGGCATGCTGCACCATACACTTTCTTCATTATCCGATGGATGTCCTTCGCCAACCTGCGCTCATAGTCAACACACCGCGCCTGGTACACGCGACACTCAGGGACCACAGCACAGCTACGACACCTGAAGATGGGCTTATAACAGTCCGAAACCGGTCGTGTGGAAATAAAGTATTTTAAAACTGAAGCGGTATTTTCAACCTCTGCAAGAAAAGAATAAGAAGAGCACGTATGTCCTGTTTGGATGCGTTTGGTAATAATGCCGCCTTAGTTTACATCCCCGTATTTACCGCACCACGTCCGAAAGACACGAATGCCACACTAATCCATTTCCTACACCGGAGTCACGCTACGTCGCATATACGTTGCAGCAACACCTTCAAACTGAAACTTTTTTATCGCCCCTTCTCGAGATAAAAACAGAGATACTGAAGAAAATTCTGCGCCTTAGAAGCGTAACACCACCGCTCACCATGAGCCGAAGGCCTGCGTACACTGCTTGTCGGCAACACACACCAGAGTTGCATTAACCTTCCGAAATTCCGCATGTAAATAGACGGCGGGTCAAAATGATTGGCCGGGAAGCTTCTGCGCGGCGGGACCGCAGGGTGCGCTCTAACTCGGGCCATTACGCCGACGTAACAGCGTTACACGTGCCATTTGCATGCTAATGCAATTACTTCCGGCAACGATTGGTGTTTTACATGACTATTACCGGGGCGCGTTTTAATGAATGCTGATTGTGATGGGCGCAGGATCCCAAGGTGAACTCTTACCTGTGCAGGCTACCTGTTCCACTTTAGGAGACTCTGCTGTTCACGCGGTTAGCATTACGACTAGCTGTTCCACTTTAGGTGCCCGAGCAGTTCCCGCGGCTACCATTACGTCTCATCCGCAGCAGCCGTCGTGAACCAAAACTGCAGTGCGGCGAACGCGGTTTGTGGAGCTGTTCTCTGGTTTAGTGATCCAAAACCATTCTGTTCCTAGCACACAAACAGAAGAAATAATACCACTGCAGGCCAAAAAGCATGCGGAAATTTTCGATTATCTAATAATATCAAAATACACAGACGGATAAAAACGCAAGGCAATAATTGATTTACGTAGAGTAATGAAATTTCAGAAAAGTATTTGTCCACGTAACATATTTAAATGATCAACATTGTAAGAACATTGGTTAATGTGTGCTTGAGATAAGCCATTGCAAAAGTGAAATGCTGGTACATTAATAACCGACGTATCTGCCAGAATGTTGAATGTAAGCATACAAACGTACATGCATTGTGTTGTACAGGTGCCCGATATTTGTGGATTGGAGCTCCATGCCTGTTGCATATAGTCTGTCAGTACAGGTACTGTTAATGCTGTTTGTAGATGACACTAGTTTCGTCCGACGATCTGCCATACGTTCTCGATTGGAGTCAGATGTGGTGATCGAGGAGGCCAAGCAAAACATGTCGACATTCTCTACATTAGCGGTATGTGGGTGACAGTTATCCTGTTGAAATGTACCCCCTTAAATGCTGTTCATGACAACAGGTCGAATCAGCAGGCTCACGTATGATTTAGCAGTCAGTAAACGTGGCATATCCACGAAAGTGCTCCTGTTGTTACACGAAATGACATCCCAGAACTTAACTCCAATGTGTCTAGCACACACGCAGTTTGGGTGCAGGTCCTCAACTGGTCTCCCTCTGACCAACACACGTCGATCACTGGCACCGAGGCAGAACAAGCTTTCAACAGAAAACACAATAATCTTCGTTGATCGTGGGACGACGGCCGGTATGAACTTCTTGATGCAATAATTTACCAAAAGCCGTATGACTTTTAGAAGTTTATTTTATTTTATGAACTTCTATGTGCTACCAGTCTGTGTCGCCTGGCTACCAAAAGCTGTTGCAGGACGATTGATTCACGGAACCAGTTATATGGCTCCTTCTGTGTATAGCTATTTTACGACTATGACGAGTGGGGCCTGAAGATGGCATCAATGTAATGGCGAAACTGGTAGCACATAGAAGTTCATAAAATAAAATAAACTTCTACAAATCATGCGGCTGTTGGTAAATTATTGTATCAAGAAGGAAAACACAATAGACCTCCACGCTGCCCTCCAATGAGCTCTCATTTGACGCTACTGAAGTCGAAAAATTCGGTGGTTTGGGGTCAATGGGATGCACGCTTCAGGGCGTTCGACTCAAAACTGTCCTTTAAGTCAACGGTTGTAACAGTTCGTTGTGTCACTGTGGTGCAGCTATTGCTCAAATTGCTCCTGCAGATACAGTATGATGCGCCAGAGCCACATGCAGAACTCTATGGTCTTCCCTCTCAGTACCGCCACTTGGCTGTACAGAGCCCGACCCTGTTGCATCAGTACATTATCGTCACCGACACTTCCAGCAGTCGTGTACAGTGGCAACATTTCTGCCAAGTCCTCCTCAGTATGGCAGAAGGAACATCCAGCTTCTCGTAGCCCTATAACACGATGTCATTCAGACTCAGTAAGCTGCTGATAATGGCGACTTCGTTGTCTTAAAGACATTCCGGACTAACTTCAAGTCACCACGTCCAATTTCAAAAGTAACTAACGCTCACTACCGTTACAGTGTGTATTTGAAGAAAACCTGGTTTGTATCCTCACAGTGACGCTACGTATTTCAGATGTAGGAACACGGCTACCAACTTTCGTTTATGTCGCACAACTCCTTCTTGATGTTTTGACTTTTTTCCATCAGTGTATTTCTGAGAGAAAGCATGTGTTTCAGTGATTCACAACAATAAGGTAAATGAAAGGATCACTACAGAGAACAAAATCTACATACGCATCATGGAAAGGTTAAGCATAAGGTAAATATGAATACATTGAGCATAATTACGGAAAGGCAAGGCCGTCACAAGCACACTAATGGATTATAGTTAATCGCAGACGTTTTAGCCTCCTTGGCAATTTTTGAGGTTTTTTTTTTCGTCGAGCGTTGGCGCTGGCGAGTTGGGCCATTGGAAATGTATGCTACAGGTAACGCGCTTGCCGTCTGTTCACATTCTCAACGACCCTAGCAGGTGGTAGGCAGATTCCAGTGCATTTCGTACCACAACAACATCTGGAACAATAAAGATAAATTAAATTATTACTTCCGATGCTTTTATATCTTGTTTTCAAAATGTCTACGAACTAATACAACACAAAATCTAGTTCTCGAAAGTGATGTTGCTTTCACTAACGAACAGTTTTCTGCATGGAGTCACCTATGATACCCCGGGACTCTATTACTACAATTACTTTTGAAAGCCATAACAGTTTATAGGTAAACACTGAAGTACTTAGCCTAAATATCAAGCATTTGGCATTAAAATTTTAAAACTAAGCATTTTCTTACGCTGACAAAGTGCGTAAGTGAGGTTATATCCGTACTCTAATTGCCTGCAGGCTTGTCTGAAAATTAAAGAAGGGTGAAAAACATGTGAGTATTCCCAGGCCAGACTCTATTAATCTGTACAATTCGTTTGTGGCGCATTAGATCTATTTGAATGGGTTGTTGGGAAATATGCAAAGAGAGGAAGAAGAAAAAAGTGGAAAGTAAGAAATATACATAATTTTGTAAACTTGACCATAGCTGCTGCATGGCTAGAATACAGACAGCGTGCTATCCAAATTAAATGGGCAAGAATGGATATGGTGCAGTAATATGCCTTTTAAACTTGACCTTCCTCAAAATATGATCTACTCAAGATGCGTGCTGAACAACATGAAAGCAACTGAGATGAAAATTATCGACAGCAATAGTTCAAACGTGCGAGAGATCTTCAGGCGATGCCACCAGTTGAGTCTAGATCATAAAACGCTTTACACTTGACACACATGATAAATTCTCGCCAGAAGTACAGACTCAAATGTAAGTTCACAGGGTGTAAGGGTCTCACCTTCATTCGGTGTACAGAATGCCATGTATTTTTATCCATCACAAGTGAACGCAACTGTTTCCTGAAGTTTCACAGCATGGTATCAAAAAACTAGATTACTTGAAGTTTAAGCCTAAATTTGGCATGTAAGAGCATAAAGTGTTTTCCTCCATTCACATATATATTATGTAACAGTTGAGTCCCAAGGTATAAAGTATACCGTCTGTAAAGTTTTATCAAAAATAAAAATTAAAAAGAATTGGGCTTATTTATGAATGTAGTAGCCCACAAACAGACATTCATTAAAATAGGAGATTATATGTGCCTTCAGGACGCAGGAGGATAATAGATACAGGATTAGAAACATAAGTTCACTACTAACTAACACAGGATGAGCATGGTTTTTCACCTAAGACTTGTGAGTTGACTTCCACCTCCCACCAACTAAAAAAAAAAAAAAAAATGTAAATTTGTGCTAAGGACTATCGGACCAAACTGCGGAGGTCATCGATACCTAGGCTTACGCACTACTTAAACTAACTTGCGCTAACGACAACACACACACCCATGGCCGAGGGAGGACTCGAACTTCCGACGGGGGCAGCCGCGCTAACCGTGGCAAGGCGCCTGAGACCGTACGGCTACCCTACGCAGCCCACCAACTAAAAGTTTCAAAATTTTACCAGAATGAGGTCTGCAAGTGTCATAGGTTGGTGCTGGAAGCGGTTCAACAGAGGATGTCGACCAATGGAATTTTTGAAAATGTGAATTGCGTATTGTTATTTGATAACCCCTCAGTGCTGTATGATTGACTAAAACATTTCGTACTTCTTCTCTGAGTGACTGCAGACTCTACTCGTTTGATAAGTAAATATGAATATTGCAAATCTGTAATGAACTCACACCACAGCGGATCGGTGTCACATCGAAGTGTTACGTCTTCCTGCGAAAGAAGCTGAAAAATAGAATTTGTAACACAATAGAAACTGCAGTGAACACGTGGTCTGATGGATTAATGATCGTACAACGCATTGTTAACTGAACATCAGTTCGTATATTAGAAATCATTTATAACTGCTTCCCACGATGATAACAGCCTGGTGGTTGGCCCCTTTCCTTTTTTAGAAAGAGCTGTTATAGACTGCCTTTGTGGCGGAACCGGTTCAAATCCTCACACTGCCAGGTTGTCAGGGATTATACCTTACTGAGAACGGGAGGACGATGTGCACTCAACCTCTTGAGCCAGGTAAGCAACTACTGGTACGAGACATGGCGGCTCCCAGGCCTGAAAAGGGAGTGACGGCGGCCGGAGAGTACAATGGTCGGCCCGCGGAGCAACACCGGAACAGCGACCAGTGAGGAAGTGAGCCACGACGAAGACGCTCGTACAGCGACACCAGGGATATGGGCACAGTCGTCTGCTAAATTACAAATATTTTATGATGTTTTATACTCTCTTTGATTTTAATTAATTATGTTCAAGAACAGTATTCTCACAAATCAATCATTATTTTTAATTTGCAGTCGGGCTGTTTTTTTTTCCAAATGTGACAAATGACAGTTATACGAAATCACTATTTTATTACGTAATGTAGCTTGTAAATATATCAATAACTGGACAGGTTATTCTTGTAACTGATACATTCAGGTACGTTCTGGTGCGTTTGATATTTGATGTGGGCATAGTATGGCAACAGAGTTGAATTTCGTAGAGTATTTGCTAATTAGTCATTTTACTATTATCTACAGTTCTGAGGCTGGTTCGTGTTAAACTGTAATAGGTCATTTAAAAAATTAATGTCATCAAGGCTGCTAATGAATCTGTTTGAAAGCCAGTGATTGAAGATTTGTTCTCCAACGTCATTATGTCAGTTTGTGTAATGTTTTTTGTCTGTCGACTCAGCTGAAATGGTGGGATGTGATGTCCTCAGTAGAAGTAAATTTACGTTATCTTCCTTCACAGTTGCCTCTAGAAATTTAATTTTGTGTTCTGTGGATTCTTTCAACTTTACAGTATATCTGTCTTCGATAATGAGATAAATCTTGTCCTCAGCACTCATCTTAATCCTCTTACGTAAAATTCTGCCGCTGGGATCACGACTTAAGTATATTCTCGACAACCTTGAAACCCACTAGAATTTAGTCTAATTCTGCCCGAACCAGCTCAGGTGGGATGTTCGCTTCGTCCTTCGCTATGCTTGTCTGCAACCTCCAACGTGTATTAATGTCATTTTCATAAATTGTGTCATTCAGGTAGCCCCAGAGCCAGGAAACACTAGGGCTAAAATCTGTTGATCTTGCCGACCATGCACTTTGGAACGATCGGCCAAAGATTCGGTGTTTTCAAATGTTTTTCGGAGTAACAGAGGGACGTCAAAAGCAGTGTGAGGTGGAGCTGCATTTCACATCAAAACAGTCGAGTCCAAAGCATCTCTCTCTCTCTCTCTCTCTCTCTCTCTTAGAGCCAGAATCACGTGTTGACGAAGCAGATCACAGTAAGGTGTGCCGTTCACCCTGCATTTCCTCGGGCCTTAATGCTCCTCTTTGAACCCTACGTCGTAGTACCAATACCGACACATAGCGGTAAGTCCTGACATCAACATACTAACAACGAAATTCTGCAACGCACAGTCTGAACATCATTCCTATAGACTTGGGTGAACCTACAGACTTGGTAAATAGTCTTCCGTCTACATAGGCTCAAGTAGCGGAGGTTTAATTTTTACCACCCTGTACTATTTCCAAAGAGATGAAAACTTTTAGCAGACGGAAGTAGTATGCTTAAAAACAACAAAATTGTCTATTACCTTTGTAAGTTGGCTGTTTAGGTTCTTATATTGGTAACGCCGCCGCCACGTAGCGCTCTCTGTATGAAAATCACTGGCTGTGCTGTGTGCAGTCTGTGGCTAGTTTGCATTGTTGTCTGCCATTGTAGCGTTGGGCAGCTGGATGTTAACAGCGCCTAGCGTTGCGCAGTTGGAGGTGAGCCGCCAGCAGTGGTGTATGTGGGGAGAGAGATGGTGGAGACTTGAAATTTGTAAGACTGGATGGCATATATATTATGATTATTAAGGAAAATACATTGTTTGTTCTCTATTAAAATCTTTTATTTGCTAACTATGCCTATCAGTAGTTAGTTCCTTCAGTAGTTTGAATCTTTTATTTAACTGGCAGTAGTGGCGCTCGCTGTATTGCAGTAGTTCGAGTAACGAAGATTTTTGGTGAGGTAAGTGATTTGTGAAAGTATAGGTTAATGTTAGTCAGGGCCATTCTTTTGTAGGGATTTTTGTAAGTCAGATTGCGTTGCGCTAAAAATATTGTGTGTCAGTTTAAGCACAGTCTTGTATAATTGTTCAAAGGGGACGTTTCACCTTTATTACAGAAGTGTCTCAGGAAAGCCAGTTCATCACAGAGAAACCAATACTTTGGTTTCGCTGGGTCATTTGATCTCATTCCAAGCTTTCTTTCTGTTCTACTTCTCCGATATGGCCCCTGATATTTTTCCATGTGCTCTTTAACATTTCATTTAAAATGACATGAATTACAGATTTCTTAAAAAAGATATGTTGCTGGATAATATTTTTCAGGTTATTGACAAGAGAAGAATCTTATCGATCTCTAATATTTTCCTTTCGAATCTCTAGAGGTTCCACGAGGAGAATTGTGGCATTGTGGAACAAGTATCGTCTACACTTTTCAACAAATTTTTTCTATTTATTTGCCAGCTCCTACAACAGACAAACTTTTCGAACAATCAAAGGAATTTCCGGTCAAAAGGCACTTTCCCATCAGTGGCGATGCTGGAGCAAAGTGCCCATGGGGGAGGTTGAAAAGATTTTTGACTAGAAAATAAAGAATTATAGAAATTTCATAATACCAAATGATTTTTCATTGGAATGCCCGCGTACACTAATACACTTGCGACCACGCTCACTAACTTCTTCAAACCAATAAAATAAAAGGTCTTCGATTTCGAGTCCAACCAAGCGTTCACAGCATCAATCACTGCAATATCATTGTAAAATCGTCGACCTTTGAGGTCTTTTTTTAGGTTTGGAAAAAGAAAAAGGTGTGATGTAGCCAAATCGGGAGGATATGGCCGATGACATAACAATTCGAACCCATAGTTACACAGATTTTCCAGTGTTGCAAGGGCTTTGTGCGCCGGTGCGTTCTCCTGGTCCAAAAGAACTCCGCGTGGCAATTTTCCGCTCCTTTTCTTCTTTATCTCTTCTCTCAAACGGCGCAGAGGTGTGCAATAGTATTATGCATTGATAGTACGTCCTTTTGCAAATATTCCACCATAATTACCCCCTTCAGTTTCCCAGAAGACCGATGCCATCACTTTACCGGCTGAATGTTGCACTCGGAATTTTTTGGGGGTAAGCGAGGGAGGTTGTTTCTATTGTTGTCACTGTTGCTTTGTTTCAGCATCAAAGTGGTGAACCCAGGTTCCGTCCATAGTCACATACCTTTAAAAGAAAGCCGTCTTCATCCGCCTCAAATTGGCGGATGATTTGTTCACAAAAGTGCACACACTCCCGTCTCTGATCTGCATTCAGGTCTTTCTGGACCCACAGAGATGAAACTTTCCGCGTTCCCAAAATATCCACAACAATGATATAGGCACACTCATGGGATATTTCAAATATAGTTTCGGTGTGCTGCAACGTTATTCGACTATTCTGCAATATCTTGAATTGCAGTCACTGTTTCATCAGTGGTAACTGTGACAGGCCTTCCGCTCCTTGGGCATCTTCCACACTCGTTATTCCACTTTTGAAGTTGGACACCCCGTTTTTCACTCTTTCATAAGATGGAGCCCCGTCCTTCAGTGTATTCCGCATGTCCTCCACATTTTCCTTGGGCGTCATTCCCTTCGATTGAAGACATTCAATCACAGCACGGTGCTTGATTCTCTCTTACACTACGGTATACAACGCATCCTAGCGGCAAAACTAACGTGGCTGGAACCGCGAAATTTGGCTTCCATACCGACAAAGGGTCACCATAAAAGTAGGTAGTGGTGTTTATGCGAGACATTACGGTAGCTATCTCGGGCTAGAAACTTTTCGACGGCCCCACGTACATACAATGCTTCAAATCATAGACGTACTGATACTGAGCCACTAACTCACGGAGTATTATTCCCTGTGAGTTACTCACTGATGGTCCTACAAGTTTACTTTAGGTTGACATACTGCAACAACACTACGTAGAACTCAGTCGCACCATTTCCGACGCAGCACTGGTCACTGGGCGATGGTGCGGCCACAGCCACGCTGCGTCACACCCCAACTCAAGTTGCTCATGTGCGAGCAGGCAGCCCCTGCCACATAGGGGTATCCTATGGCAGCCGCAGGCAACCATCGGATCTTAGAGAAGGCACCTTCATTCTGGGGAGCTCGTGACAACACCGTGCTGGTCTGCATAACATCTACATCTACATTTATACTCCGCAAGCCACCCAACGGTGTGTGGCGGAGGGCACTTTACGTGCCACTGTTATTACCTCCTTTTACTGTTCCAGTCGCGTATGGTTCGCGGGAAGAACGACTGCCGGAAAGCCCCTGTGCGCACTCTAATCTCTCTAATTTTACATTCGTGATCTCATCTGGCGGTATAAGTAGGGGGAAGCAATATATTCGATACCTCATCCAGAAACGCACCCTCTCGAAACCTGGACAGCAAGCTACAGCGCGATGCAGAGCGCCTCTCTTGCAGAATCTGCCACTTGAGTTTGCTAAACATCTCCGTAACGCTATCACGCTTACCAAATAACCCTGTGACGAAACGCGCCGCTCTTCTTTGGATCTTCTCTATCTCCTCTGTCAACCCGACCTGGTACGGATCCCACACTGATGAGCAATATTCAAGTATAGGTCGAACGAGTGTTTTGTAAGCCACCTCCTTTGTTGATGGACTACATTTTCTAAGGACTCTCCCAATGAATCTCAATCTGGCACCCACCTTACGAACAATTAATTTTATATGATTATTCCACTTCAAATCGTTCCGCACGCATACTCCCAGATACTTTACAGAAGTAACTGCTACCAGTGTTTGTTCCGCTGTCATATAATCATACAATAAAGGATCCTTCTTTCTATGTATTCGCAATACATTACATTTGTCTACGTTAATGGTCAGTTGCCACTCCCTGCACCAAGTGTCTATCCGCTGCAGATCTTCATGCATTTCACTGCAATTTTCTAATGCTGCAACCAGGCCAGTCCGTCCGGGCCAGTCGGTCCTTCGCATTTCACCAGCCGCCACCAGACTTCGGCCATAAAGCTCACTTCGTGTACTACAACTACAGCGCTCATCTCGTCTGCATCCTGAAGGGTTATAAATCTCTTATAACCTACACCAGTGTTTAGTACAAACCAAGGCTGCAAGAGCTATTCCGCTAGAGAAAAAGTGATGACATGTCCCTTTACATTCTCATACTAAAATTTAATGAGGTATAATTAAAAACATCCGTGATAAGCAGATGCCACAAAATATCTCATCTAAATAACGGTCTGAAGATATTTCATGTAATATCTCTGCATCAGATTCAGCACGAAAAGGAAATTATTTATTCATCCTGTACTTAGATGACAGAAAATTATGCGGTTTGGCGGTAAACAGCATTTGTGAGAATGTTATGAAATATTTGTGTGTAGAAGGCATTCACATTTTTGGGACCACTCACTTCTCTTCCCTGAATCGACAAGCTCTGTGCAAATGAAATTACACTCTACCGAGGCTCCAGTAACAGGAGTGGCTAAAACCCTGTGTGCTACCCTTACGAATGGTTGGAAAGCAATGTTGACTCAGTTTCTACCAGGATAGTAACATATTTCGTCTGTCGCTGTGTGGCTTTGTCAGCTGATGTTTTATGCCCCTTGATACAGCTCTGCTAACTGAATCTAAAGTCACGATAAAATAATAAAGCCAAAATAATCCCCAATTGATACTGCCTCTTTCCACTCACAAGAAAAAATATCTCTCTGTGAAGTATTTTATAACAGTAATATTGAATGTAAAATTCCTTGGTTAATTTGCCTTGTCAGATTCATGTAAAAACCCAGCTATCGTCGAGAGCTTGAGCACTTTTCCACACCCACTATCTTCAAGTTCACTCGTTTACAGAAACAGACCCAGTAGCTCACCATTATTTTTGTTGCACCACTGGCTTCGAAACTGTTATTTGTTACCCGCATCAAAGTAAGCAGAAAGCTGTCACCACATTTCTCTACCACAAGCTGAAACAGATGTATCTGCTCTGTTGCTAAAGCGAATCTGATTACTAGAGGACTCCACCCCCCCCCCCCTCCTCACCGTCACCACCGTCTCACGCCTGCTCCTAAGGACGGTACACTGTCGACGCAGCGTATTACGAGGGGGAGAGCATATCACAATGGTGACCTGGGTTACACCACACCTGAGCTTGACGTTGCGCCGCTTCAGTGGTCTACACCAGAGGTCGGCAAACAGCCACTCGAGGTATTGTGATACAAAAGGTAAAACGCACGTTTCACTTTTTCTATGAATTGTTTCACCTAGAGCTCATAAAGGAAAACTTTTAAGATTAAGGCTTTTGGCGACGTCCATAAACTCAAAAGGACAGGCGAAGGCAACGTTTCACGTGACTTGCAGACTATAGAAGTAAGTGTAGTTTCTAAATTGACGTCTGTTCATTGTAAGTGTTGACAGAAGGAGATAAATCTTGTGTGGAAATGGAAACTATCCCAGTTTCAACAGATAGGGCGAAAAGGATGAGTGGCTTAAGAACCGGGTTTGCTGCTGATTTAAAGTAAACCTTAATCGCGAGATACTTATTTACCATTGCCTCATTCATAAAGAATGTGCTTTGTGCATAATTTCCAGAAGAAATTTGCGAGGTGCTTAAATTGATGGTTTTCATCTCTATTATAGATTAATGATTGTCAATTTAAAGAATTTTTTTGTGAAAATGTATAATGAGCGAACAGATCTGCTACATAACACGATATGTTGGTTATCAAGAGGAAACATTCTGAAACGTTTAGTTTCCTTAACTATTTTATTTCAAGATAGATATTAAGTCCTATTTAAATGGGCTTAATCGTAAACTGCTGTGAAAGGTAAACACAATCTTTTCGATGTTACAAGAAATCACATTATTTCTTTTCGCTCAAGATTCTGAAAGAGAATCTTTGATTCAGTTTCCAAACTTGTTCAAGCAACATCAAGAAAATAATTACGATACTGATATTTATTATTTCTAAACGAAACTTTTAAATATGAGGAACGAATATCCCAAACAGTTTTAGGAATTCAAACACAGCAAAGTGAATTTAGTCTTTGTTAAACAAAACCTCTTAAAGCTGCTGCAACGGTATTAATGTTTTTTCCCCTTTAATCCTGATATAGGCAACATGGAAATACAATTGCTGGTTTTAAAAAACAAAGACTCGTAGAATTAGAGATCTGAACGTCTTTCTGCTGATACTGAAGTACTGGAGAAAAACTACTGTGAACTTAGTTCACAGTTCAAGTGGTCTGCTGGGAAAGGAAGATATATTGATTTTTAACTCCTGGAATGGCATTTCTGGCATGTAATCAGCTTAAAAAACTAGCGGCTGCTGCTCATTCCTTAATTGGGTCCACATTTCACGCCAACAACTATTTTCAAACGTGAAACTTATGCAGAATAAATTGAAGTACTGTTATTGAAGACAATCTGAAATCGTGCCTAAAATTAACATACTGGCTATACTGATCTGAACTTTTCAGTGAGAAGCAAGGTCTTTATTCATATTAGCGTTTTACAGACAGTGTCATGATTTATTGTATTATGGACTCCTTACAGTTTAATTTTATGAACAAATAATTTATTATGATGTATGATATAAAGTCTTATCCAAAGTACCTGTAGTTTAGCTAAGTTATAAAATTTTAAGTAATTTTAAATTATGGAAAACTGTGGAGTAGAAGATGTGTCGGTTGTTGACAAAGATATGCTCAGATGGTGTGGACAGCAGAGACGACGAACGAAGGAAGATAGACGATACGGATGGTTCAAATGGTTCAAATGGCTCTGAGCGCTATGAGACTTAACATCTGAGTTCATCAGTCCCCCAGAACTTAGAACTACTTAAACCTAACTAACCTAAGGATATCACACACATCCATACCTGAGACAGGATTCGAACCTGCGACCGTAGCAGTCGCACGGTTCCGGACTGAAGCGCCTAGAACCGCTCGGCCACCGAGGCCGGCTAGACGATACGGATACACAAGACGTGTATGGGAGAGCTGGAAGGGCTTGACCTCAGCATACATAACAAGGTTGTGGGCTGTTTTACCATAGGTCGGCTTAGGAGTACCCTAATTAGGTTAACAATGTACCGGTAAATGCTTATATAGTTTTGAAAATGAGGCCCTAGAAAGAAATGTCATTCGTTATATATTTGGCTCTTTTGACTAATGACTTGGCCTATGACTGGTCTAAGCGATCGAAAATAATGTTCTCTCCCAACAAGGCATGATGAGTAAGCACAAATGCAACCCGCTCTGGACGCGTCAGACCAAAGTCGATTTTGCCCACATCCAGATATTTCTTTCGAGCCATGTGTCGCGCATGTGCCGCCATAGGAGGGACAGAGCAGGTTATGCCATGCATGCGGGAGCCGCACAGTTGAGCTCGAGACAGGCGTGGACGGCAGTGGGGAGAGGGTAGTGGGCAGTCAGCTGCAGTGAACGCAACTAGCAGCTCCTCTTGGAAGCGAGCACCGTGTCCTGGACACGTCCAGCGCCGCGTCCGTGATCGATGCTTGCGGCGCATCGTCGACACTCGGTGGAAGGGGGGAGGGTGGTGGGGTGGGCGGCCGAGGCTGACTGCTCGGGTTGAGCTTCAAATTGGGCCGTCAAGTGAAGTCTGTAGCTGTACAACATACAAGCCGGAAGAGACGGTGGCGTGGTGAGTTGCTGGTGCGATATGCAGCAGTGAATCTTGAGCAGAACCAAGTATGAAGGGACTTGTTGTATATACACTCCTGGAAATTGAAATAAGAACACCGTGAATTCACTGTCCCAGGAAGGGGAAACTTTATTGACACATTCCTGGGGTCAGATACATCACATGATCACACTGACAGAACCACAGGCACATAGACACAGGCAACAGAGCATGCACAATGGCGGCACTAGTACAGTGTATATCCACCTTTCGCAGCAATGCAGGCTGCTATTCTCCCATGGAGACGATCGTAGAGATGCTGGATGTAGTCCTGTGGAACGGCTTGCCATGCCATTTCCACCTGGCGCCTCAGTTGGACCAGCGTTCGTGCTGGACGTGCAGACCGCGTGAGACGACGCTTCATCCAGTCCCAAACATGCTCAATGGGGGACAGATCCGGAGATCTTGCTGGCCAGGGTAGTTGACTTACACCTTCTAGAGCACGTTGGGTGGCACGGGATACATGCGGACGTGCATTGTCCTGTTGGAACAGCAAGTTCCCTTGCCGGTCTAGGAATGGTAGAACGATGGGTTCGATGACGGTTTGGATGTACCGTGCACTATTCAGTGTCCCCTCGACGATCACCAGTGGTGTACGGCCAGTGTAGGAGATCGCTCCCCACACCATGATGCCGGGTGTTGGCCCTGTGTGCCTCGGTCGTATGCAGTCCTGATTGTGGCGCTCACCTGCACGGCGCCAAACACGCATACGACCATCATTGGCACCAAGGCAGAAGCGACTCTCATCGCTGAAGACGACACGTCTCCATTCGTCCCTCCAGTGGTGCAGCCCCAGCGACACCACTGGAGGCGGGCTGCACGATGTTGGGGCGTGAGCGGAAGACGGCCTAACGGTGTGCGGGACCATAGCCCAGCTTCATGGAGACGGTTGCGAATGGTCCTCGCCGATACCCCAGGAGCAACAGTGTCCCTAATTTGCTGGGAAGTGGCGGTGCGGTCCCCTACGGCACTGCGTAGGATCCTACGGTCTTGGCGTGCATCCGTGCGTCGCTGCGGTCCGGTCCCAGGTCGACGGGCACGTGCACCTTCCGCCGACCACTGGCGACAACATCGATGTACTGTGGAGACCTCACGCCCCACGTGTTGAGCAATTCGGCGGTACATCCACCCGGCCTCCCGCATGCCCACTATACGCCCTCGCTCAAAGTCCGT
Organism: Schistocerca cancellata; assembly: GCF_023864275.1. Lineage (NCBI taxonomy): Eukaryota > Metazoa > Arthropoda > Insecta > Orthoptera > Acrididae > Schistocerca > Schistocerca cancellata. The sequence continues at coordinate 635,485,536 of NC_064626.1, read as the reverse complement.
CAACTGCACATACGGTTCACGTCCACGCTGTCGCGGCATGCTACCAGTGTTAAAGACTGCGATGGAGCTCCGTATGCCACGACAAACTGGCTGACACTGACGGCGGCGGTGCACAAATGCTGCGCAGCTAGCGCCATTCGACGGCCAACACCGCGGTTCCTGGTGTGTCCGCTGTGCCGTGCATGTGATCATTGCTTGTACAGCCCTCTCGCAGTGTCCGGAGCAAGTATGGTGGGTCTGACACACCGGTGTCAATGTGTTCTTTTTTCCATTTCCAGGAGTGTATGTTGTATGTGTGTGTGTGTGTGTGTGTGTGTGTGTGTGTGTGTGCGTATGGGACGGCTGCCAGATGAGACGATGGGCGATGCAGACGGGAGCTGCCATATGGACAACAACCTGTTGAAGTGGTTGCGTCTTTATCTGACAGAATGCACATCGATTCCAGAGGAGGCGAAGGAATGGCTTCTGATGGCCAATGGAAGCACTACCTGTGCCTTTGCAACTGGTGATGGTAGCCTGGTGGCTTCGTAAGTGAAGCGATGCACAGTGCTACGTACGAATGAGGTTTTAGTGTCTTCACTCGTAAAACGACATCCTACTTGAAAGTCTGCAAGTGCTGATTAACTACTTGTTAGTATTTATGGTATGCTGGGCATGCAATAGGGTGTGGTATCACGTATCGATATGAGCCTACCGGAGTCTTTAAGCTGGCAACAGAATTGCAAGTTTCGTCAGATGCTGACAGCGGTCATGCGGGACCCAGAGTACCCAATGGACCACACCCGGGGTGCCACGCCTCCAGTGGCACCAAGAACGCCGTAGGCTACGCCATGCAGGAGGGCCGGCAGCAGCCAGACAGCGCCACCCACACTAGGAGCCATACGCGATATTATGCAGGCACTGCCTAGTTACGGTTCCGACACCACTGTTCATGCTTTAGTTCAGAGAGCCGCTTGCTACTTGACAATGAGAGCTGGACTCTATTTCTTACTGCATTATTTGCAATGAGTCTCCATACGATTGGAGGAATACAAACTAAGTAAATCTTCTGTTTACTGCGCTAACTCGTTCGCTAATCATATATGCTCCTGATAAGCTTTCCTATGATGACAAATGCCACAACACTCTCCGGCCCGCTTCTCCTTGCCACTGTGTAAAAATTCCTACGCAGCATAGGATGCGTTGTAATAAATAGCAGTACTGTGATTATACTCTGTGGGCATAATCAAGCAAATTAAACGGAAGCTGATTGGGCTCACAGTGAATGTGAATCAGCTGATTACTCAGTCGTTTTAAGAGTTGACTGTGTATTGAATTATTTGATTGAACCTGTGGTTCACTCCTGTGTTTTAAGACTTCAGTCTGTTACTGTCTTATGTGAATGAATTGTCATATACGTAATAAATATGAACTTATCCAGACATATGCATAGTGTTGTTGGTAGCTGGTGTCTGTCGGTAGTAATAGTAGATTAAAGCGTAGTTAGAAGCTACATTGCTGATACTAAAAGTAGGTTAAGAGTACTTGGGCATTATGAGTTGTCTGTTGTATTTTCTGGTTATGACAGAAGGGCAGACATTTTGAGGAGTGTGTTGTTGCCTGGTGACCCGTCGTAACGCCAGATTGTATTTATTGTACTATTGATTTTGTTCCGTTATTATCAAAAGAATACTTTGTGCTCGGTTTTTTGAGCCTTACTTAAATTCTTTCTGGTTACAGAAAATTTTATGTTTATGTTCTGTTAATCGAAAATTTCTATGTTAAATGAAATAATTGTTAAATTTTGCCTAGGTGAGTATAAACTGCAACCCCAAACTCCACTCAGCCTAAATATCACACTAGGGCTGCAGTTGTGCGGTGTTGGTCAACGTCTGCAGCCAGCATTGTGAAGTCCTTCACACTAGTCGTCGTCGTGTTGTTGGTCATTCTGCTTAACTACCACTGGACACTGTGTCCAGCAGCTGTGGGTCTATGAGGTGCGCCTAGTCCTGATACTGCCAGGAGCTGAACTGGTGCCGTCCATCTGATTGCCTTCTGCTGGCTGACCTCAGTCCATTCCAGGATTCCTACCTGGGTGTCTGTGTTCAGCAATTGCGCTCAGGTGCCACCGACAACTGAGTTACTGTCAAGCCGCTGTCTACCCTGCATGACACTCCATGATATTACAGGCTTGCGTCAACGTGTTCCTAACACTCCACGCTATGTCGAGGGTCTTTAATTTGCCGCTGCACTAGGTGCCTCCTGGAGCTGGCACACTACAGGCATCAAACGGCATGGCAGGCTGCAACAGAATTTGCTGCTATGACGTGCCTACCACTTGCGCATGTCTGACGCAGCCGTAAATTCATTGGAGACCTCTGCTACCACTCTGGACCAAGTAGCAGTTTCATCAAAAGATACAACATACTCTCTGTCTTCTTCCTGTCACCCGAAACCGCACCTACTCTCATGTTGTACAAAAGAAGTGTACCAAAGATATTAGTTTACTTTGCACATAGCTCATGTGGATATCCTTAAAAACTACGTCTTGCAGACAACAGTATTCTATGCTACGTGCAGCTTCTTCATTTAGCTACGACTGATAAAGTTACTTGTTGGGTCACCACAACTTCTTCTCCATAAGACAAAGCAAAATAGTGTGTGACAACAAAAATATGGCTCTGAGCACTATGGGACTTAACTTCTTAGGTCATCAGTCCCCTAGAACTTAGAACTACTTAAACCTAACTAACCTAAGGACATCACACACATCCATGTCCGAGGCAGGATGCGAACCTGCGACCGTAGCGGTCGCTCGGTTCCAGACTGTAGCGCCTAGAACCGCTCCGTCACCCCGGCCGGCCGAGTGACAACAATTTATTGTAAGAATCAAGAACGCATATAATTTTTGATGATTGGTATTTCTTCTCGATTTTCTCCAAGTCAGTGATACTAAGAGCCAGGGCCCACTCTGGCTGGAGATGGCGTTTGGCGTTGGCTCTGCAAGCTAGCAAGTCGCTCAGCGAATTCAGCCTGTGCCGCCATACTTGAGCTGCTGACAGCCTGGCGGGCGTACACGTTCAGAGCGGCACCCGGCGACGTGATGCTGGAAAAAGACTACTAGGGCTACGCCACCCCGCTATCCCGCGCTACCTGCACACTATGCACACTACTGATCGTAACACGTAAGCGGCATGTAAGTCTACAATTCTTAAATGTCTTACCATGCTTAAAAGTTACAATAATGATCCGATTTATCAGATTGAATTTTGCCTATAATTACTTTTCTTTGATTCTGTCACAGATTTATTTCATGTATAATTTAGAAGTGTTATTGTGTGCATGGCTCAATAAGTCTCTCTTTTGTCGCGTTGTCATAGTCGTGGGACATCATACACCCCGTAATTACGATCAAGTGTCACTCCACGTAGTGAGATACCAAATTTTTGATGAACTTTTATTAAGTGCCGCTATACCAGCAACCTGCATCACTTACAGCATGTATTTAGAGCTAAACTTTTTTACACATCAACATCGTTTTACGGATCCAACATATGAACAAACTTCTTTGTAAAAGATTGTGTTTAGTTCAACTGCGGCAGTATTACGTATTACTTCATAGGAAGTTTTGATTAGTTAGTTAGCTAGTTACTTTCATTTTCCTTGGATCGATTTGCATCATAAATCGTCCTGATGTAAAACGAGCCAATTCACATCCATATTGCAAATTAATTTGTACTCTAAACATCACGATATAATTTTTTTCCTGAAATGTAAACAAGATGTACAGATTGATTTAGCAATTCCTACCCATCACCTTTTACATTTTACAAACATAGTAGTTCTTCTACGGATTAGGAGTTGTCAAGGAGAAACTTTTTCAATTTATTTTCAAATTTTACCTTGCTGTCTGTTAGACATTTATATCACTGGGTAAGTTGTCAAAAATTTTTGTTGCAGCGTTGTGCACCCCTTTCTGTGCTAAAGACAACCTTAATGTTGAGTAATGCATGCCATTTTTTCTTCTAGTATTGTAATTATGTATCTCATTGTTCCTTTTGAAGAGTTGTGGATTATTATCAACAAGCTTCATTAGGGAATAAATACACTGTGAAGCAGTAGCCAGAATGCCAAATCCCTTTAACAGATGTCTACAAGACGATCATGTGTGAGCACCACATATTATTCTTGCAGCACGTTTTTGGGTAATGAAGACCTTCTTCTTTAAAGATGAGTTACCCCAGAACGTTATTCCATATGACATTACTGAATGAAAATAAGCAAAATGTGTCAACTTGCTGATTTCTCTCTCCCCGAAATTTACTATGATCCTAAGTGAAAATGTGGCTGAACTAAGTTGTTTTTGGACTTCCAAAATGTGTTTTTTCCTATTTGAATTCTCGTCAGTATGGACACCTAAGAATTTTGAAGTTTTCACCTATGTATTACACTCCTGGAAATGGAAAAAAGAACACATTGACACCGGTGTGTCAGACCCACCATACTTGCTCCGGACACTGCGAGAGGGCTGTACAAGCAATGATCACACGCACGGCACAGCGGACACACCAGGAACCGCGGTGTTGGCCGTCGAATGGCGCTAGCTGCGCAGCATTTGTGCACCGCCGCCGTCAGTGTCAGCCAGTTTGCCGTGGCATACGGAGCTCCATCGCAGTCTTTAACACTGGTAGCATGCCGCGACAGCGTGGACGTGAACCGTATGTGCAGTTGACGGACTTTGAGCGAGGGCGTATAGTGGGCATGCGGGAGGCCGGGTGGACGTACCGCCGAATTGCTCAACACGTGGGGCGTGAGGTCTCCACAGTACATCGATGTTGTCGCCAGTGGTCGGCGGAAGGTGCACGTGCCCGTCGACCTGGGACCGGACCGCAGCGACGCACGGATGCACGCCAAGACCGTAGGATCCTACGCAGTGCCGTAGGGGACCGCACCGCCACTTCCCAGCAAATTAGGGACACTGTTGCTCCTGGGGTATCGGCGAGGACCATTCGCAACCGTCTCCATGAAGCTGGGCTACGGTCCCGCACACCGTTAGGCCGTTTTCCGCTCATGCCCTAACATCGTGCAGCCCGCCTCCAGTGGTGTCGCGACAGGCGTGAATGGAGGGACGAATGGAGACGTGTCGTCTTTAGCGATGAGAGTCGCTTCTGCCTTGGTGCCAATGATGGTCGTATGCGTGTTTGGCGCCGTGCAGGTGAGCGCCGCAATCAGGACTGCATACGACCGAGGCACACAGGGCTAACATCCGGCATCATGGTGTGGGGAGCGATCTCCTACACTGGCCGTACACCACTGGTGATCGTCGAGGGGACACTGAATAGTGCACGGTACATCCAAACCGTCATCGAACCCATCGTTCTACCATTCCTAGACCGACAAGGGAACTTGCTGTTCCAACGGGACAATGCACGTCCGCATGTATTCCGTGCCACCCAACGTGCTCTAGAAAGTGTAAGTCAACTACCCTGGCCAGCAAGATCTCCGGATCTGTCCCCCATTGAGCATGTTTGGGACTGGATGAAGCGTCGTCTCACGCGGTCTGCACGTCCAGCACGAACGCTGGTCCAGCTGAGGCGCCAGGTGGAAATGGCATGGCAAGCCGTTCCACAGGACTACATCCAGCATCTCTACGATCGTCTCCATGGGAGAATAGCAGCCTGCAATGCTGCGAAAGGTGGATATACACTGTACTAGTGCCGACATTGTGCATGCTCTGTTGCCTGTGTCTATGTGCCTGTGGTTCTGTCAGTGTGATCATGTGATGTATCTGACCCCAGGAATGTGTCAATAAAGTTTCCCCTTCCTGGGACAATGAATTCACGGTGTTCTTATTTCAATTTCCAGGAGTGTATTTCATCACCATGTGTTATACTTATCACTGGTGCAGTACCCCTAGTTGGGCAGAGCTGAATACGATGTGTCTTTGTGAAATTCAGGTTGAAGCCATTCGCAGAAAACCAGTCACGGGTACGTTTGAGAACTTTGTTCATCATGTCTTCCTTTTCCGTATGTACAGTGAGGGTGATTGCAATACTGGCATCATTTCCAAAAAGAACTAATTCTGATTATTGTACATTAGACGGTAGATCATTTACGTATATGAGAAACAGTAGTGGACCTAAGATTGAGCCTTGGGGAACCCCATACGTGATATCTCCCTAGTCAGAATTATGTCCCTGGATTCTGTTGGTTGAATTACTACTTAGTACAATTTTCTGCATTCTTTTGGTTAGATATGACATGATCTGTTGGTTGGCTGTACCATTAATCCCATAAAACTTCAATTTATCTATGATTATACTATGATTCACACAATCAAATGCTTTGGATGGGTCACAGAAAATACCTACCAGTGCTATTTTATCTGTAACTGGTTTTTCTCTTTTGTTGCTAGTCAATTGTCAGGATGAGCATTACTGCAAAGGGCATTTGATACTAAAGCATTATGACAGGGTGAAAAAACACTAAATAAATTACTTTTTCTCTCTTAACAACATGTGGGCAGGGTGGGTTCTTCCTTGGCTCGGGTATGAGGTATAATGAAACAGCATTTTTACATAAGATAACTTTTATTGAAAGTTTTGTACAATGGTTTCCTTACTGGATTGTTCTGGCTGGGAGAGCGCCAGCTGTGTCGTCTGCGAAGCCTTCTGCTGCGGCCCCGGCGGCGTCTGATTAGGCCTGGCGGTGTGTATCTCGTGTCGCCGTCTCGCCCAGTTGACTGGAGACGCGCATCGTGAAGTGGCCCGTTTAATTATTAAGAACGAGGTCGTGAATCAGATGGTGACACCTTGGATGTGGCGTCCCAGTGTTTCTCTTCTCTGTGCGGCCGCGTACGTCAGTGTTGTGCGTCGGCCAGTGGAGCGGCGTGGCGGGGGAAGGCCTGTGTTCCGGACTCGAACAACGGACTCCAGCTTGCCAGTCTTCGGCTGTCAGATCTTCATCACCAGCTCACAGGTGACTGCTGATGTGAGGCCGTCTCTTTCCCGTCCTCACGAGTTACCCGTGTACGTAAAAAATCAGTCTTCTAATACCTTCTAACTTCTGACTTCTGGCGGCGAGGCTGCTGCTTGCCAATCCATTACAGTGGCGGACCTGGTGCTTCTGTGTACGAAGTAGTCTCTTCCTGCATGACGGTCTTCAGCTCCGAAATTGAACTTAAAACTACTACTGTCGGGCCCACTGCGTCTCGTGTATTTATTTAATTCATTTCACTGGAGGTGAACGACTTCAAGGTCATTCCTTCTTCTGTCACGTTGAAAAGCTTCTCGAAGAATCTTGTTAACGTCGGTCATTGGCTCTTGGAATGTAGGCGAGGGCCTTTGGTCACATGTGACTATTGGGAAACACATGAGCCAGTCGGGCGATGCCCTGACGGCTGAAACGACAGTGTCCGCTTATGTGGGGAGGGTGATGGCTTCTCTTGAACGCGCTGACTTGCACTGCTGCTCTGTCCGCTGTTTCCCAGTGTGTAATTCTTCTAAACTAAACTAAGTTTTTCATTTATTTTCTAATTTCTACTTCACTTCAAATTGATTTCACTAATTTATTTACCTATCTTAAAAGCGTTTCTCAAGAAGAGAAATTTGTTAACATCGAATATAGATTTAGGTGTCAGGAAGTCGTTTCTGAAAGTATTTGTATGGAGTGTAGCCATGTATGGAAGTGAGACATGGACGATAAATAGTTTGGACAAGAAGAGAATAGAAGCTTTCGAAATGTGGTGCTACAGAAGAATGCTGAAGATAAGGTGGGTAGATCACGTAACTAATGAGGAGGTATTGAATAGGATTGGGGAGAAGAGAAGTTTGTGGCACAACTTGACTAGAAGAAGGGATCGGTTGGTAGGACATGTTCTGAGGCATCGAGGGATCACAAATTTAGCATTGGAGGGCAGCGTGGAGGGTAAAAATCGTAGAGGGAGACCAAGAGATCAATACACTAAGCAGATTCAGAAGGATGTAGGTTGCAGTAGGTACTGGGAGATGAAGAAGCTTGCACAGGATAGAGTAGCATGGAGAGCTGCATCAAACCAGTCTCCGGACTGAAGACCACAACAACAACAACAACAAGTACCACTCAACATATTATTTAATGCTTGTAATATGTGGTGTGATGTATTAATTTCTGACATTATGTACATGTTTCTTGAATTTTTAATAACCTTTCTTAGTAATTTTGAGTAGTTTTTGTAGTGTGCAACTACTGCAGGGTCTCTACTTGTTCTTGCCAAAAGTTACTTTTAAATTTTCCTTTCAGAAGATCCTTTAATGCCATTAGTGATTCATGGTTTTTTTTCATGGCTGTTCAATGTCCCTTCTGATTAGCTTATGCAGAAAGCTGTTTTCAATTACTGATATAAATTTATCATGGAATAGATTAAATTTTACACTGGCATTTAGTTATTTATAAATTTCATCCCAGGTTGTTTCTTGTAAACTACTCTTGAAAACATTTGCCCTGCAGTCATTAATGATTGTGACTTCGACTGACGTGTATCCACACTGTAAGGCACTATCTCATTTATCCTGACTAACTGTGCATAATGCTCAGAGAGAGCATTTGTTACTGGTTAAACAGTTATTTTCTTGCTTTGTGCCTCATCAAAAAAAAAAAAAAAAAAAAAAAAAAAATATCAATTAGGGACCTACTCTCTTTATCCACCTGTGCTGGGAAGTTAAATACTAAGGGCAAATTTTAGGATCCATATAAGGTTTCCAGATCATTTTCTTATCCGAATGCTTTAGAAAATCTACATTGAAGTCACCACAGACTTTTAACTGCTTGCTGATGTCTGACAGTTAGCATGGTAAGCAATCCAGGTTCCTCATAAGTAATTCAAAATTTCCCATTGGGGATCTATATACTGTTACAATTAAAAGTGAATTGCTTTTCAGCATTAATTCACAAGCACACACTTCTATGTGCTGATCAGTACAAAATCTACTAGTGTTTTGTCTTAATATATGCAACAACTCCTTATTTTCCCATATTATTTCTGCATGAATAAGCTGCTAGTCTGTAATCTTTTATATGTAGCTTATCTAACGCTGTGGTTATGTGGTGCTCTGACAGGCACAGGATGTCTATCATTTCCTCTAAATTTTGCAAGCAGGCAAGAAGCTCTTGTATCTTATTAGTCAATCCTCAAATATTTTGGTGGAATAAGCTAATCTTACTTTTCTGTGCATTCTTGTGGGGCTCTTCTGTTATAGTGACTTCTTTCAAAACAGGGTGCCTGAAACTTGATTCTAACCTAAGAAGGGTGCCCTTCTGACACCAGCGACCACAGGGATTGTGTGATAATGGCCCTCCCTCCCGTACATTTCCTGCAAGAAGTTCAGCCAACCTATGTTTCCCTCTCCTGTTCTGGTTCAGGCCATGTCTAGTATAACCCCACTTCCCAATTGGAGCAACGGGCGCTGCACTCATATGAGAATTCATTTCAGTCAGCAGAAACCTGCTCAACTTAGAGTTAACACGGCTCATAGCAGTTCAACACAAGGCTGGTCATGGCGCTACAGGAACTCCATGAAACTCATATTTGTGTGTGTAATTGCTACTCGTATTTTACCCAGGTCACCCCTAATGCTGTAATTACTGTTCTGATCTCAGAATGTTGCAATCGCAGAGCAATATGCTTCGGGAAGACTAGAATTCGAGTGTGATGACTTTTAGATATAATAAATGTGGCAGTTAAGAAGGACACTTGTGTCGGAAACAGAATTTATTATAAAGCTGCAAAAAGAAAAAAACATGTTAGTCCTCCAGCACGTTCTTCTTCTTTATTTATATACCGATGAATACCCATCTTCCAATGCTCAGATTAGTGCTTCAGTTCATAAACTGTACTTTCATATCATCCACATACAGGAAATGGGTTTCCTTCAGTGCACATTTCATTAAGTGGAACTGATAAAACACCCATATCAAGAGAAATGGAGATTATCGAGAACACTAGAAGGCAGGAAAGGGGTTCCCCTGAAGAAACGTCTTAACAGACAGAGTGTTGTGGGGCGTCGTCGTGTCCTGATGCAGAATTAGTGACGTGAACAGAAAGAAAGATCGCTTGAGGGGGGACCTGGGGGGGGGGGGGGGAGGTGGCCATGACGATGTTATTAAAAGAGCAAAATAGTCTTGGACTGGACAAGGATGGGAACTGAAACCGGCCTCGTCTTTTTCAAATGCACCAGCCTGATTTTTGCCTTAACCGACTTAGGGAAACAACAAAAACTAAGTGTAGATGATCGTATGGGGGTTTACTCTTCTCAAAAGCGAGCCCAATTTCTAATAGCCAATTGTCTTAAGCAAAGCAACACCTCGCTCACATTCGTTATTTGTTTGTCCACTTATTCAACATGCTTCTCGTTGCTCATTCTCGTTACTAGTGGGGTAATTTTGATTAATGCTTTGGCTCTTAGAATCCCTTCCGATCATAATTGTACTATTTGATCCAACTGTAGTCTGTGAATTTTATTTTTTTCAATATCGGCTGTGAATGTCTTTCAATACATCGATAAGCCATTTGTATCCTGGATTTCTTGAAATATCGTTGTTTCAATGTCCACGATGACATTATATAGAGACTCAGGTTCTCTGTTCATCGGTAAGTGATGTTACAACGGAAAATTTTTCAATAACTTTTAGAATATTTTTATCACGATTCACAGTCACAATGCCAGCTGGTGGTTCGTCATCTCTAAACTCCTCTCGGCCTACAGAAAGCATTTTGAGTTTCAAAATGGTAAAATGCCTGCGCTAGCAGTTGACGAATTCCGTTAGTAATTTTCATCTTAATATGTCGTCAACGTGAAATAAATTTGCTGTTCAACTTTTTGGTTATTCTTGATTTCAGCGCACCCGCACAATCGGTCGTCGACAAACCACACTCAAGATAAACTTCTCTACATGAATCACCACGGATACAGAGAACATCGCTCACGCGAAACTCAGCTTGCCCTTCTCTCGCACAAATTCCTGCGAATCAGGGATGAAGGGCAAAGGGCAGATTCTATTGTCCCAGATTTTCGGAAAGCGTTTGGCACGGTGTCACAATGGAGACTGTTAACGGAGGTTCAAGGGTCGGAATGAGTTCTGTGATATTTAAGTTATTCTAAGACGTTTTAAGTATCAAAAACCCAGTACGTTGTCTTGAGCGGCGAGTATTCATCGGAGGCAAGGTTAATGTCAGGATTGCCACAGAGAAGTGATAAGAATCTCTGTTGTTCACTAAATATATAAACGATCTGACTGACAGATCGAACAGTAGAGCAGCAGTCTGTTACTGTTTGCGGATGACGTTGTAATGTATGGGAAACTAGTCGCTGGGGTGGCTGTGGGAAGGTACCGGATCACTTGGATGGAAATTCTATTTGGTGGGATGAATGGCAGCCTGATCTAAGTGTGAAAAAATAAAAGTTACTGAAGATGAGTGGCAAAAACAATCCGGTTATGAGTTTGTTTGCACGGTCGGCGAAAGTAAAATACATTGCGGGAAGAGAAGGTGTTTTTATTTACGAAGCAAAAAATCCTGTAATGGCCGAATACTGTAATAGTGGTGTGTTATTTCTCACAGTCACGGTAAACGACTATCTAGTAACGTAAAAAAGTGACATGAAATGAAACGGTCACATAAGGTCGTTTGTAGGGAATGGTCGCATTCGGTTTAATTGATAGAATTCTAGGAAACTGTGGCTCGTCCATAAAAGAGACCGTGTGCGGAACACTTACGTGACCATTTGCTGATTGCTGCTACAGTCATCCGGATCTTTACCAGGCCGACTTAATGGAAGACATCAAAGTAATTCACATGCTTACCTCTAGATTTGCTAGCAGGAAGTTCGATCAAAACGTTTACTACAGGTATTACGAATTCAAACAAGAAATCTTGGAGGGAAGAACACATTCTTTTCGCGAAACTATCGAAAAGATATACAGGGTGTTTCAGAAGTGAAGGTCAATATTCAGTGATATGACAGAAATGATGATTTCAAAAGAAAAGACAAGTAAACGTGGGCTCTGAAACGCATACCTTAATAGCTATGAGTAATTCTCGAACTTCGATACTATGATACAAATCTCTTTTACTTCAAGGTCTTTGCTTTTCGCTGTTTTGAAACACAACTTTTCTAATGAACAAGCGCGCATAATTTTTGAAGTATACATTTTAGAGCACATGTATACTGGACATTTTTTTTCTTGTTTTGATTCATACTACCACTTCCCAAAGTATGGAAAGGAAAGAGCTTGCAGTAGAAAAGATTTTATTCACAGTAACGAAGATGAAGGATTGCTCATAGCCCTTAGGGCATCCGTTTTAGGGGCCTTGTTTATTCGAACTTTTTTTTTTGTTTCGAATAAGATGCGCTGCGTGGCCGCGTGATTTAAGGCGTCATGTCACGGACTGCGCGGTCCCTCCCGCCGGAGATTAGAGTCCTCCCTCGGGCATGGATGTGTGTCTTGTTCTTAGCGTAAGTTAGTCTAAGTTAGATTAAGTAGTGTGTAAGCCTAGGGACCGATGATTTAAGCAGTTTGTCCCTTAGGAATTCACATACATTTGAACATTTGATCATTTGTTTCGAAAGATCATTCCAGTCATATCACTGAATATTGACCATCACTTCAGAAACACCCTGTATAGATTCAGCTTCAGCAACAGATTACAGTGCGATCCTTTTAGCATTATCATACATCTTGCGTAAGAACTACGAAGACAAGATAACAGAACTCAGGGTTCTAGGGGAAACATTGGTTTCCTGCTCGCTCGATTTGTGAATGGACCTATCTCCCTCTCCTACACTCTACATGATTTAATGGTTGTGGTTACATATTTTGCTTATTTAATTTCCGCCTGTTGTATGTGTTTCAGTACAAAGCAAGAACGTGGAATTGTAACACAGAGAGAAACATACAGATAAATACCACGTAAATTGGGCTTGAAGAAGAATTCAAACGAAGTTAAACACAAATCTAAATAAGACAACTAATGAAGTTCCGTTGACGGAGAAAATAAAGGAATATTTGGATTTAATTAGCGCTGATAAACAAGGATTGTGTAGGAACAAATTTGTGCAAGCTATGGGAAATACATATATGGTGGGACTGAAAGTGGTTTTCGGCGGTCTCGATAAAGAGAGAGATCCGATATCCAATGCCTGAGTTTAGACTCGTTTACATTTTCAGCACTACATCACCAAAACCAAATCTTGTATACTATTCATACTACTGATACTTTCAGCATTTTGCGCTGGTTTTACTATTTTCTTGGCTTCTGTAAATCAGTTAAGGAGAATGACTGGATGGTTGCTTTGTATGCGTCACAACCGACTTTGCCGTTTGTAGCAACGTACCGCTCTACACCTAAGTAGAACGTAAAACTGCATTTTCATTTCTCCTCTTGTCAAGTAGAATCTCCTTGGCAGTACAGGGTATCAAACGCAGAACATTTGTGTGGATGTATTGTCAACCACGGACGGACTTAGAGGACAGGTTGCTTACACAAAACCAGAAAACAAGTCTACTAGACATGGCCTCTACAGTCTGGATCCGCGTGACCGCTACGGTCGCAGGTTAGAATCCTGCCTCGGGCATGGATGTGTGTGATGTCTTTAGGTTAGTTAGTTTTAAGTAGTTCTAAGTTCTAAGGGACTGATGACCTCAGAAGTTAAGTCCCATAGTGCTCAGAGCCATTTGAACTATGGTCTCTAAAATGAATACCTTACGAGCTGTGACCATTTCTCCATCTTTGGTACTGTGAAACACATGTCTTCTACTGAATAAGTGCCCATAGGTCTTAAGGTATTCATTTTAGAACTCTTGTATACTAGGCACTTTGTTCTTGTTTTGATCCGTACAACCTTCACCCAAAATTAGAAATCAAAGAACCTGAAGTCGAAAAGACTTATTTCACAGCATCAAAAATGAACAAGTGCTCGTAGCTCTTAAGGTATGAGTTTTACAGCCCATGTCTGCTAGATTTTGTTTCCTTACTTTGGTCTAAGGAACCCGTTCTCAAAGTCTGCAGGAGGAATTTAGTTACACTCTGTATATACTACATGATCCAAAGTGTCCGGACACTCCTATGTAATTTGGAAATTGACCATTAGATGTCACGAAAGGCTGACTCGCCGGTATACGAGGCAGCGGGGAGTATGCTGTTGTCAGTGGAGAACCAGAAAGAAGAGAATTGGTGGGCCAGGAGAGCTCATTGACTTCGAACGTGGACTGTCATTTGAGTAACAAACCCAGGAGGGACATTTTAGCCCTCCTAAAGCTACCCAGGTCTATTGTTGGTGATGCAACTGTGAAGTGAAAACGCGAAGGAAAAGCCATAGGTAAACCGAGACCAGGCAAAGCTCATGTACTGACGGACAGGGGCCGTTGAGCACTGCGGAGGACGGTTATGAAACAAAGCATGATATCAGCGGAAGGAATCACACAAATGAATTCCGAAGTGCTACCCCAGCATTCTCACTAGCAGAATGACCGTGGCACACTACCGGCCATTAAAATTGCTACACCACGAAGATGACGTGCCACAGACGCGAAATTTAACCGGCAGGAAGAAGATACTGTGATATGCAAATGATTAGCTTTTCAGAGCATTCACACAAGGTTGGCGCCGGTGGCGACACCTACAACGTGCTGACATGAGGAAAGTTTCCAACCGATTTCTCATACACAAACAGCAGTTGACCGGCGTTGCCTGGTGAAACGTTGCTGTGATGTCTCGTGTAAGGAGGAGAAATGCGTACCATCGCGTTTCCAACTTTGATAAAGGTCGGATTGTAGCCTATCGCGATTGGGGTTTATCGTATCGCGACATTGCTGATCGCATTGGTCGAGACCCAATGACTGTTAGCAGACTATGGAATTGGTCGGTTCAGGAGGGTAATACGGCACGCCGTGCTGGATCCCAACGGCCTCGTATCACTAGCAGTCGAAATGACAGGCATCTTATCCGCATGGCTGTAACGGATCGTGCAGCCACGTCTCGATCCCTGAGTCCACAGATGGGGACGTTTGCAACACAACAACCATCTGCACGAACAATTCGACGACGTTTGCAGCATCATGGACTATCAGCTCGGAGACCATGGCTGCGGTTACCCTTGACGCTGCCTCACAGATAGGAGCGCCTGCGATGGTGTACTCAACGACGAACCTGGGTGCACGAATGGCAAAACGTCATTTTTTCGGATGAATCCAGGTTCGGTTCACAGCATCATGATGGCCACATGCGTGTTTGGCGACATCACGGTGAGCGCACGTTGGAAACGTGTATTCGTCATCGCCATACTGGCGTATCACCCGTCGAGATGGTATAGGGTGCCATTGGTTACACGTCTCGGTCACCTCTTGTTCGACTTGACGGCACTTTGAACACTGGACATTTCAGATGTGTTACGACCCGTGGCTCTACCCTTTATTCGATCCCTGCAAAACCCCACATTTCAGGAGGATAATGCACGACCGCATGTTGCTGGTCCTGTACGGGCCTTTCTGAATACAGAAAATGTTCGACTGCTGCCTGGCCAGCACATTTCCCAGATCTCTCACCAACTGCAAACGACTGGTCACTGGTGGCCGAGCAACTGGCTCTTCACAATACGCCAGTCACTACTCTTGATGAACTTTGGTATCGTGTTGAAGCTGCATGGGCAGCTGTACCTGTACACGCCATCCAAGCTCTGTTTGACTCAATGCCCAGGCGTATCAAGGCCGTTATTACGGCCAGAGGTGGTTGTTCTGGATACTGATTTCTCAGGATTTATGCACCCAAATTGCGTGAAAATGTAATCACATGTCAGTTCTAGTATAATAAATTTGTCCAATGAATACCCGTTTATCATCTGCATTTCTTCTTGGTGTTGCAATTTTAATGGCCAGTAGTGTAGTTACATGATTTTAGTCCCTGCTAAGAGATGCTTGAGGTGGTGGAAAAAGCAAGGCCACTGGAAATGAATGATCTGCAGTGATGAATCACACTGTACTCTATGGCAGTCCGACGAAAGAGTTTGAGCTTGGCGAATGCCTGGAGACTGCTACCTGCCATCGGGTCAACGCGCCAACAGACAATTACGCAGGAGGTGATTTTATAGAGTAGGAGTGTGTTTCGTGGTTAGGGTTTGGTTCTCTTATCGCACTTAGAAAAGGGCTAAATCTGGAAGGATGTGAACCCATTTTGCGCATTATCTACTGTGGTCAGAGTAGCGGTACAGTTCTGAGACAGTGACAGTATCACCATGACAGAGAACCCTGTCATTAAGCAGCTTGTGGAGGCAATGATTTGTGGAAAGCAAGATACGAGAAGCGGACAGGGCTGACGAGAGTCCCCACCCGAAAATGGAATGCATTTAGCATGGATCAGAACGTGGACTTCGCTCCAGACATTAGCGTCCAATGTCACTACCTTCGCTGCTTTCGGCTCTTGAGGAAGAATGGGCTGCCATTCCCCCATAGACATTCAAAAACCTGACTGAAAGTATCTTCAGACACATAGTCATCACGGTTTCAGAAAATATCGTTCTTGTGAAACACAACTAGCTCTTTATACTCATGAAGTAATAAGTGCTATCGACAGGGGATGTCAGATTGATTCCATATTGTTGGATTTCCAGAAGGCTTTCGACACCGTTCCTCACAAGCGTCTTCTAACCAAACTGCGTGACTACGGAGTATCGCCTCAGTTCTACGACTGGATTCCTGATTTCCTGTCAGAAAGGTCACAGTTTGTAGTAATAGAAAGTCATCGAGTAAGACAGAAGTAATATCCGGCGTTCCCCAAGAAATTGTTATAGCCCCCCTCCATTGTTCCTCATCTATATTAACGGCATAGGGGAGAGTCTGAGTAGCCGTCTTAGATTTTTTGCAGATGATGCTGTCATTTACCGTCTTGTAAAGTCATCAGATGATCAAAACGACTTGCAAAATGATTTAGTTAAGATATCTGTATGGTGCGAAAAGTGGCAATTGACCGTGAATAAGGAAAAGTGGGATGTTATTCACATGAGTACTAAAAGAAGTCACACAAATATGAAGGCTGTAAATTCAACTAAATACTTAGGGATTACAATTACAAATATTCAAAATTGGAGCGATCACATAGATAATATTGTGGGTAGAGCAAACCAAAGACTGCGATTCATTGGCAGAACACTTAGAAGGTGCAACAGGTCTACTAAAGAGACAGCTTACACCACGCTTGTCCGCCCTATTCTGGAGTATTGCTGTGCGGCGTGGGATCCACATGACGTGGGACTGACGGATAACATCGAAAAAGTACAAAGAAGGGCAGCTCGTCTTGTATTATCGTGAAATAGGAGAGATAGTGTCACAGACATGATACGTGAATTGGAGTAGCAATCATTAAAACAAAGGCGATTTTCGTTGCGACGGGATCTTTTCATGAAATTTCAGTCAACAGTTTTCTCCTCCGATTGCGAAAACATTCTGTTGGCATCCACCTACATAGGGAGAAATGATCACTACAATAAAATCAGAGAAATCAGAGCTCGCACAGAAAAATTTAAGAGCTCGTTTTTCCCGCGTGCCGTTCGAAAGTGGAACGATAGAGAGACAGCTTGAAGGTGGTTCGTTGAACCCTCTGCGAGGCACTTTATTGCTAATAGCAGAGTAATCACGAAGATGTAGATGTAAAGTAGTCATAAAGTCGGAGAGTGGACACATACAATATTGATGTCAATTAATAGGTGTCCGGATACTTTTGAAGACATAGCACAGATGACCGACAACTGATGATGACAACGTGGTGGCATGCCGAAATATTGTGCCCGTTAGGCGCTAACACCCGGCTGTTGATCCGTGAACTCTTTCATTATAAAATCACTACTTCTTCTCAATCATCTTCGGCTTCTTAATTTCATTTTCTTGACTTTTTTATTGAATCGCACTATTTACAACATATTTCAAGGCGAATTAAAACGAACCAACAACTTATCATGCAATGGAAATATTTGGAAAACCTCATGGACGACTCGGTAGTACATGACGGAGCAACAAGACAAACAATAGCCATATTCTACTTGATTACTCAACATGACTGTTTGGCCACCTACCTCCATAAAATCTCCATCTTGTCGTCCGTAGGATGTGTTCTGCGTTACAAGGTTGGTTCGATAATGAACAAAGAACGTTACTGTATGAAGTTAAGAGAATGTAATTCAGACTTTAGAGGGCTGTATTAGGAAGCGAGAAGACTAATGAAGAAAAGTAAAGTTCCAGAACATTAAAATAATAATAAGCATTCATTTTCTACTTGTTATGATTTGCACCACCCTCTACGTCATAGACGTTCACTTGATACTCATAACTGAAATCAGACGCTGTCAGAAAATAACATATTTACTGCACCCGTTAGATATTTATATGTGTACGATATTGAGTTTCTGGAATGAAGGCCCCTTTTCAGTGCTGCGGAGTACAAATATGATGGAGTGTGACATCTGTGGCTGTGTAATGAAGTCATCCATATTCACGATGCTTTGCGTGTACCTGTCTCTCAGGAAGAAGCACATACGCAACAAAACATCCACTCTTTATCATCAGAGAACTAGTGCATTACAGAGATATTACGTGTAAAGACACTGCAAACCTCACAAATATGTAGTAAGAGTACATCAAAGTAAAAAACACGGGCGATATTCTATGCCAGTAGACGTAGATTACATAAAACCAGGAAATAAGATCAAAGTCTTTAAATGGATTTTTGCTCGCGCAGGAGACCTAAATGATGCTCTAACTTCGATCGTTTTTACAGTTGCGTGCCTGAATCTGTGGAAACGAAACCCTTACATGATGGCTTTGTTGTCTGTCTGCCTATCTGTGTGTCCGACTGTTGAGAACCGTCTTCCTCAGGAACGAGTTGAGGTATCAAATTCAAGTCACGTACGGAGGGCGATGGTCCCTTGACGGTGGAAAAAATTGTCATTTCAGTAAAAAGATACAGCAGTTTATGTCACATACTTTGATACTCGAAAACTCAGTCATCAAAATCTGTAGGGTACTTCTCACTGACCTACAGTCATTAGAATCGGCAAGAAGCGAGATTTCAGAGCCCAAGTAAAGGGAAAAACATCAGAGAATTCTTAATTTCTAATTATATTCCTTTCCGAGTGGGGTGATGCATTAGCTCCATACTTAACAATCATATACAACCGTTCGCTCGACAGAAGATCCGTACCCAAAGAATGGAAAGTTGCACAGATCACACCAATATTCAAGAAAGGTAGTAGGAGTAATCCACTAAATTACAGGCCCATATCGTTAACGTCGATATGCAGTAGGATTTTAGAACATATATTGTGTTCGAACATTATGAATTACCCTGAAGAAAACGATCTATCGACAGACAGTCAACATGGGTTTAGAAAACATCGTTCCTGTGAAACAAAACTAGCTCTTTATTCACATGAAGTGTTGAGTGCTACTGACAAGGGATTTCAGATCGATTCCGTATTCCTGGATTTCCGGAAGGCTTCTAACACTGTACCACACAAGCGGCTCGTAGTGAAACTGCATGCTTATGGAATATCGTCTCAGTTACGTGACTGAGATTTGCGATTTCTTGTCAGAGAGATCACAGTTCGTAGTTGATGATGATGATGATGAGCGTTTGGCGTCATTGGCCGGGAGGCCCCTCGCGGGGCAGGTCCGGCCGCCTTGGCGCAGGTCTTATTACATTCGGCGCCACATTGGGCGACCTGCACGCCGGATGGGGATGAAATGATGATGAACACAACACAACACCCAGTCCCTGAGCGGAGAAAATCTCCGACCCAGCCGGGAATCGAACCCGGGCCCGGAGGACGGCAATCCGTCACGCTGACCACTCAGCTACTGGGGCGGACACAGTTCGTAGTGATCGACGGAAAGTCATCCACTAAAACAAAAGTGATTTCAGGCGTTCCCCTAGGTCGTGTTATAGGCGCATTGCTGCTCCTTATCTATATAAACGTTTTGCGAGACAATCTGAGCAGCAGTCATCGGTTGCTTGCAGATGACACTGTCGTTTATCGACTAATAAAGTCATCAGAAGATGAAATCAGACTGGAAAACGATTTAGAAAAAATATCTGAATAGTGTGAAAAGTGGCAGTTGACCCTAAATAACAAAAAGTGTGAGGTCATCCACATGAGTGCTAAAAGGAACTCGTTAAACTTCGGTTACACGATAAATCAGTCTAATCTAAAAGCCGTAAATTCAACTAAATACGTAGGTACTACAATTACGAACAACTTAAATTGGAAAGAACACATAGAAAATGTTGTGGGGAAGGCTAACCAAAGACTGCGTTTTATTGACAGGACACTAATATAACAGACCTACTAAGGAGACTGCTTACACTACGCTTGTCCGTCCTCTTTTAGAATACTGCTGCGCAGTGTGGGATCCTTACCAGATAAGACTGACGGAGTACATCGAAAAAGTTCAAAGAAAGGCAGCACGTTTTGTATTATCGCGAAATATGGGAGAGAGTGTCACAGAAATGATACAGGATTTGGGCTGGAAATCATTAAAAGAAAGGCGTTTTTCATTGCGACGGAATCTTCTCACGAAATTCCAATCATCAACTTTCTGCTCCGAATGCGAAAATATTTTGTTGACACCAACCTACATAGGGAGGAACGATCACCACGATAAAATAAGGGAAATCAGAGCTCGTACGGGAAGATATAGATGTTCATTCTTTCCGCGTGCTATACGAGATTGGAATATCCATGTAGATGTAAATGTAGATATAATACGAAAACCGTATTTTTTGTGATTTATTATCCGACTTCAAATTTGATATTAAAACATTCTAGAGAGTCAACGTTCTCGAGAGTCAACATTCTCGAGAGTCTTGGAATCCCTGGGACGGATATCTTGCTAGTCTCAGTGTCCATGACAGACAATAATTGTCAATATCCTGGACTCTCAAAATGGATAAACAGTCACTACACATAATTAGGCTTGTACAGATCACTCTGTGTGCGAGTCCTATGCGCACCTGGCCAATTTTTAACCTATAAGTACACAGTCGCAATGTTTGAGGAGCCATCATTTATTACAGATCAAAGTAAGTAATAGCGCTGTTGTCTAAGTACAGAGTTCGGGAAAAGTAGGAGGTAATCTGTGCCGCGTTGCGACTAGTAATCCGAATTTTACTCTTAAGATCGTCCCGCACTCACCTTGCAAAAGTTAGTAATCCACGTTATAATGGCGGTAATATAGTACCGGCACAGGCTTGCGCGGCCTACAGAGTTTCGGTTTTAATTAATATCGCTACTTTGTGCGTCAGGCGGCTTTGGGCGGACAGGCGGTTCGCGCCGCTGCTCTTAGAAGCCAGTAACCCACGTTAATACTGGCGGCTATGAGCAGACCTGGGCTTGCGGCAAGTGAGAATGACGCAGGTAAAATACGGGCCTTGTCTCCAAACGCAGCTACTCTCATAATAAATCACACTCGCATTTTTGACAAATGTGCTTCCACTTCGCCTCCCCATAACTCGCACTGTTAGCCTGTATAATGAAGATATCATGCAACAGAAATGATATTCAAAGACGACAATGTCGCTGAAGTAAAATAAATGTCATGTGACTAGCGCCTCCCGTCGGGTAGACCGTTCGCCGGGTGCAAATATTTCGATTTGTCGCCACTTCGGTGACTTGCGCGGCGATTGGGATGAAATGATGATGATCAGGACAACATAACACCCAGTCCCTGAGCACAGAAAATCTCCGACCCAGCCGGGAATCGACCCTGCGCTCTTAGGATTGACATTCTGTCGCGCTGACCACTCAGCTACCGAGGGCGAACGTCGCTGAAGTCACCGCTATTCATGATGGTCCCCTGGACGTAAGAACCTGCGGGGAATAGTTCTGAATGGGTGTGTAATCACAATGGAAAGCAGTGCGTGTCCTGCAACGCACTGCCATTGTTAAGTTTCTGTGGAAGAACGTTCCATTCCTCCATCAACGCTGCCGGCCTTTGCAGCCTAGCGGTTCTAGGCGCTACAGTCTGGAACCGTGTGAGTGGTCGCAGTTTCGAATCCTGCCTCGGGCATGGGTGTGTGTGATGTCCTTAGGTTGGTTAGGTTTCAGTAGTTCTAAGTTCTAGCGGACTGATGACCTCAGAAGTTAAGTCCCATAGTGCTCCGAGCCATTTTTTTCCATCAACGTTGTTGACAGCTGCTGGATGCTCGATGGTGCATGTGAACGTGGTGCGATTTGTGTCCCCAATGCATCTCACACGTGCTGGATGAGGTTTAAGTCGGTGGAAGGGGAAGCAGTCCATTCGCAGAATATCCTCTTGTTGTAAGAGGTCCTCCCCATGTCCTGTTCGATGCGGTCGAGCATTGTCGTCAATAAGAATGAAGTCAGGTCCGAATGCACGCATGAATGAACGCACATCTGGAAGAAAAATAATGTCACAATAACGTTCACCGGTGAGTTTAGCGAGTTCAAAGATTTGCGAAGAGCAGAGGACTGCACCAAAGAGGAGAGGGGTCCGTGCTCTTCTCGGATGAGAGCTGGTTCACTCTGAACAGTGATTCTGGACGTACACTTACATAGAGAGAGCTTGGAAGACGTAATGCACATAGAAACGTTGTCGAACATGGCCGTTTTGTTGGTCCAGATGTTGGGGTGTGGGGAGGTATAATGTTATGTGGGCGTGCTGACCTCCAAATCTTTGAAAGCAGTACAATTACCAGTTAACGTTATGGTGATACTGTACTCCTTTCTTGTGTGCTACTTTTCATGGCTGCATTCGATCCTGACTTCACTTTCAAGGATGACAATGTGTGAGCTTATCGAGCTACGCAGTTGGAGGAACTCTTAGAACGAGAGGACATTCGGCGACGAACTGCCTCCCCCTTCCTCCGCTTAAATCACATAGAGCACGTGTGAGATGCTTTGCGATGATGTATTCCAGCTTATTCCAACACATCCATAGGCGTAAACGACCGTCCAGCAGCTGTTAACCGCGCTCGTGTAGGAACGGAACGCCCTGTCGGAAAAGCCGCTTACGAATCCTTTCGCCAGCATGGGAACACCTTGGAGGGCAAGCACTGTCGTCCGAAATAGTCCCACAATCTATTAAGAACTATATCCCAGCGTTTTAAATGTCCAGAGGACCATTAAAAATTGCAGAGACTTAGTTGTAGTTACTGTCTTTGAACAGAAGTAGCATTTTTGTTCGTCGCATCGTGTGTTTCTTTTAGTTACATTCAATGCTATAACGTACAAATTCTTTCTAAGCACAGTCCAACTTTTGTCGAGCTGTCTTACTTGCCAATATTATCAGAAGGAAAGTTGCTACTTACCATATAGCGGAGATGCTCTGTCGCAGATAGGCACAACAAAAAGATTTTCACACCTAAAGCTCTCGGCCAATGGCCTTTGTCAGAATAGACACCATTAAGTACACATACACAATCACGTAAACGCAACTCACTGTCACGACTGCAGTCTCAGGCAACTGAGACCACACTGCGAGCGGCAGACCCAGTGCATGATGGGAGTGGCGACTGGGCGGGGTGAAGAGGAGGCTCGGGAGGAGGAGGAGGGATAGCATGGTGGGGATGGGGGGTCAGTGAATTGCAGCACATCTGTGAAGACATGGGGAATCACCTCCATGGTATTAGAGGGAGCTGTAGAGGGCAAAAACTGTAGAGGAAGACAGAGACTGAAACACATCCAGCAAATAATTGAGGACGTAGGTTGTAAGTGCTTCTGTGAGACGAAGAGGTTAGCACAGGAGAGAAATTCGTTGTAGGCCTCATCAAACCAGTCAGAGGACTGATGATTAAGAAAATAAAAGGTATGTGGAGCGATCTGGACATCCGCTGTATCACGGTTATCTTGCTGAATGATTACATTCAGAGACTTAATCCTTACCACAGCTGAAATGTCACGTCTGCTTTCCAAATCACCAGCTATGCGACTGAGAAGTGATTGTTTTGTGTACCCAGTGGCAACACAGACTATAACGATAGATGCTGCATCAGTATGACGATGACGGAAGAATTATGGTATCGTTCGGTCTCCTTGGAGTTTCAATCGCGACGCTATACGCGGAACCTATGAAGAAATCGTAGTTCCATTCTTGTACCGATTGTTGTTGTCGGGCGCGCCACTATTGCGCGCATCATTCTCCTGTCGCGACAAGCAAAGCAAAAGCAACAATCGACGTACTGAGAGTGCGTGCTACTTCAAACGTAGTTGCACTGTCTGTGCAGGTAACTGTACTGATACCGGTAAGCCCACTTTTTGACTTAGCGAATCTACGTGACGTGGCAGCACGCTCACGCATTGCCATGCTAACAGTACGTTTGTGCTAACGAGCGTTGGTCGCGTTTCGGCTGTTGGGATCCTGTGTGTGCTGAGTTTGGCACTGAGCCCATTGATTCAATGTTTGCGTGATAGTAATGACACTACAACCAACGGTGAACAGCTGTACCACAGAACTATGGACCATGCTGTCGTCAAGAAACTATCCTGGCCGGCCGGAGTGGCCGAGCGGTTAAAGGCGCTACAGTCTGGAACCGCACGACCGCTACGGTCGCAGGTTCGAATCCTGCCTCGGGCATGGATGTGTGTGATGTCCTTAGGTTAGTTAGGTTTAAGTAGTTCTAAGTTCTAGGGGACTTATGACCACAGCAGTTGAGTCCCATAGTGCTCAGAGCCATTTGAACCAATTTTAGAAACTATCCTGACACTGGAGGTATGAATTAAACAACGTCTTCAGTCACAACTTTTTCGTGTTTTATTAAGTACAGGGTTATTACAAATGATTGAAGCGATTTCACAGCTCTGCAATAACTTTATTATTTCAGATATTTTCACAATGATTTGCACACACATACAAAAACTCAAAAAGTTTTTTTAGGCATTCACAAATGTTCGATATGTGCCCCTTTAGTGATGCGGCAGACATCAAGCCGATAATCAAGTTCCTCCCACACTCGGCGCAGCATGTCCCCATCAATGAGTTCGAAAGCATCGTTGATGCGAGCTCGCAGTTCTGGCACGTTTCTTGGTAGAGGAGGTTTAAACACTGAATCTTTCACATAACCCCACAGAAAGAAATCGCATGGGGTTAAGTTGGGAGAGAGTGGAGGCCATGACATGAATTTCTGATCATGATCTCCACCACGACCGATCCATCGGTTTTCCAATCTCCTGTTTAAGAAATGCTGAACATCATGATGGAAATGCGGTGGAGCACCATCCTGTTAAAAGATGAAGTCGGCGCTGTCGGTCTCCAGTTGTGGCATGAGCCAATTTTCCAGCATGTCCAGATACACGTGTCCTGTAATGTTTTTCTCGCAGAAGAAAAAGGGGCCGTAAACTTTAAACCGTGAGATTGCACAAAACTCGTAAACTTTCGGTGAATTGCGAATTTGCTGCACGAATGCGTGAGGATTCTCTACCGCCCAGAATCGCACATTGTGTCTGTTCACTTCACCATTAAGTAAAAATGTTGCTTCATCACTGAAAACAAGTTTCGCACTGAACGCATCCTCTTCCATGAGCTGTTGCAACCGCGCCGAAAATTCAAAGCGTTTGACTTTGTCATCGGGTGTCAGGGCTTGTAGCAATTGTAAACGATAAGGCTTCTGCTTTAGCCTTCTCCGTAAGATTTTTCAAACCGTCGGCTGTGGTACATTTAGCTCCCTGCTTGCTTTATTCGTCGATTTTCGCGGGCTACGCGTGAAACTTGCCCGCACGCGTTCAACCGTTTCTTCGCTCACTGCAGGCCGACCCGTTTATTTCCCCTTACAGAGGCATCCAGAAGCTTTAAACTGCGCATACCATCGCCGAATGGAGTTGGCAGTTGGTGGATCTTTGTTGAACTTCGTCCTGAAGTGTCGTTGCACTGTTATGACTGACTGATGTGAGTGCATTTTAAGCACGACATACGCTTTCTCGGCTCCTATTGCCATTTTGTCTCACGACGCTCTCGAGCGCTCTGGCGGCAGAAACCTGAAGTGCGGCTTCAGCCGAACAAAACTTGAGTTTTTCTACGTATCTGTAGTGTGTCGTGACCATATGTCAATGAATGGAGCTACAGTGAATTTATGAAATCGCTTCAATCATTTGTAATAGCCCTGTACACGATGCATTTCGAACCCTGTGGGTCCATCGTCAGGTGTAATTTGTCTTAATACATGCTGTATTTCGTCTCTTGAATGAGGGTAAATGGAAATTCCTGTCAAGAAAAGGTTTAATATTAGGTTATGAACCTCGTAAAACGAACGCGGAAAATATATATCTTTAGCATTACGAAAAAATTTATCTTTGATAACACCATGTACAAAAACATTTGTGAGGTATTTATAAACAGGTGTGTGCAAATGTACATCTTGAATGAAGTGACATGTGCTAAAGCGATGGAGAAAAGAATGTTTTGCCGGTGCTAAAACGTTAAAAATGCTTTCCTTGGATTATGTGGTAAGTTTACACAGTTCATTTTCCACTATTTTCCACATACTTTCCGCGTTTAACTTACGAAATTCATAACCTACCATTAAACATTTTCGTGACAGAAATATGCACTTCACCCCAATCAAGAGAAGAAATACAGCATGTATTAAGACAAATTACACTTGACGATTGACTCACAGGGTTCGAAATGCATCGTGTAGTTAATAAAACACGAAAAAGTTGTGACTGAAGGCGTTGTTTAATTCATACCTCTAGTGTCAGGATAGTACCTTGACGACAGCATGGTCCATAGTTCTGTGGTACAGCTGCTCGCAATTGGTCGTTGTGTTGTTACTATCACGCAAACATTGAATCAATGGGCTCAGTGCCAAACTCAGCACACACAGGATCCCAACAGACGAAACGCGACCAACGCTCGGGAGCACAAACGTACTGTTAGCATGGCAATGCGTGAGCGTGCTGCCACGACACGTAGATTCTCTGAGTCAAAAAGTGGGCTTACCTACATCAATACAGTTACCTAAACAGACAGTGCAACTACGTTTGAAGAAGCACACACTCTCAGTACGGCGATCGTTGCCGCTACTTGCCTTGTCGCGACAGGAGAATGGCTCTGAGCACTATGGGACCTAACTGCTGAGGTCATCAGTCCCCTAGAACTTAGAACTACTTAAACCTAAATAACCTAAGGACATCACACAGATCCATGCCCGAGGCAGGCTTCGAATCTGCGACCGTAGCGGTTGCGCGGTTCCAGACTGCAGAGCCTAGAACCGCTCGCCCAACCCGGCCGGCGCGACAGAAGATTGAGGCACGCAACAGTGGGGCGCCCGACAACAACAGTATGTACAAGAATGGAACTATGATTTCTTCATAGTTTCCGCGTGTAGCGTGGCGATTGAAACTCCAAGAAGACCGAACGATACCATAATTCTTCCGTCATCGTCATACTGGTGCAGCATCTATCGTTACAGTCTGTGTTGCCATTGGGTACACAAAACAATCACCTCTGGCTCGCGTAGCTGGTGATTTGGAAAGCAGACTTTACATTTATACTGTGGTGAGGATTAAGTCTCTGAACGTAATCATTCTGCAAGATAACCGTGATACAGAGGATGTCCAGATCGCTCTCCAGTCTTCTGAGTGGTTTGATGCGGCCCACCACTAAATTCTCTCCTGTGCTAACCTCTTTATCTCAGAGAAGCACTAGCAACCTACATCCTCAATTATTTACTGTATGTATTCCAATCTCTGTCTTCCTCTACAGTCTTTGCGCTCGACAGGTGCCTCTATTACCACGGAAGTCATTCCCTCATGTCTTAACAGATGTCTTATCATCCTATCCCTTCTCCTTACCAGTGTTTTACACATGTTCCTTTCTTCTCCTATTCTGCGCAGAACTGCCTCATTCCTTACCATATCAGTCCACCTAATTTTCAACATTCGTCTGTAGCACGCAATTACAAATTCTTCGATTTTCTTCTGATCCGGTATTCCCACAGTCCATGTTTCACTACCATAAATTGCTGTACTCCAGACGCACATTCTTAGAAATTTCTTCCTCAAATTAAGGCCGATATTTGATATTAGTAGGCTTCTCTTGACCAGGAATTCCCTTTTTGCCATTGATAGTCTGCCTTTGATGTCCTTCTTGCTCCGTCAGTCTTTGGTTATTTTACCGCCTAGGTAGCAGAATTCCTTAACTTCATCTACTTCGTGACAATCAATCCTGATGTTAAGTTTCTTGCTGTTATCATTTCTACTACTTCTCATTACCTCCGTCTTTCTTCGATTTACACTCAATATATAGACTGTTCATTCCGTTCAGCAGATCATGTAATTCTTCTTCACTCTCACTCAAGATAGCAATGTCATCAGCGAAACTTATCATTGATATCCTTTCACCTTGAATTTTAATTCCACTCCTGAACCTTTTTTTTTTATTTTCATCCTTGCTTTCTCGATGTACAGATTGAACAGTGGGGCGAAAAAACTACATCCTTGTTTTGCATCCTTTCCAATACGAGCACTTCGTTCTTGTTCGTCCACTCTTAATATTTCCTCTTGGCTGTTGTACATATTGTATACCACCCGTTTCTCTCTACAGCTTACCCCTACTTTCCTCACAATTTCGAACGTCTTGCAGCATCTTTCATTGTCGAACGCTTTTTCCCGGTCGACAAATCCTATGTACGTGTCTTGATTCTTCTTTAGCTTTGCTTCCATTACTAACCGCAACGTCATAATTACCTCTCTCGTGCCTTTACCTTTACTAAAGCCAAACTGATCGTCATCTAGCGCATCCTCAATTTTCTTTTCCATTCTTCTGTATATTATTGTCAGCAACATCATTTCTGTTTCGATGCCTTCACATTTTTCCTGCAGCCATTTCGTCTTAGCTTCCCTGCACTTCCTGTTTATTTCGTTCCTCATAAACTTGTACTTCTGTATTCCTGAGTTTCCCGGAACATTTTTGTACTTCCTCCTTTCATCGATCAATTGAGGTATTTCTTCTGTTACCCATGGTTTCTAGGCAATTACCTTCTTTGTACCTATGTTTTCCTTCCCAGCTTCAGTGATGGCCCTTTTTAGAGATGTCCATTCCTCTTCAACTGCACTGCCTACTGAGCTATTCTTTATTACTCTTAAACTTCATCCTACTCTTCATCGCTACTATATTGTGAATTGAGCCTATATCTGCTCCTGAGTACACCTTACAATCTAGTATCTGATTTCGGATTCTCTACCTTACCATAATGTAATCTAACTGAATTCTTCCCATATCACCCGGCCATTTCCAAGTGTACCTTCTCCTCTTGTGATTCTTGATCAGAATATTCGCTATTACTAGCTGAAACTTGTTACAGAACTCACTTAGTCTTTGTCCTGTCTCATTGCTTGTCCCAAGCCCATATTCTCCTCTAACCTCTCTCCTCCTGAATACGTTTGGCGAAAACTGCCGTTATGACTCACCAACCGCCACGATTGCTTAACTATGGCACAAAGTTGAAGCTGTGAGGGATGATTTACGCGTATCTATTACCTAAGTTCAGTGCAACTCGACGACCAGCTGCCATATGGCCATTGTTGTTGCCAATGTGAAAGTTCTGTGTACTAAACTTACCATTACATGTACCCCCAGATCATCTCAAACTGAATCATGTGTTCCTTCTACTATGCTGTATACTCAGAATAAGTACAATTTCTATGATGTATGTATGCTGACTAAAGTGACAAATGAAAATTTGTACCAGAGACAGGATTCTAAATCGGTTCTCCTGCTCACTAGATAGATATGACAACCACAACGCTACTACAGCTGGCTCCTCAGGTCAAATCCCCAAGTGAGCTGAGATGTGAATAGGAATTTGGATTGAATACAAAGCCATTTGGATTGGGGAGGGAGCCTTAGTAGCGTAGTCCGTGCAATTGTGAAAAGCCACTGTGCCAGGGAGTCGTAGTTGTTCGCACATCTGCCTAGTAAGCGGAATACCCGACTTCGAATTCTGGCCTTGACACTAAATTTCATTTGTCGCTACTGTCTGCGTGTACACATCATAGATGTCGGACTCTTCAAAAGGTCTCTGGCATCCCATAGGTTCAAATATAATTTCTTTATTTGCTATCCATATTGGTGTTGTAGTTATAGTGACCAACGGTGTAATAATTCATTTTAGGACTCTTTGCGATTATGATAGGAAGAATGTTGTGAGTAACCAAAAAAAGCCCAGGTAAAGGGGAGTAGGACTTGCGCACCGAGGGTTCCGTAAATTCTTGTTTATGTATATACATACAAAGTAGTTCACCCATCCCGAGAATCGAAAATATGGACGATTTATTGCCTGTCATCGATAGCGATACTGGCATGTGATCGATTCC
Source organism: Schistocerca cancellata (assembly GCF_023864275.1). NCBI lineage: Eukaryota > Metazoa > Arthropoda > Insecta > Orthoptera > Acrididae > Schistocerca > Schistocerca cancellata. The sequence continues at coordinate 635,455,207 of NC_064626.1, read as the reverse complement.
GGAAATTGTAAGACTTTAATTTTAATTTTTCAAGTTTAAATTTTGTGTGTACTTTCGCAGTTGGTGTTGTAAGTTCTGTGTTAACTGGCATTTGCAGAAGCCTTAACTTCTTCCGCTCTCGTCCCTTTTGAGATTACTGTTAAGATTTAACGGATATATCCAAAGAAGAAAACGGTACAATTGGCTATAGGGTTAATGCTGTTACGCAAATGTCTGATTGTTCAGCGCAACGCTTCAGTGGATACTTTATGCTATATCGAAACTTCGTCCCAACAAACGGGAGCGCAGTGCTGCATCAGTTACCAGTATTAGTTTGCTTTGAAACATTGTAGGTGCTCTAAGTGTTGTAGGCAAAGACCGTCAGCGCCATATTCGGGAGGTTCCACGGCTATCACCGCTACATGTGGAAACGCTCCGCCACGCGGAGTGGCCGCGTGGTTTGAGGCGCCATGTCACGGTTTGCGCGGTCACTCCCGCCGGAGGTTCGAGTCCTCCCTCGGGCATGGGTGTGTGTGTTGTTCTTAGAGTAAGTTTTGAAACGTCCCCTTAGAAAAATTATACATGACTGTGCTTAAACTGACACACAATATTTTTAGCGCAACGCAATCTGACTTTCAGAAATCCCTACAAAAGAATGGCCCTGACTAACATTAACCTAAGCGTTTCACAAATCGCTTACCTCACAAAAATCTTGGTTACTCGAACTACTGCAATACAGCGAGCGCCACTACTGCCAGCTAAATAAAAGATTCAAACTACGGAAGGCACTAATTACTGATAGGCATAGTTAGCAAATGAAAGATTTTAATAGAGAACAAACAATGTATTTACCTTAATAATGTTGAAAACTCATAATATACACAGCAGTTCATGACATCCAGTTTTAAAAATTTCACAACTCCGCCATCTCTCTCCCCACATCCACCACTGCTGGCGGCTCACCTCCAACTGCGCAACGCTACGCGCTGTTCACATCCAGCTGCCGCTGCCCAACACTACAATGGCAGACAACAATGCAAACTAGCCACAGACTGCACACAGCACAGCCAGTGATTTTCATACAGAGAACGCTACGCGGCGGCGGCGTTACCAATATAAGAACCTAAACAGCCTACTTACAGTTTGTTTAAATTAGTTTAATTAGTGTAAGTCTAGGGACCGATCACTTCAGCAGTTTGGTCCCTTAGGAATTCGCACACATTTGACACTTTTTATTGGAAACGCCCCGTTTTCTCAGTTGCAGTTCACTTCATTTCATATTAGCTCAGCCACTTTGCACGAAATATTTGTAAATTATCTGAAACACCTATCTCATCGATCAGCATACCTATTACTGAAAACCAGATCAAAATTCCTATAGCAGTTCCTGAAATTTTTGACAGTTTACAAAAGCAGTGTAAGTTTGTAATGCCAAAAAAATTGTTTTGTGTGATATAATTATAATTTACATATTTTTGGATTTTTTTTTGTATTTCTACTGTCAAAACTTGCCTTTGCCATTTTTTTTTTTTTTATTTTAGGGTACTGGGAACTAACCTATAACCCTATAGGTTTTGATGACTGAGTTTCCGAGTATCACAATATTTGATATTAATGACCATATATATTGGTGGCATTGACTTAGAACCTTAATGTTTTTACAACCACAAAGAACCGCAGACCTTGGTAATGTGACAATAACTTCAACTTGACGTCTACTGGTTCTTTAGAAAAAAGGGCTCTCAAAAGTCGTGTAGATAGACAGACGGACAACAAAGCGATCTTATAATAGTTCTGCTACTATGGTAATCATCATTCTTGAGATTCTGTACCTCAATCGGTAAAAAAGGAACCCTAATAACGACAATTTCCACAGCAGCGGTCACATTATTTTCAATGTATTCACTGAGAAAAAGAGAGAAAATAATAGTTCTATAGCTTTGTTATACTGAAAAAAAAGAGAAGTTTCTTCTCACATTCCTCCCCGAAATGACAATTCACGGTTATCCCGAATTCACAATCAAACGCTTGAAAGAGTTCAGCTGAAGCAGTGCTGCATAATTTTTTAAAAATTTACTTCGTAACTGTTGTTCAAAGTATTTCGGTATTACATTTCATTGTTTCATTGAAGTTCTTAGCAGTACGTTCTTAGCAATATGAAAACTAGGAAAAATGTCTATTTACACAAGACACAGGACAAAAAAATGAATTGTCTTACCACCGGAAATTATTATCAATCTGTTTCTTCGCGAGCTTAGGAGTTAAAAAGAGTAACGTTATCGAAATGATGTCTGTTCCAATAAAGGGTTGGTCACATGTTAGAATTCAATAATTTTGCTTTCGTGCGCTGTGTGTCTTGTTACAGTATGCGCCAGAATAGAGTGTAGCATTGTGGCTGTTTCAGTCCTTCCCGGTGGATCTGTCGATTCATAGCTCTTGCGCCAGCCGCATGCTCACGCTTAGTAAATCCCACAATATTTCTTCGAGATAAATGCTAGTCATGTCTGTCATGGAATGCGATAACGGAGCTGCAAACTCCTCGAAATATTCTTGATTTATAATCCCCTTCGCCGCAGTCCTAGTTCATTGGTATTTCAATAACAAGAACGAAATTCTACAACAAACCTTGAAGTAAAATTTCTGATTCTTGCAGCCGCTGTTGCCTTGTTGTCACCCAAAGCATTTTACGGCTATAGCAAGCAGCTGACGTCACAAAAAGTATTGGTCGCAGTTTGTGACCAGAAGAAGGAGGAATCTGGCCCATTTTTTCCCCATAAGTATCACTACAATGAAAAGGTAAGAGGATTTGATGCATTTCTGTCGTTCTAATCTTGTGAATTCAGTTATGTTCAGTAATTTGACGTATTTGTGTGTACAGTCATAAAAATATATTTAGAATAGTACAAAGGGGAACGTCGGGCAGTATCGGAAAGTTAAGCTTTCTCGAAATTATAATTTTTTCTGAAGGTTGTACTGGAACATTCATCGTACTATACACTACTATAATACATTACTTAACAGAATTCTCAAATTTCATGTCATAAGAGTATACACCCGTTGATACTTTTAATAATTTTCCACCCCTTTTGCTTTTTGCTCGTTTACATTTTTGGTGGTTGTGTCGAACATGAAATTCTAAAGTGTAGAAAAGTAATCTTCGTAACAAAAAGTTTTAATTGGTTCGCAAATGGTTGTAAACGTATAGTTAAATGAAGTAAAAATTATACATCTTAGTACAAAATTGCACGTCGCGAGATAATTGACTCAAATTAGCAAATATTAATAACGAAATTATTAAATTAAAATTTCGAGCAGAATAGGTCTAAGCCACAATACTGTTTTGACCTTTAATGATATATTTGTCACACGTAATGATTTTTGAGCACTGTGTGGGCCCAAACCTCGTGTCCTCACAAATTTGGCACTGTACCCAGTCTTCTTCAAGGTGTCATTGATATTTTTGTTTCCAGTTAATCAATGGATGTTCTCGAAATATTTGTTGTTTCATAAAACATGTTTCACGAGAATCTTCTCGTTTTCTAGCAAATCTTAAAATATGTAAAGCAGTGTACTCCTTGGAACTGTATACTTTTCGCTCGCTCCCATGATTGACGTTCCCAGAACTCTTTAACTTTTTCTAAGGATTATATCGTGTCATTTTTATCCCATTTATATAGTAATAGCTCCGTATTTACCTTCTAAAGGAAAAGAAGAACAGTAAATATTTAAGATTCAAGTTCAAATGGTTCAAATGGCTCTGAGCACTATGGGACTTAACATCTGAGGTCATCAGTCCCCTAGAACTTAGAACTACTTAAACCTAACTAACCAAAGGACATCACATACATCCATGTCCGAGGCATGATTCGAGCCTGCGACCGTAGCAGTCGCGCAGTTCCGGACTAAAGCGCCTAGAATCGCTCGGCCACCGCGACAGGCTAAGATTCATGGTGCCTGTTTTTGCCGGTTCAAAATAAATGGCTTTGTCCGATTCGGTCCGAATGTACCATTGTAGTTGCTCAACATTCTCAGTGTCATTATATGGGCTAGACATTGTCACAGCCTTCAGTATAATAACAGTTTCACGTAAAGATACAATACAAATGTAATATAACTTGCTTGTAAACAAAACATAACACTCCAATGTTAGTCAAAATATTCACCGGTGTACTGCCGGTCTACAGTGTCCAACGGGCACAATATTTCGGCGATCATACACGTCGCCATCATCAGGTGAACTGACGAACTGAGCTCCTGTGAACGTGCCGGCACGGAGATCCGTACGCTATGGCTGCTCAGAGGGAACTGGGTTCGGTCGCGGCGGCGCCCGATTTAAATACCCCGCGCTCCCACCGCTGTCCGCGCCCCGCGCCACGGTCGCGCGGTGGAACAGATTGCGACGGCGTCTGAGATGACGTCGGAGTTCCCTCTGAGCAGCCATTGCGTAGGTATCTCCGTGCCAGCACGTTCACATGAGCTCAGTCCGTCAGTTCACCTGATGATGGCGACATGTATGATCGCCGAAATACTGTGCCCGTTGGACACTGTAGACCGGCAGAACACACGTGGATATTTTGATTATCAAATACGCCGGGAGAAACTCAAGAATCACTCCAATGTTAGTTTCGTGCAAAGAAAAACAACACTAGAAAGAGCTAACTTGTTATCACTCTGAAGCGCAGTGTTGTTTTGATTCCAAACAAGAGTGAGCGCTCTCTTTCCTCCGGACTTTATACTGCAGTGAGACTGTAGGTGCTTGCCCTAACGCTACAGGGAAAACATTCTGCTCTAGTACATGCCACGATGCAAGAAGGCTCCCTGCTGCTTCCCTGCCGTGCACGTTTTTCGCAGCGCCGGAGAGTACGTACGTCAGATCACTTCACTTTCTGAGTGTTTCTTTCTTCCCGTAAATATGCGTCATGTGCCAGTCCGATGGATGGTGAACAGTTAAAAGGAACGGTACCGCTTAATGACCAAAAGTGGAGATCTTTAGTTGGATAATTAGTACAGGGTTATCGAGTACCGCCCAGCTACCAGAAGCCCCCGCTATCAGTCTCGCTAATAGCATCCCTTATGTCCGTTAATGACAGCCCAGAAGGAAGTTGTACCGCAAGTTGTGACGACAAAGTAGGAACTTGGAGGGGCGGCCGGCTGGGGTCGCCGGCTCCCCACCGACACCCGACCCGCGCCCGCCCACTATCGCAGCCCAGCGCGGCCCACGGCGAACAATTTGCCTGCGGGCTGCGGGCTGCGGCCCGACACGCCACGTGCCGTGATCCATACCAAAGTGGCCCACCCACGGCCTTCCTGCAGTCTGACGGCCGCGTCACGCCACCGCTAAAGCCGGTCACACGCCGGTTCACAGCCTTGGGCGTTTACATTTAGCCTCGCGGAGATCCTATCTTTTATTCCTTTTGGAGGGAATTTATTAACTTAATAGCGGACTATTCGTTTACGGCACGTCATTTGAACGAGTAACAGCAAATTCAACACAAATGCGTAACGGAAAGCTCGCAACAGAGCATAAGGCGTTTCTTAAGAGCTTGGGCTTCAGAGACCAGAATCCAATTCGGTAAGATAACTCTTAGCCTGTGACTGAGGCCTGTTGTTGTTGTTGTTGTGGACTTCAGTCCTGAGACTGGTATGATGCAGCTCTCCATGCTACTCTATCCTGTGCAAGCTTGTTCATCTCCCAGTACCTACAGCAGCCTACATCCTTCTGAATCTGCTTAGTGTATTCATCTCTTGGTCTCCCACTACGATTTTCACACTCCACGCTGCCCTCCAATACTAAATTGGTGATCCCTTGATGCCTCAGAACGTGTCCTACCAACCGATCCCTTCTTCTAGTCAAGTTGTGCCACAAACTCCTCTTCTCCCCAATCCTATTCAGTACCTCCTCATTAGTTATGTGATCTACCAATCTAATCTTCAGCATTCTTCTGTAGCACCACATTTCGAAAGCTTCTATTCTCTTCTTGTCCAAACTATTTATTGTCCATGTTTCACTTCCATACGTGGCTACACTCCATACAAATACTTTCAGAAACGACTTCCTGACACTTAAATCTATACTCGATGCTAACAAATTTCTCTTCTTCAGAAATGCTTTCCTTGCCATTGCCAGTCTACATTTGATATCCTCTCTACTTCGACCATCATCAGTTATTTTGCTCCACAAATAGCAAAACTCCTTTACTGCTTTAAGTGTCTCATGTCCTAATCTAATTCCCTCAGCATCACCCAACTTAATTCGACTACACTCCATTATCCTCGTTTTGCTTTTGTTGATGTTCATCTTATACCCTCCTTTCATGACACTGTCCATTCCGTTCAACTGTTCTTCCAAGTCCTTTGCTATCTCTGACAGAATTACAATGTTATCGGCGAACCTCAAAGTTTTTATTTCTTCTCCATGGATTATAATACCTACTCCGAATTTTCGTTTGTTTCCTTCACTGCTTGCTCAATATACAGATTGAATAACATCGGGGATAGGATACAACCCTGTATCACTCCCTTCCCAACCACTGCTTTCCTTTCATGCCCCTCGACTCTTATAACTGCCATCTAGTTTCTGTACAAATTGTAAATAGCCTTTCGCTCCCTGTATTTTACCCCCGCCACCTTCAGAATTTGAAAGAGAGTATCCCATTCAACATTTCAAAAGCTTTCTCTAAGTCTACAAATGCTAGAAACATAGGTTTGCCTTTCCTTAATCTAGCTTCTAAGATAAGTCGCAGGGCCAGTATTGCCTCACGTGTTCCAATATTTCTACGGAATCCAAACTGATCTCCCCCGAGGTCTGCTTCTACCAATTCGTCTGTAGAGAATTCGCGTTAGTATTTTGCATCCGGGACTTATTAAACTGATTGTTCGGTTATTTTCACATCTGTCAGCACCTGCTTTCTTTGGGATTGAAATTATTATATTTTTCTTGAAGTCTGAGGGTATTTCGCTTGTCTCATACATCTTGCTCACCAGATGGTAGAGTTTTGTCAGGACTGGCTCTCCCAAGGCCGTCAGTAGTTCTAATGGAATGTTGTCTACTCCCGGGGCCTTGTTTCGACTCAGGTCTTTCAGTGCTCTGTCAAACTCTTCACGCAGTATCGTATCTCCCATTTCGTCTTCATCTACATCCTCTTCCATTTCCATAATACTGTCCTCAAGTACATTGCCCTTGTACAGACCCTCTGTATACTCCCTCCACCTTTCTGCTTTCCCTTCTTTGCTTAGAACTGGGTTTCCATCTGAGCTCTTGATATTCATACAAGTGGTTCTCTTATCTCCAAAGGTCTCTTTAATTTTCCTGTAGGCAGTATCTGTCTTACCCCTAGTGAGATAAGCCTCTACATCCTTACATTTGTCCTCTATCCATCCCTGCTTAGCCATTTTGCCCTTCCTGTCGATATGATTTTTGAGACGTTTGTATTCCTTTTTGCCTGCAATGTGAAAAAATCACCAACTACTCGCTACCATTTTATACATACAGGGTGTCCGAAAAGTCTTTCCCTGATTACATAAACTGATAACCCAGGCTAGAAGTAAGATACAAATATGATAAGATTGATAAATAAGATACAAATTTGAAACTTGTGTCGAATTGTTTGCAACTATCATAGTTTTTTTCTGTTTTAGGTTCGCAGTACGTAAGTAATGGATGAGGTGCAGTGCCCAAGAAGCCGTGTTAACCAATCAGGAGAAGACACAATGTGTCCTGTGGTACCATGAGACACGATCGCCAGCCACAGTGCAGAGACACTTTCAGACAACATTTGGAAGGAACCCACCTGATGTCAAGAGCATTAAAGCCTGGTATGAGAAGTTCAAGATCTCAGGATCGGTTGCTGACCTACCGAGGTCTGGTCGACCAAGAACCTCAGCAGACAGAGTGGAAGCTGTAAGGCAGTCTTTCCTGCGACGTCCGAAGAAATCGGTGCGCAGGACCTCACGTGACTTACAGATTCCAAAAAGCTCTCTCCATGACATTTCACACAAACGTTTATTGTTTCGTGCATACAAAGTGCAAATCGTTCAGGCTCTGTTGCCCAATGACAGTACACGTCGATATGACTTTGCGGTCGAAATACTATCACGTATTGAGGACGATGATGGTTATCTCAGACGAATTACCATTTCCGACGAAGCGACCGTTTTTGTCAGTGGAGTAGTGAATCGCTATAATGTGCGCATTTGGGATTCACAACCCCCTCGCGAGGTCATGGAGTGCACCAGAGGCAGTCCAAAGGCGAATGTTTGGTGCGCGCTATTGCACGATCGAATTATCGGGAAATTTTTCTTCGCTGAGGCTACCACCACATCTGCAGTGTATCTGAACATGTTGCAACTGTATGCTGTTCCTCAGCTGCTTCAGTATCACCCCAATGCCTTGTTTCAGTAACACGGTGCACCGCCTCATTGGGGTTTGGACGTCCGTGCCTATCTACAGTATATTGACCTTCCCTGGGCGATGGATTGGTCGTGATGGGCCAACGGTTTGGCCTCCACGCTCTCCTGACATAACCCCATTAGACTTCTTTCTATGGGGTTATGTCAAGGACGAGGTCTACCGAACACGTGTACCAGATCTTGAAATCCTGCGGCTACGGATAACCACAGTCGTTGATTCGATCCCTCCAGTGATGTTGGCTAATGTGTGGACGGAAGTTGAACATCGCCTAGATGTGCTACGTGCTACCAATGGTGCTCATGTGGAAGTTTACTGATGTGTGAAAAAAAACTTTGATAGTAAACAATTAGACACCATTTTCATATTTGTATCTTACTTCAAGCCTGAGTTATCTATTTATGTAATCAGGGAAAGACTTTTCGGACACCCTGCATTGTGTCTCAACTGAAAAATGAAATGATCGTGTGACACTGATAATATTCTTCTCGTGTGTGCAGCCGGATCATAATGTCATCTTGACACAATATTTTTGCGGTCCAACTGGCCGCCATCTTCATGTTAGAGTGCTGGTACACGATGTCGTCGGAACTGACTTCTCAGCGCAAGCGGCGGCCTCTATATAGGACGGAGAAGGACCACACCGCGTGCGCGAGGAAGTGCCGTAACTGCCCTCTAGCGCAAGTAAACATACCGCGTCGCCAGTGGTGGAAACAGGCGAAATCGAGATATAGCCATCAAAAATTAAAAATTATTCCGACGCTCGAAACAAAGCCTGTTGTTTTTTAATGTCTGATAACACCGGGTTCCAAGTCTTACTTAAAAGGTAACCTTTGTCTCTATTAATAAGATTATCAGACAAACGAGTCTCTATGGATTCTTTTAAAACACAGTCCCAAGAGCGAGATATAGGGGCAACCATTTGTGTCTCGTCATACAGCATTCTATGTCCTCGGTGAGAGAGTGCTCCGCCACTGCAGATTCCTCAGGTCGAAGCAATCGTGTGTGCCGCTGGTGCTCAACACATCGGTCCTGAATGGTCCGGATTGTCTGACCAATATAAGACGTCCCACAATGGCAAGGAATCTTGTACACACCGGGCTTCCTCAAACCCGTCATCTTTAAAAGAGCCAAGAAGCGCTCTAATCTTGGCTGGCGGACGAAAAATACTTTTGATATGATATCTTTTTAGAATTCCTCCTATCTTCGAGGAAATGCTCCCAGCTAAAGGTAGAAAAGCCACCGATTGGCAGGTATTTTCTGGTGGTTCAGGCGAAGGTCCAAGCTGGAAAGCGCGACGGATCTGTTTAACTGTATAGCCATTCTGCTTGAACACAGCCTTAAGATGGTCCAATTCTTGTGTCAAGCTTTCTCCATCTGAAATGTCATAAGCTCTCCACGCCAACGTCCGCTGGACCCCCGTACGCTGGAACGATGGATGACTGCTAGAAGCATGCAGGTAACGGTCCGTGTGCGTAGGCTTTCAATAAACACTGTGTCCCATCATCCTTTCTGTACACCAGAACTACAGAAACGGAAGCTTTCCCTCACTTTCCACCTCCATGGTAAACGTGATGCTAGAATGCAGGGAATTAAAATGATCTAGGAGGCGGTCAAGAGCTTCTCTCCCATGAGGCCACACCATATCGTATCGTCGACGTACCTCCAGAAACAGGTTGGTCTCGTAGTTCAGATCTGCTTGGGTAGTCAGGCTGTGGCAGGGATGAGGCCATAATAGAACGGAATGCCAATGTCAGAATGGCGCTGGACTCCCCATATAGCACATTACAACAGCTGCCACATTCTTGCAGGGCTGTCTAAACACTCAGGTAACTGCTGAGGCACAAACTGAGCGAATCACATCTCGGCATTTGAACTGTGTCTGTCCTGTTTAAAACACTGTCCAATCCCATTAATGTGACCACTTTTCAAAAGCCTCAGTAATCATCTATTGTAGTGCGGACCACTGAGAGACATGCAGGAAAAGAGTTCTGACGTTCTGGAAGATACCGTCAGGGATGTGGAGCCATGCCGACTCCTGTGCCGTGTTCAGTGGCGTTATTTTTCTCGGTTGAGGATCTATGACGCGATCAGGCCGATCGAGATGGTCTCCCAGATTTTCGACAGGGTTTAAATCCGGAGAGTTTGGTGGTCAGGAAAGAACGGTAAAATGATCCTGTGGTCTTCGAACCACTCACTTACACTGTGAACCGTGTGACACACTTCCATTGTCTGAATGGCAGATGCAATCACGCCGAGGAAAAACTAACTGCATGTAAGGCTGAGCATTGTCCGAAAGGGTAGATGCATACTTGTTTTGATACACTGTGGCTCCTAGAATGAAGAAATCACCCAGGAAATGCTACGAAAACATTCCGCAGACCACAGTGCTGCCTCCTCGGGCCTGGACTCTTCCGACGATGAGAGCCGTATACGCCGACGGGCAGCTGTCCGATGAAGCATAAAACGTGACTTGTCTGAAAAGGCGACTTGTCGGCTCACGGTGGACGTCCGGTTGCGGGATTGGCGTGCGAATTCCATCCTTCGCCGCCGATGAGCAGCAGTCAGCACGGGTTGATGAACAAGGCACCTGCTGCGGAGACCCACAACTTGCACAGTACGCTGAACAGCCGTTGAGGATAAACTGCTAGTAGCCCGTTGATTCATCTTGTCGGTCAACTGCAGTTCCACGTCTACTAGCCCCTACACATCTCAGCAGGCTTTGTTCACTCCCATCATGTACGTCCCGTAGTGCACAGCACTTGTCTCGGTGCCAGTTTCGGACAACGCCGTTTCCTCAGGCGGCCGGCCGCTGTGGCCGAGCGGTTCTATACTATTCAGTCCGGAACCATGCTGCTGCTGCTACGGTCGCAGGTTCGAATTCTGCCTCGGGCATGGGTGTGTGTGATGTTCTTAGGTTAGTTACGTTTACGTATTTTTAAGTCTAGGGGACTGATGACCTCTGATGTTAAGTCCCATAGTGCTTAGAGCCATTTGAACCATTTGATTTTTTTCTCATGCACCGTATACCTTAACACAGGCATCACGTGAACATTTTACAAACTTAACTGTTTCGGAAATGATTTCACCTTTGACCCGAAAGGATCGTGCCTTTTTGGATATCAGATAACTCGGTACCTTTCCGCATTACCACAATGACTGCATTGCTTTCCGCGTCCCCGACACGATTTGTAAACCTTCTACTGCTACTGCTGCCACATACCGTCTGTGAGTGGCTATAACACGCTCACGTCGAACATAGGCGATGTTCACTTTAATGAGAGTGCACCGTCAATGAAGAATTGTTGTTACACTCAATGCATTTAGACAAAGGGGTTCTAGTTTCGAGCAAGTCAGTTGGAAAGTTTAATTACTCTTAGAAAGTTGCAGTTAACGAAAAAATAAAGTAAAATGCTAAAGTGGCTCGAACGACGATTTGAGCTCGTGCTTGGTTTACACAAACACCGATAGTGTGAGTTTGTCAATAGATGGGAGAGACTGGAAACTTGCATTTCTTACTGTCCTCGCGAGTGGCAGACGCGCAGAATGTTCGCCAGAAGATAGGGCTGAATGTAGTGCAACAATCGCGCTGCTTTTCCCTATCAAGGGTCAGGTCGTGACTTAGTTTAATACAATGTATTAGCATACGATTTATGACCCGCCAGGGTAGCCGAGAGCGCTAACGCGCTGCTTCCTGGGTAGGTGCACCGGTCCCGGATCGAATCCGCCCAGCGGATTAACGACGAGGGACGATGTGCCGGCCAGCTTGGATGTGGTTTTTAGACGGTTTTCCACATCCCGCTAGGTGAATACCGGGCTGGTCCCCATGTTCCGCCTCAGCTACACGGCTCGCGGACATTTGAACACACTCGCAATATTCCTAGGATTACACTCAACGCAAACAGTTGGGGTACACTAATTCCGTCCTGGGGGGTACGGGGTGGTGGCAGGAAGGGCATCTGGCCACCCCTTAACCATTAATATGCCAAATCCGATTAACGATGGCTGACCATGCGTCACTGCGGGACAAGGCTCAAGCAGTAGAATAGATGGAATTATCATACGATTTATCTTGAGCTTCAGGATATAAATTTGTCACCTCTTTGTTAAAATAAGTGACTAACATAGTTTTTAACCTCTGCTTCCTGAAAGGAATAGTTAATGGGATGTAATTATTGTTGTTGTGGTATTCAGTCTTAATACTGGTTTCATGCAGCTGTCTGTGCTACTCTATCGGTACAAGCCTCTGCATCTCCAAATAACAACTGCAACTTATGTTCTTCTGAATCTGATTATTGTTTTCATCTCCTCATCTCCCACTACCATGTTTACCTTCACAGTTCCTTCCACTACTAGTGCTCCCTGGATTTCTCCGAATCTGTCCTATCACCCGATCCCTTCTTTAAGTCAAGTTGCGCCACGGATTTTTTGTCTCCATAGTTTTCTTCACTGCCTTCTCATCAGTTACGCGACCTGCCGACCTAATCTTCAGCATTCTTCTGTAGCACTGCATTACAAAAGCCTGTCTAAGCTATTTATCGTTCAAAAATGTTCAAATGTGTGTGAAATCTTATGGAACTTAACTGCTAAGGTCGTCAGTCCCTAAGCTTACACACTACTTAACCTAAATTATCCTAAGGACAAACACACACACACCCATGCCCGAGGGACGACTCGAACCTCCGCCGGGACCAGCTGCATTGTCCATGACTGCAGTGCCTTAGACCGCTCGGCTTATCGTTCCATGTTTCACCTCTGTACAAGGTTATACCCCAGGAAAATACCGCCAGGAAGGACTTCCTAACACTTAAATCTATTATCTTTCATGATTATATGAACAAAATATACTTTTATATTAATAAAATATAGTGTTACTTTGATCTATTTGTTTCCTGGCTCGGTTTCGGTGATGATCTTACCGTTTTAATAATCCCTGCTTATGTTGTTTGCCTGCTGCATGCAGAATGTTGAGTGTATCCGCTGCACAAGAGGGAATACAGGTGGTAATATAGCTGTTGGGACAGCATTACACATTCACTCATGGCATCACCAGCATATTCTTTCGTAATATAGAATATACGAGGAAAAACACGTCATTAAATCTGTAGGCACTTCGGGAGATTATATAGTATGGTATTTAGTACACCTAATTGCCACTTCTCCCAATAACAACGCACTAAATCAGTAATTTATCGAGTCGAAATGAGATTTAATGATATGGGTACGCCGTTCGAAGATGCTTCAACTCGAAGCCAGAGTTCATTAACTGCAGTGGTTGCAGAGAGCAGACGCGCCAGTCTCTTAGCATCCTACGACCAGATGTTTTCAGTGAGTGAGATACACGGAGAACTTGCTGGTCATGATAATATGCGGTCTCCCATTACCCTGTTCAAAAATAACTTAATGGAATTTTACAACGACTGTTGGTGAGTTAACTGGCTATGCAAACCAGAAGTAATTGTATTGTGTGTCAACTGGCACCCGATATACCATCAATCTATGTCTAGCGCTCGTGTGACAGTGACGGATGCCAGCAGGTAACGTAAGTTCTCCTTGCAGAATCCACATACGGATATGCCACCATAAATGCATTGCAGTCTTATAGTACAGTTCACAATATTATATTTTCGTAGAACTAATGTTCTGTCAGAAGTGAGACGTACGCCAGCCCGCATGTTTATCTTCATTTGCGTGGTTTTACTTATATTTTGGATTGTTTTATTGGTTCAGTCTATGTGTACGATGTGTTGTGAGACAAGGTCTGCGAGATTGTCACATGCTTGTTTCCTGCATCTGTTGCAACGTATATATGTGTAGATAAGTATATGTAATTATTACAAGCATCTGTCTAGAAGTTATGGTCATCCATGCTACTCTCTTTCGAATCCAACAACTTACAGTCTACAGTGCCACAGGTTGGTGAACAAATGTCGTATTTTATTCCTTAAATCAAATGACTGTATTATAATCGAAACGCAGTAATTTTGCTAACTTATTTAGAACTGATGTTAAATTATTATGTTAGCGAATGTTTACTCTGCAATATGTGATCTAAAACAATACAACATATGAATGCAATTTTTCGCCAACTACCTCGGTTTTCATGCATACAGCATATACTAGTACTGCCTTGATGTGATTCACGCAAAGGTAATTAACAGCGGTAAAAGCATATATAATTCGTGCTGCGTTTCGATGTACATAAACTCGGTAAACCCATTAAAAGTAGAACCATTCTCACAATTAAACACTAAAAACCGTTTATGATGATTTTTAGGTTTTGGCATTTGCTAAAACTGAATGTAAGCAATATCTTACTGTTTTCAGCATTTTATTATACACTGAAGCGTCAGAGAAACTGGTATACACGTGCATATTCAAATACAGAGATACGTAAACAGGCATAATACAGCACTACGGTCGGAAATGCCTATACAGGGTGAGTCACTAACCGTTACCACCAAGAATAACTCCGAAAGTATGGTAGGAGATGAGGAGTTTGTGGGACAAAAATTGCTTGGGACAACAGGGGACATAATTTGACGTTGATTTATTTGTTGCTAGGTGGGGTCGCTTCAGAGATATGAAGGTCAAAGCTGGCTCAAATGGCTCTGAGCACTATGGGACTTAACTTCTGAGGTCATCAGTCCCCTAGAACTTAGAACTACTTAAACCTAACTAACCTAAGGACATCACACACATCCATGCCCGAGGCAGGATTCGAACCTGCGACCGTAGCGGTCGCGCAGTTCCAGACTGAAACGCCTAGAACCGCTAGGCCACCCCGGTCGGCTATGAAGGTCAACTTTGTTTTTTTAATGGGATTCTATAGTTTGGTACTTATTTTCTGATAGCGGCTGTCGAGACGACTCCATTGATGTGTAACAGTAAGGTGTTTGAAAGACAGCGAAGGTTAGAAACGTCCATTTACAGAAGGTGTTCGAAGTCATGACCATTGGTATCAATGCAGTAATGCAATCTTCTTATCATGGATTGAGTGGTATTCCTTATCACATCGGCGCTTGTCGAACCACATACTCTAACACTTCTTCCTGGCATGTCTTCAGGTGTAGTTGAAACGTCTTTATAAACAATGTCTTTCACGAATCCCCACAAGAAAAAAATCCAGAGGCGTCAAGTCTGGCGAACGAGCCGGCCAACTCACATCTCCTCCGCGTCCAATCCAACGATTTGGGAATTGTCTCTGCAACTCATTTCTAGTCATCAGCGAAAAATGTGCTGGACACCCATCGCGTTGATACCACATTCTGTACCGTGTTCTTAAATATATTTCTTCCAATAACAGACCTAATGCTTCTTACATGAATGTGGTGTACTTCCTACCATTAAGATTTCCTTCGATGAAATAGGGATCTATAATTCTGTCCTCCAGGAGTAATGTTGGATATTCCGTAAGGTTCTACGAGGCCGATGCTGTTGTGTACAGAGAACGCGCAACGCCAGAAAACTGTACCGAAATTCAGGATCACGTGCAGAGGATAGCCGTTTCTTGTAGGGACTGGTAGCTGACAGTCAAATATACAAATGTAATATACTGCACATGAATAGGCAGAAGGTCCGCAGCTCGTAGTCGTGCGGTAGCGTTCTCGCTTCCCACGCCCGGGGTCCCGGGTTCGATTCCCGGCGGCGTCAGGGATTTTCTCTGCCTCGTGATGACTGGGTGTTGTGTGCTGTCCTTAGGTTAGTTAGGTTTAAGTAGTTCTAAGTTCTAGGGGACTGATGACCATAGCTGTTAAGTCCCCTAGTGCTCAGAGCCATTTGAACCACTTTTGGAATAGGCAGAAAGACCCTTTTGTTGTCTGATCACACGACTGCAGAACAGCCACTGGAAGCAGCCACATTCAGTAAATACCTAGGAGTAATGCACATAGAGGGATTTAAAGTGGATCAACCGCATAAAACCAATGGCAGGAAAGGCAGATGCCAGACAGAGAGGAACAGCGGTATTACTCCTGGTTTCATGGTGTTGGGAGCCATCGTATGTGATGGACAGAAGTCTAATCGATCTGCTCCCTCCTATCTTACCTTTCATGAGACAGTAACGCTTGTCAATGTTCAACAGGTTGTTGCTCTCTCACACGGGACCCGTTCCTCTATGAATTGTTTCGGTGATGTTGAAGTACTTTCGTGGCCACCAAACCCCAAGGTCTGTACCCGATAGGGCATGTATGGGACCAGGTCGGACGTAAACTTCGTCCGCATGCCAATATCCAGGATAACAAACTACTTATAACAGTCTTGGGCCAGATCGCCTCAGGAGAATCAGTTTTGTGACATCCTTCCAACCAAATCAAGGCCTCTATCCAGGCCAATGGGTTCATCCTGCCAAGTTCCTTATAAATTTGACTCGATTTTGTAGTCATTGAAATAACATGAAATATCCTCTCAACTCCTGAAGTTTGAGTTAGCATTCTCGTCCCCTTCGGCGTGCTTCACTTGTCAGGCAATATACACTGAGGTGACTAAAGTCATGGGAAACCTGTTATGTCATGCCGTACCTCCTTTTGGCCTTCGTAGTGAAGCAACTCGAGGTGGCATGAACTCAACAGGTCGTTGGAAGAACTATGCAAAAATATTGAGCCATGCTGCCTCTATAGCCGTGTTTCCGGTGCAGGATTTTGCACAAGAATTGACCTCTCGATTATGTTCCATAAATGTTCGATAGTATTCATGTCGTGCGATCTGAGTGGCCAAATCATTCACTCGAATTGTCCAGATTGATTTTCAAACCATTCGTGAACGGTTGTGGCCCCGTGACATGGCTCGTTGTCATGGGAACACGAAATCAATAAATGACTGAAAATGGTCATCAGGTAGCTGAGAATAACCATTTCCAGTCAATAATTACTTCAGTTGGACCCGAGGACCCAACCCATACCATGTAAATACAGCCAACATCATGACAGGGACACCACCATCTTTCATAGTGTCTTGTTTACAGCCTGAGTCCACTGCTGTGAGGGGTCTGTACCACACTCGAAAATTACCATCAGATTTTACCAACTGGAATGGGGTCTCATTTGACCAAGCCACTGTTTACCACTCTTCTAGGGTGCATCCGACACTGTTACGAGACGAGAAGAGGAGCTACAAGCGATGTCGTGCTGTTAGCAAAGGCACTGGCGTAAGTCGTTTCCTGACGTAGCCCATTAACGCCAAATTTTCCGCACAATCGTAATGGATAACTTCGTCGTAGTCCCACATTAATTTCTGTAGTTACGTCATGCAGTGTCCCTTATCTACCATAACGTCGCTGCTCTAGGTCGTTAAGTGGAGGCCGTCGGCCACTGCATTGTCCGTGGTGAAAGGTAAATCCTGAAATCTGGTATGCTCGGCATACTTTTGACACTGTGGACCTCAGAATATTGAATTCCTTTAACGATTCCCGAAACAAAATGTCCCTTGCGTCTAGCTCCAACTACTACTGAGCGTTAAAAGTCTGTGAATTCCCATCATGTGACCATAATCACGTCGTAAACCTTTTGAGACGAGTCACCTGAATATGAATGAAAGCTTCGCGAAAGCGTTTCCTTTTTATACCTTGTGTACATGGTTTTACCGTAATGTGCATATGTGCATATCGCTATTCCGTGACTTTTGTCTCTTCAGTGTGTTATATGCACTAACTCAAAAAACCGTTAAGCGAATTAGCCCTTTCTGCCACCTCACTTGTAAATTCCTTATTCATCAGAACAAGTTAGTCAGTCGTTATTATGCGAGAGCTAATCGTGTGTTAGTATAAAAGGAGACAGAAAGAGCATTTATTTTTTACAGAAACATAATTTTCAGAATAAAATTCAGTAGCCAGTTGCAAAAATATTTTTATTTCGATTTACTAATCTCGACAAATTGATTTGTCATCTTCATGACCCTAAAAAATTACGGTTATTGTCAATTTTCAGATTTTCAAATATATGAAGTGTATTACCGAAACGTATTTAGTATTGCTTTAGCAGATGTCAATATCTTCTTCAAAGAAGCATAATGCCATGATATGTCCAAATATGTCCAAAAATGTACACATTGTATGATCAAACAGCATAAAAATAGACTCTATTTTCGCTGCGTAGAATCTCTTATAAAATGTGAAAATTAGCCCATTTCTTCTACATACATTACAACTTTGTGCCATGTTGTTTCAGATATATATATATATATATATATATATATATATATATATATATATATATATATATATATATATATATATAAAACTTTCTTATACACTTTAGTTATAGTTTTTACACGCTTTTATGTATGTTTTTACTGCTGGCACGGAAGCTTGCCCCGTACATTGGCGTGTTTCAGTTACTGTAAATTATCAGTTTGTCTGTGTTTACAATAATCGTATACAATGTATACATTTTTGAACATACTATGGCATTATGCTTCTATACAGAACATATTGACATCTTCTAAACCAGTACGAGTATCTTTAATAAACTTCTTATACTTTATATAAATGTAGAGCCAAGGTCTAAAGATTTATTACATCCCTAATTTTGTAGGCTTAGGGAGATGACAAGTCAATTTGTCAAAAGCGATAAAGCGAAATAAAAGTATTTTTACAACCGACGGTTAAATCTTATTCTGAAACATCTACATGAAACATTAATCCTTGAATGCAGTATGCAAACGACAGTGGCGAGTTCTTTGACTGACCAGCTACAAGGAGGGACACGCGCGACCCGGTTGCCGGTGCGGCAGTGGCGCCGGCAGCCACTGCAGGGGACGAATCTGTCGCCCGGAGCGGCGAGCCTGGTGGCAGCGCCGCGTCCCTCAGGCTTATGAAACTTTAATTGGCGCCGCCCGCTCTGAGAGAGCGCTGTAGCCGGCGCCGCCCCCCAGCGGCGAATCAGTTGAGCAAGAAGCAAACTTTGATGCCGCCAAATCCGGAGCCACTCCCGCTTATGGCTAATAACGTAGGCTCTCCCAAACGGCTGCTACTTCGGAAAGATACAGAAATACTATTAGCTAAGTGCGAAATGACTCGCAGAAACTAGTCGGAAACGACCTACTTCGTTTGTGGGTCCAGACTTCATTAATTTCCTTCGCTTATCATGACAAATACGATGAATCTGAAGTGGTATGGGTAAATATGATCTTATAACTAGCAAGAAAACAAATTACTGCGCTTTAACGTATTAAACACGATCCTAGATACTATATTTTATATCGCCTCACATTTTCCTTAGAAAATTTGCTTTTTAAATTATTTACGTTGCTCTCTTCCAAACTTTCATTTCTCTTGTTTCTAATTGAAGTATATTTCAACATTTATATCTCAACGTTTCTATTCTCTTATTTCTCTCACTTCTCAGATAAGTACGATTATTTACTGAAATAGATGACATACGTACCAGTGTTGATCTACACTCCTGGAAATTGAAATAAGAACACCGTGAATTCATTGTCCCAGGAAGGGGAAACTTTATTGACACATTCCTGGGGTCAGATACATCACATGATCACACTGACAGAACCACAGGCACATAGACACAGGCAACAGAGCATGCACAATGTCGGCACTAGTACAGTGTATATCCACCTTTCGCAGCAATGCAGGCTGCTATTCTCCCATGGAGACGATCGTAGAGATGCTGGATGTAGTCCTGTGGAATGGCTTGCCATGCCATTTCCACCTGGCGCCTCAGTTGGACCAGCGTTCGTGCTGGACGTGCAGACCGCGTGAGACGACGCTTCATCCAGTCCCAAACATGCTCAATGGGGGACAGATCCGGAGATCTTGCTGGCCAGGGTAGTTGACTTACACCTTCTAGAGCACGTTGGGTGGCACGGGATACATGCGGACGTGCATTGTCCTGTTGGAACAGCAAGTTCCCTTGCCGGTCTAGGAATGGTAGAACGATGGGTTCGATGACGGTTTGGATGTACCGTGCACTATTCAGTGTCCCCTCGACGATCACCAGTGGTGTACGGCCAGTGTAGGAGATCGCTCCCCACACCATGATGCCGGGTGTTGGCCCTGTGTGCCTCGGTCGTATGCAGTCCTGATTGTGGCGCTCACCTGCACGGCGCCAAACACGCATACGACCATCATTGGCACCAAGGCAGAAGCGACTCTCATCGCTGAAGACGACACGTCTCCATTCGTCCCTCCATTCACGCCTGTCGCGACACCACTGGAGGCGGGCTGCACGATGTTGGGGCGTGAGCGGAAGACGGCCTAACGGTGTGCGGGACCGTAGCCCAGCTTCATGGAGACGGTTGCGAATGGTCCTCGCCGATACCCCAGGAGCAACAGTGTCCCTAATTTGCTGGGAAGTGGCGGTGCGGTCCCCTACGGCACTGCGTAGGATCCTACGGTCATGGCGTGCATCCGTGCGTCGCTGCGGTCCGGTCCCAGGTCGACGGGCACGTGCACCTTCCGCCGACCACTGGCGACAACATCGATGTACTGTGGAGACCTCACGCCCCACGTGTTGAGCAATTCGGCGGTACGTCCACCCGACCTCCCGCATGCCCACTATACGCCCTCGCTCAAAGTCCGTCAACTGCACATACGGTTCACGTCCACGCTGTCGCGGCATGCTACCAGTGTTAAAGACTGCGATGGAGCTCCGTATGCCACGGCAAACTGGCTGACACTGACGGCGGCGGTGCACAAATGCTGCGCAGCTAGCGCCATTCGACGGCCAACACCGCGGTTTCTGGTGTGTCCGCTGTGCCGTGCGTGTGATCATCGCTTGTACAGCCCTCTCGCAGTGTCCGGAGCAAGTATGGTGGGTCTGACACACCGGTGTCAATGTGTTCTTTTTTCCATTTCCAGGAGTGTACACTGAAAAGCCAAAGAATCTGGTACTCCTGCCTAATATCGTGTAGGGCCCCAGCGAGCTCGCATAAGTGCCGCAATACGACATGGCTTGGGCTCGACTAACGTCTGGACTAGCGCTGGAGGGAATTGACACCACGAATCCTACAGGGTCCATAGATGCGTAATAATACGAAGGGGTGGCGATCCCCTCTGAAAAGCACGTTTCAATGCATCCCAGATGTGCTAATAAGGTTAATGCCTGGGGAGTTTGGTGGCCAGCGGAAGAGTTTAAACTCAGAAGAGTGTTCCTGGAGCCACTCTGTAGCAATTCTGGACGCGTGGGGTGTCGCATTGTCCTGCTGGCATTTCCCAAGTTCGTCGGAATGCACAATAAACATGAATGGATAGAGGCGATGAAACACGATGGTTACGTACGTGTCACCTTTCAGAACCGTATCTAAATGTATCAGGGTCCCACATTACTCCTACAGCACACGCAACACATCATTACAGAGCCTCCACCAGCTTGAACAGTCACCTGTTGACATGCAGGGCCTATGGATTCATGAGGTAGTCTTCAAATCCGTACACGTCTATCCGCTCCATACAATTTGAAACAAAAATCGTCCGACCAGGCAGCATGTTTCCAGTGATCAACAATAGAATGTCGGTCTTGACGGGCCCAGGCGAGGCGTAAAGCTTTGTGTCGTGCAGTTATCAAGTGTACACGAGTGGGCCTTCGGATCCGAAAGCCCATATCGATGATGTTTCGTTGAATGGCTCGCTCGCTGACAGTTGTTGATGGCCCAGCTATTAAATCTGCAGCAATTTGCGGAACGGTTGCACTTCTGTCACGTTGAACGATACTCTTCAGTCGTCGTTGGCCCCTTTCTTGCAGCATCTTTTTCCGGCCGCAGCGATGTCGGAGAGTCGATGTTTTATCGGATTCCTGATATTCACGGTACACTCGTGAAAGGTCGTACTGGAAAATCCTCACTTCATGGCTACCTCCGAGATGCTGTGTCCCATCACTCGTGCGCCGACTACAACAGCACCTTCGAACTCATTTAAATCTTAATAACCTGCCATTGTAGCAGTAGCAACCCATCTAACAACAGCGCCAGACACTTTTTGTCTTATATAGGTGTTACCGACCGCAGCATCATATTCTGCCTGTTTACAAATCTCTGTATTTGAATACACATGCCTATACCAATTTCTTGCCCTAGTTATATCCTTCTCTATTGCGTATCTGACCTTTCCTTCTGAGTTCCTTTAGGCACTTTGTCTTCAAAATGTTTACCATACCAATCCTTTTTCTTTTTCCTTTAGTGTTCCACCCTACTGTTCGAAATTGCTGTGTTGTTTTCTATGTCCTCATGTGTCCGCAGATATGCATATATCTTACAGCTCACTGTTTGGTTTCTGAATCTTTGGAAATCCACAATCCGTTCTTGATAACACTGTTGCTAGTGTCACAGTCTCACAGTCTATTCAGAGCAGAACAGCTTCCTCTGTGGTTTTGAAAGAGTGTTCCCACTATGACAATATATGAATCGCAGAGTGCCACAGGCATCTTTCACCACTCATCTGTTTCTTTCAACTTCTGTCCTCCATGAACTACGCCATGAAATTTTGTTCCGGCTATAACCAGCGATGTAATGCTAATAACGCTTCTTCGTACGCATTTTCTGTTGCATTCCTTTATAGCGCTATTGTTTGTCATATTTTCATTGATTTCGAGACGGATTACATTTCGAATCTTTGCAATCTATGATAAACAGAATACTGTCTGTTATGTTTCGGTGAAAATTACAATATTTAGTCTATTTACCAGCCTTTTTCCTTTACGATAAATATTTTTATAGTTCTTACTGCCTACCGATTCTCCAGTACAGCTGCAGTTTTTTTGCTACATTTGTTTCGCTTTGTTTACGATAAATAATTAATGTTCTTTCTATGATAACTGTTTCGATTTGCTCATGTTACCCTCATATTTTCGTAACCACGTATCGTAGTTTCCACTTGCGGTATATTTCACTCAAATGCATTTTCAGATGTTAGTTTCGATTTTTTCTGGAACAACAGGCACATTTTATTTTATTTTATTTTATTTTTTGTAGTTTCAACAGCGTAT
Source organism: Schistocerca cancellata (assembly GCF_023864275.1). Classification (NCBI taxonomy): domain Eukaryota; kingdom Metazoa; phylum Arthropoda; class Insecta; order Orthoptera; family Acrididae; genus Schistocerca; species Schistocerca cancellata. The sequence continues at coordinate 635,431,888 of NC_064626.1, read as the reverse complement.
CGTGGTCTACACTGTAACTGTAGACCTGCCTTTACGCTATTTAATTCCGTCTCTTTCCGACAAATACTTCTTCTTGTGGAACCTCTTTCGATATGCTACTGTAAAGTAGACACATTCCAAACTCCGTATCACGGTCTCCATTTGAGTTTTATGACTCATGAGCATTTGCCGATATTTGCTGCCATATATTCACGACAAATAACATTTTGGTTCGCAGTGTGTGTCGTGACGTGCATCAAGGATCTGGAACATGTTTCCATATCCAAGCAAAATTTCACTTATTTATATGTGATTGATTATAATAGTTGTAATTCGAAGTATTTCTCCCCGATGTAGTAAATTGCCTGACTCGTTTATGTATCCAAATATCGCCGATGATACGTCGTTATACTAGCCATGTAAGTCGTTTGTCGTGTGTTCGTCATGTCACTAGTAAACACTGACGACTTGTATTGCCATTTACTATTTATCCAGACTCTTTAAGGTTTTCACTTTAGACCTCCGTTTATAATCAGCTGCCTTAAGCAGCTTCATTTAAACTATGTAGTGGTTTCTTTTCGTCCGATTTCTTTGCCTCTGAGAGTAAAAACATAAATTTAGAGCACCTGTGTTTAAAAACGAAAACAAAACACTCTGAATAATTCTGATACACAATTTACTTATTTCAAGACAGAATTAATTGATTTCCACACTCGCATTTCCCAGTTCGAGAACAGGTTGAAGTATTTTGACAGTGGTATACTCAAAGACAAGCGATAACGGAGCACCATCATTAAAAGCGCCCAGTGTAACGAAAACAGCCAAGAAAGAAGATATACTTTTTCGTCCGAGAAGTGAAGTCTTTTCTTGTAGAGGATTTTTGTTTCGTGCTTAAGGTAAAAAAATGAACAAAACTGTATCTCTTGTTAATCTATTTTTCGACTTAAGCATATTCGGATTAAACGTTTTTCACTGCGTTTGGTAATCAAGAACAGCCATATCGCACTTTCTTCCAGATAAGTTCGAATTATTTCCAACTTGACGTTTCCTCACCGTTTAGATTGATAAGATGCATTATAGTATCTGAAAAGTTATCATTAAAGACAGATCTTGTCCAGTATTCCTTAATTTAATATTTTGTTCACAAAGGGAAAATGAATTATATATTTTCCCATAGTCAAAAAACGCGTCAACCGGAGTCACTGTTGAGCGCCCTAAATCCACAGAAACACATTCAATCTGCGCGTCATAAATTATTTCTTTCCGCCTCGCGTGGACGAACAGAAGGAGCTCAGCACACGGGACGGCTGTGTGCGAAATACATGTTGAATCGTTCGGTGAAGAGTCTTCGACTCTTCCGTAGACTGAAGTCAGCGTTAAAGGCGTATAGTTACGCGCATCTAACCCACCACGCTTCTTGGAAACTTTAATGTGCCTTTTTTCCAATTACTTGGAACGTTTCGTTTTCCATTGTCTCACGACGTAATATCATGCAGCTACCTCATCATCTCACATTATCTTTCCTGTGTTGTAGATTTTAATTGTTTTTCCTTCTCCCGACCAGTTACATCAACTGCTGACATTTCAATGCCCGTGCAACAATTGCATCATAGCAAAATCTTTCTCAGCGAAACAATTTAGAATGACGGAATCCAGTAATTTATACGTGTTATACACCCTTTCAGTAGCAGTGTGACCACTGCAGTGTGGTTATTTGACATTGTTCCGCATGCTGATTTTATGTTAAAATTCAAACTTCTTAGGATTTTTCTTTACATTGATGGAATTCTCTCTCGAATTCTGTGAACGCTTCCCACGTTGCTCTCCGTATCCCCGTTTCTGCACCATTCAGTCGACAAAGCTTTTTGACTGCGACTAAATTCTCTTTGCTTCGCAGCAACACGACGGTAGGTGTTTCACATCCCTCAAAACCTACAGTGTCATATGTCTATAAATAATATTCTAGAAGAAATAAAAAAGAAATTAAACAATAAAAGAAAAAAATCTTAATTAGAGAAGATTGTGAGAAACATGTGGTGCATTAAGCCGTGCAGAGATGCTCAGAACGTGACAGTTATTATGCAGCGTAACCAGTTATTACAGTGTAATTAATGTAAGATGAGGCCATAGCTGACGGTGTTTGAGTTACTACTAGTAGCAACTGCTTCAGGCACTACTGTATTAATAAAATGCTACTAATAAAACACTCACCATAAACAAAATGAAAATATTAAATTTATAAAAAAATACCCCGCTTTCATAGCGTTTCCAAGTTAATCTCTGTCGAATACTGTCTTATAGGTCATCGACCAAGTAGTTCAAGTCGATATACAGAAATCTCTCTCAAGTACAGATACTGTTACGACCTGGTTAATCATACATACATATTTATAGGAAACCTGTGTCGTCATCATCCGATATCACGTTCTGTTCCTTACTTCTGGGTATAGCGAAAACAATGCACGAAAATTTGTGTGTTTTGCGTAGTGTATGTTGATCAAAGTAATCATTTTGAGGAATTCACGAAAATTTTCTCGACAAAAAAATGACCTTCTTTCCTGTGGTAACCTCTTCATCTCAGAGCAGCGCTTGCATCTACTGCCATCAATTATTTGCTGTATGCATTCCAGTCTGCGTCTTACTCTTCAATTTTTGCCCTCTAGGTTCTCTACAGTATGGGAGAGTGTTGTCCTCAGGAACCAATCCAGACTTTCGTCTCTAGTAAACCCTTTATTAGAATTTTAATGTATTTTTACTTTTTTAGAAATATTGGCAATCATGTTTTGTGTGCTACAGTTTCTCTTACGAAATTACTCCGGAAAAGTAACGGTTTTCCAAGTGTGAAAAACCTTTCGAAGGTGCAACATGGTCTTGTACCCAGAAACATAGACTGTATTTAAAAAAAAATCCAGTACTGTATTTAATAGCCTATCTGTTAGATTTTACTCTATTATCCATCAGAAATCAGTAAGCGACAACAAATTAGGTATTGTCAAAAACCAGTTACAAGTTAAATACGTTCTGAAATAGAAGCTACTGCAACCTAGCACATATTTTTATTTGCAAGGCAGGCTAAAATGGTTCAAATGGCTCTGAGCACTATGGGACTCAACATCTGAGGTCATAAGTCCCCTAGAACTTAGAACTACTTAAACCTAACTAACCTAAGGACATCACACACACCCATGCCCGAGGCAGGATTCGAACCTGCGACCGTAGCAGACCGCGGTTCCGGACTGCAGCGCCAGAACCGATAGACCACCGCGGCCGGTTGCAAGACAGGAATAACGGATAAAAGAAATACAGTTTATATGGAATTGTCGCATGTTTCATGATGGAAGACTTTCTTCCGTCTCAAGATACACTCCTGGAAATGGAAAAAAGAACACATTGACACCGGTGTGTCAGACCCACCATACTTGCTCCGGACACTGCGAGAGGGCTGTACAAGCAATGATCACACGCACGGCACAGCGGACACACCAGGAACCGCGGTGTTGGCCGTCGAATGGCGCTAGCTGCGCAGCATTTGTGCACCGCCGCCGTCAGTGTCAGCCAGTTTGCCGTGGCATACGGAGCTCCATCGCAGTCTTTAACACTGGTAGCATGCCGCGACAGCGTGGACGTGAACCGTATGTGCAGGTGACGGACTTTGAGCGAGGGCGTATAGTGGGCATGCGGGAGGCCGGATGGACGTACCGCCGAATTGCTCAACACGTGGGGCGTGAGTTCTCCAAAGTACATCGATGTTGTCGCCAGTGGTCGGCGGAAGGTGCACGTGCCCGTCGACCTGGGACCGGACCGCAGCGACGCACGGATGCACGCCAAGACCGTAGGATCCTACGTAGTGCCGTAGGGGACCGCACCGCCACTTCCAAGCAAATTAGGGACACTGTCGCTCCTGGGGTATCGGCGAGGACCATTCGCAACCGTCTCCATGAAGCTGGGCTACGGTCCCGCACACCGTTAGGCCGTCTTCCGCTCACGCCCCAACATCGTGCAGCCCGCCTCCAGTGGTGTCGCGACAGGCGTGAGAGTCGCTTCTGCCTTGGTGCCAATGATGGTCGTATGCGTGTTTGGCGCCGTGCAGGTGAGCGCCACAATCAGGACTGCATACGACCGAGGCACACAGGGCCAACACCCGGCGTCATGGTGTGGGAAGCGATCTCCTACACTGGCCGTACACCACTGGTGATCGTCGAGGGGACACTGAATAGTGCACGGTACATCCAAACCGTCATCGAACCCATCGTTCTACCATTCCTAGACCGGCAAGGGAACTAGCTATTCCAACAGGACAATGCACGTCCGCATGTATCCCGTGCCACCCAACGTGCTCTAGAAGGTGTAAGTCAACTACCCTGGCCAGCAAGATCTCCGGATCTGTCCCCCATTGAGCATGTTTGGGACTGGATGAAGCGTCGTCTCACGCGGTCTGCACGTCCAGCACGAACGCTGGTCCAACTGAGGCGCCAGGTGGAAATGGCATGGCAAGCCGTTCCACAGGACTACATCCAGCATCTCTACGATCGTCTCCATGGGAGAATAGCAGCCTGCATTGCTGCGAAAGGTGGATATACACTGTACTAGTGCCGACATTGTGCATGCTCTGTTGCCTGTGTCTATGTGCCTGTGGTTCTGTCAGTGTGATCATGTGATGTATCTGACCCCAGGAATGTGTCAATAAAGTTTCCCCTTCCTGGGACAATGAATTCACGGTGTTCTTATTTCAATTTCCAGGAGTGTAGAAGATTATGCACGAACGACAAATACGGCTTAACCGTTCACGCTTTGTGTAACTAGTTGTGAAATAAAATTCTGCCGCTGAAGAATTAACAATATCTTCCAAACAGCTTTCATAATTGCATAATACACAAGACTTAAATGTGTAGAATTGAAAATACTTACAAATGCCGCACAAAGCACAATCTCAAGTCAGAGAAAAACAAAAATTGTAGACCATGAGGGAAGCTATTCATGGCGGTCTCTAGCTCGTGCTCCTTAATGTGGACACTCTGTGTTCCTACGTGCACTACTCTCAAGGCCAACACTTTCACTTGCCTCGAAAGTTATTACTTATTGTGTTACTGAGATGGCGCACTGGACTCAAATTCAGCAGAACGACGGTTCAAAACCACGTCCGGCCGTCCTCATTTAGATTTTCCGTGATTTCTCTAAATCTCTTCAGGCAAATGCCAGGTTGGTTCCTTCGAAAGGGCACGCCGACTTCCTTCCTCATTCTTCCCTAACCCGATCGGACCAATGACCTCGCAGTTTGGTCTCCTCATCCAAATGGACCAGTCAACCAACCTTTGCTCGACGGTCCTTGGGGGAACCTCCTCATTTATTATCTTATTTATTCGCTTCATTTTAAGTATTGTTCTATAATACCGTGTTTCATACGCTTTTCTTCTTTTCCTGTTTAACCACAGGCCATGTTGTTCTCAGAATTTCCTTCCTCAAATTAAGGCCGACGTTTCACACCATTAGAATGCTCTTGGCCATAAATACCCATTTCTCCGGTGCTTTTCATGTCGTCTTTACCTCGTCCGGTATGCATTAATTTGCTTCCAAAATAGCCAAATTCTTTCATTTCGTCTTCTACGTGGTCCTCTGTTGCAATGATGTTTATCGCTAATCTCATTTCTGTCGCTCATCATTTCCTTCGTCTGTCGCTCAGATTACCATATTTTCGCGAATCTAGTGCGTCCTTTTTTTTTACTATACGAAGTACTAAAAACTGGGGTGCGCATAAGATTCGATGGCGCATTAGATTCGTTCACTGGTATTCCTTACCCTATGTGATCTGAAGTAGCAAAGCATTTATTAAACTGTAGCAAGAAAATATAGGACTGGTATCTGTGAATTAAAGGAAGGAAGACGTAAATCGGCTGAGAGGTTATCGAGTTAAAAGAGGCGGCTTACATTTCCAGTTCTCAATTCTATTCGCAGGTGTCAGAACAAAATCTGATACTGCCACGAGAGGAATTTTTCTTTAGTTGTAGGTTCAAATAGAACGTGTGGTCTTTTCCGTACATTACAATGCATTATTGTACTTTTCAACCTCATTTCATTATTGTTGGCCTGCTATAGTACTTCGCATTGTGTTTGCATTAGGTATTCACGAAATGGAAGGCAAGCAGAGAAGAATACTGTATAAAGCTAAAGTCAAGTGTAAAGTAATTCTTTATGCTGAAAAATGGGTAACAGAAGGGCAGGAAGATAGTACAGTACAGCTGAGAGTAATTTTCGCTTATGGAAGAAACAGAAATTAGGATTATTTGCAACTACCACAACTAGAAAGAAATTCACTGGACCCTGCAAAGGAAGACATCCTGACGTTGAAGTAAATGTTTTGGAATTCGTCCGAGGAAGGAGGAAGAACGGGCAACTTGTGACCTGTGACACCAAAATAAAAAAAAGCAAAAGAGGTGGTGGCAGCTGTTAATATACCGAAGCTGGAATTTAAATCTTGCCGGGGATGGATTGATCACTTTATGAAACGATAGGGCTTATCTCTGCGGCGCCGTAGAACAATATGCCAGAAACTTCCACAGGATTTTGAGAAGAAATGTCAAGAATTTCAGCGGTATGTTATCACACTTCGGAAAGAGAAGAACTTTTCGATGGGCCAAATAGGCAACGCTGATGAGACTCTAAGTTGGTTTGATATTCCGCGTATTACACGATTGACGAGAAGGGAAAAAAGATGTCAAAACATCTGGGTGTGAAAAACAGCGCGTAACAGTAATGCTGGCAATCACAGCAGATGGGAACAAACTTTCCTCTTTGTTAATCTTCAGGCGAAAAACAAGCCCCAAAACTCCAAAAAATTCCCTGATGACGTCACTTTTCGAAATCAAGAGAAGGAATGGCTGATTGAAACTTTGATGCTTGACTGGCTTATAAACGTGTGGGAACTCCATCCTGGTGGTCTTTCCAAGCAACCATCAATGATTTATCTTGATGCATTGCGTGGTCATCTCACTGATGACGTAAAAAATAAAAGCCACAGCCTACCAGCGACCTTGTTACTATTCCTGCAGGAATGACGTCTGTATTACAACGCCTTGGCGTTAGTACACACAAATGTTTCAAAGGTTAAGTTCAGGAACGGTACGAAAAATGGTTTTGCTAACCAGATCATGAACTGACTCCGATAGGAAAAATTAAATATGCTGCACCCTACATTATTGCGCACTGGGTTTCGGCTGCCTGAAAACGTATCGAAGCACCAATGATCGTAAAATAATTCAACAATTGCTGTATTTCAAGTACTCTGGATGGCTGTGACGATGTTGTGCTCTGGAATGACACCGAGGATGGCGGCGAAGGAGGAAATGAATCTGTTTCTAATGAAGACTCTTCCGAGATTCCAGTGATGATGAATAACGCCTGTAATTTGCTGTATGTTTCTTTGTATGTCATGTAGGTAATTAAGTTAAGTGTTCTTTTTTAATAATGAAAATATCACCTATTGCAATTTTGTCATATGATGACATGGTTGGATAACGTGGCTGTTATTTGAAAACAAATGTTTGTTTGTGTGGAGACAGCAACCAGCCACAAATTTATTTTAAGTTACTTTATTCAAAAGGTACCATTACCAGTTTAGAATCATTATAATTTGTCGTCAGATGGCTTTCATGCTTTCATTAGAACATGTGGCGCGATTTTTATTGATTAACTGTCGTGAAATGTCTGTCTTGAGTATTTGTTTTCAAAGTTTTCGTCCAACAAATGATGTTCGTAGTTTTCACAAATTTATATGTGCAACGATATGAATATGGTGAAATATACGAACATCACTTGTTGGACGAAAACAATGAAAACAAAAACAAATACTCCAGACCGACATTTCACGACAACTAATCAATAAAAAAGCACCTCATGTTCTAATGAAGGCATGAAAGCCGTCTGACGATGAATTGTAATGATTCTAAACTGGTAATGGTATCTTTTGAATAAAAGAACTTAAAATAAATTTGTGGCTGGTTGCTGTCACAACACCATGAGAAAATGTCACCTAGAACCATAACGAGTAACTTAAAAATAAATTATTGCTGTTTTTTATAGTACATACATACATTCAATATTGTTAGAAATAAAGTTAGCATTGTAAAATAAATTTCAACAATACAAAAATATCCTGACAGCGATGAACCAAATTACCTTTTTCTCATTAATTTAATTTTTAAAATTGGAGTGCACATTAGATTCTGTGCTCAAGTAGGCTGTTCATTCAGTTCAGCGAGTCCTATAGTTCTCCCTCACAGTCCCTGAGGACAGCTACGTAATCACCGAATCTCTCCGCTGATGAGCTTTCGCCTTGAGTATTCCTTTCCAGCCCTGAACCTTTCTTTATATCCCGTCAGTACTTCTCCGTTGTAAGGGCATCCTTGCCTCAGGGCTTTTTAACCCCAGTACTTCTTCTTTGTCTTCCATTCCTATTTTTCCGCCTTGCTTCTCAAACAAATAGTGTATTAGCAGTATTACACTGCAGCTTACACCTACTTTTTCTGAGAATTTCATGCATCTTGCATTATTTTAGGTGTGCGAAGGCTTTTCTGGATCAATAACCCTCCAAACCTCTAAACGCATATCGATTTTACGTAAGCTTTGTACCTGCTCTGACGGTAACTAGATCTGCCCGTCGTACACTGAAACCGAAGTAAAGACAAGGGACCTGGGTAAGTTGAAGGAAGCAGAGATTGCTGAGAGCTTCAGAGGAAGTATTAGACGATGGATGATAGAACAGGTGAAAGGAATATAGTAGAAGGCGCATGGGTGGCTTTGAGAGATATAGAGTGAAGCCACCAGAGGACCGAAGAGGTAAAAACACTAAGCCTAGTAGAAATCCTTAAGTAACACACGAGATGTTGCATTTAACTGATGGAAGGAGAAAGTATAAAAATGCAGCAAATGAAGCAGGTGGAAGGAAAAACAAGCGTCAAAAATTGAGATTGAAAGCAAGTGCAGAATGGCTAAACAGGAACGACCAGAGGACAAACGTTAGGAATTAGAAGCATATTTCAGTAGGGGAATGATAGATACTGCCTACAGGAAAATTAAAGAGGCCTTTGAAGAAAAGAGAATCAGCCTTGTGAAAAGCAAGATCTCAGATGGAAAACAAAAAGTAAGCAACGAAGGGAAACCTGAAAGGTAGGAGTATGTAGAGGGTTCATACAAGGGGGATGAACTCGAAGGCAATATTATACATGTGGAAGAGGACGTAGATGAAAATGAGATCGGAGATATGATACTACGACAAATGTTTGACACAGTACCGAAAGATCTAGGTCGAAACGATACCACGTGAGTAGACGACACTCCATCAGAACTACTGATAGCCTTGCATCTGGTGTGCAAGATGTTCCGAGACAGGTGAAATACACTCAGACTTCAAAAAGAATGTAATAATTCCAATTCCAAAGACAGCAGTTAGTTGCTGACAGGTATGACTGTAAACGAACTGTATGTTTAATAAGTCATGGTTGCAAAATAGTAACATGAATTATTTCCAGGAGAAATTATTTACAGAGGAATGGAAAAAATGGATGAAGGTGGTCTAGAGGGAGAACAGTTTGGTCTCCGGAGAAATGTCGGAACACGTGAAACAGTACTGACCCTAGGCCTTATCGTAGATAATCGAAACGTCTTCGGTCCCGGGAACGACTCCAGCCGCAGCTTAAATTTTGATTTATGATCATCATTGGCGGCCGAAGACTTCCGGTATAAGAAGTCGCCATCATTTTGCCAACGGCCTTGTTAAAGAGGGCGAAGGAGAAGACAGGGGTTCAGGGCACTCTCTTGTCCTATGGGTAGGAAACTGCCCCTGAAGGCGGAAGAATCACCAAATATCAGAGGCAGGAGGATACAGAAGGCAAAGAAAAACTACTGCATTAAAGACACGTAACGTGCATCCACAGGACATTTGGCCTGTCATTGAAGAAGTGTCATGATTATCTCTCCTTTAGCAAAAGATTCCGGAACAGTCCCCCAGTCGGATCTACATGAGTGGACTGCCAAGAGGGAGGTTACCATGAGAAAAACATAGAATAAGCAATGAAATAATAACATTCTACGAGTCGGAGAGTGGAATGTCAGCAGCTTGGACTTGGTAGGGAAACTAGAAAGTCTGAAAAGGGAAATGCAAAAGCTCAATCTAGTTATAGTAGGGATCAGTGAAGTGAAGTGGAAAGAAGAAAAGGATTTCTGCTCAGATGAGTATAGAGTAATATCAACAGCAGCAGAAAATGGTGTAACAGGAGTAGGATTCGTTATGAGTAGGAAGGTAGGGCAGAGAGTGTGTTACTGTGAACAGTTCAGTGATAAGGTTATTCCTATAAGAATCGGCAGCAAACCAACATCGACAACGGTAGTTCAGGTATACATGCCGACTTCGCAAGCTGAAGATGAAGAGATAGAGAAAATGTATGAGGATATTGAAAGGGTAATATAGTGTATAAAGGGAGATGAAAATCTAAATAGTCATGGGGAACTGGAATGCAGTTGTAGGGGGAGGAGTAAAAGAAAAGGTTTCAGGAGAATATGCTCTTGGGACAAGGAATGAGACAGGAGAAATATTTATTGAGTTCTGTAATAAACTTCAGCGAGTAATAGCGAATACTCTGTTCAGGAATCACAAGCGGAGGAGGTATGCTTGGAAAAGAGATTCCGAAATCAGATACCGGATTGTAAGGCGTACCCAGGAGCAGATATAGACTCAGATCGCAACACACTAGTGATGAAGAGTATGCTGAAGTTTAAGAGAATCAATACGGAAAGAGGTGGGATACGGAAGTACTAAGGAATGAAATTCTCTAAGGCTATAGTTATAGCAATATGGAATAGCTCAGAAAGTAGTACAGCTGAAGAGGAATGGACATCTCTAAACAGGACGATAACAGGTTGGGAGGGAAAACATAGGTACAAAGAAGATAACTGCGAAGAAATCGTGAGTGACAGAAGAGATACCGTACTTCAATTGATCGATGAAAGGAGTAAGTACAAAAATGTTCCGCGAGACTCAGGCATACAGAAATACAAGTCGCTGAGGAATGAAATAAATAGAAAGTGCAGGGAAGCTAAGACGAAATGGCTGCATGAAAAATGTGAGGACATCGAAAAAGAAATGATTGTCGGTAGGAATGTATTGAAAGCCTCTGTGAGGGGGAAGGTTTGTCTGATGTGATAGAAGAAGAAATAGGAATCGATTTAGAAGAGATAGGGGATCCGGTATTAGAATCAGAATTCAAAAGAGCTTTGGAGGACTTAAAATCAAACAAGGCGGAAGCTATAGGTAACATTGCATCAGAATTTCTAAACTCGTTGGGGGAAGTGGCAACAAAACGACTATTCACATTCGGTGTAGAGTGTATGAGTCTGGCGATATATCATCTGTCTTTTGGAAAAACATCATCCACAAAAATCCGAAGACGGCAAGAGCTGACAAGAGCGAGAATTATCGCAGTATCAGCTTAACAACTCATGCATCCATGTTGCTGACAATAATATGGAAAAGAATGGAAAAGAAAATGGAGGATGCGCTAGATGACGATGAGTTTGGCTTAAGGAAAGGTAAAGGCACGAGAGAGACAATTCTGACGTTGCGATTAATAATGGAAGCAAGACTAAAGAAAGATCAAGACACGTTCATAGGATTTGTCGACCTGGAAAAGGCGTTCGACAGTGTAAAATGGTGTAAGATGTTCGAAATTGTGAGAAAAATATGAGTAAGCTATAGGGAGAGACGGGTCATGTACAATATGTACAGCAGCCAAGAGTGAATAATAAGAATGGACGACACAGAACGAAGTGCTCGTATTAAAAAGGGTGTAAGACAAGGATGTAGTCTTTCGCCCCAACTGTTCAATCTGTACATCGAGGAAGCAATGATGGAAATAAAAGAAAGTTTCAGGAGTGGAATTTAAATTCAAGGTGAAACGATATCATTGATACGGTTCGCTGATGACATTGTTATCCTGAGTGAAAGTGAAGACAAATTGTATGATCTGCTGAATGTGATGAACAGTCTAATGAGTACAGAGTACGGATTGAGAGTAAATCGAAAGAAGTAGAAATGAGAACAACGAAAAACTTAACATTAGTATTGATGGTCACGAAGAAGATGAACTTAAGGAAGTCTGCTACTAGGCAGTAAAATAAGGAGGACATCAAAAGCAGACTAGCACTGACCAAAATGGCATTCCTGGCCAAGAGAATTATACTAATATCAAATATCTGCTTCAATTTTAGGAAGAAATTTGTGAGAAGGTACGTCTGGAGTACAGCATTATTTGACAGTGAAACATGGACTGCGGGAATACCGGAACAGAAGAGGATCGAAGGATTTGGTATGTGGTGCTACAGACGAATGTCGGAAATTAGTTGGACTGATAAGGTAAGGAATGAGGAGTTTCTGTGCAGAATCGTAGAGGAAAGGAAAGTGTGGAAAACACATGAGGAGAAGGGACAGGATGGAATGACTTCCATGGTCCTAGAGGGAGCTGTAGAAGGCAGAAACTGTAGAGGAAGACAGAGATTGGAATACATCCAGCAAACAGTGGAGAACGTAGGTTGCAAGAGATGAAGAGGTTAGCATGGGAGAGGAGCTCGTGGCGGACCGCATCAAACCAGTCAAAAGACCGATGGAAAAAAAAAAAAAAACAACATAGGATAAGGAAAGGTATACCTAGTTCGTAACATTAGTAGACCTGGAGAAAGATTTTGACAATGTTCACCGGAATGCTCTCTTTGAAATATTCTAAAGATAGCAGGAATAAATACTCGGAGCGGATGGCTATTTACAATATGTACAAGAACCAGACAGCAGTTGTAAGAGTCGAGGGGCATGAAAGAGAAGCGGGGGTTGACATGAGGCAGGGTTGTAGCCTACCCCAATGTTACTGAATCTGTACACTCAGCAAGCAGTAAAGGAAACCAAAGAATAATTTGCAGTAGGGTGTAAAACCCAGATAGAAGGTAAAAAAGATGGAGTTTTGCCGATGACATTGTAATTATTGTCAGAGACAGTAAAGGAATTGCAAGAGGCGTTGAATTGAAAGGACAGTGTCTTGAAAGGAGGATAAAAGATGATCATCAACAAAAGCAAGACAAAGGTGCCAGAATGAAGTTGAATTAAATCACGTGATGCTGAGGGAATTAGATAGGGAAACGAGGCCCTAAAAGTAGAATGTGCGTTTTGCTGTTTGTGCAGCAAAATATCTGATGATGGTCGAAGCAGAAAGGTTATATAGTGTAAACTGGCAATGCCTAGAAAGGCATTTCTGAAGAAAAAAAGTTTGCTAACGCCGAATATAGGTTTAAGTGTTACGATGTCTTTTCTGAAAGTATTTGTATGGAGTGTAGCCGTGTGTGGAAATGAAACATGGACGATAAACAGTTTCGATAAGAAGAGCTTTTGAAATGTGGTGCTGAAGACTATATGAGTAGTTCACGTAACTAATGAGGAGGTACTGAATAGAATTGGGGAGAAAAGAAGTTTGTGGCACAAACTGACTTGAAGCAGGGATCAGTTGATAAGACACATCCTGAGACATCAAGCGATTACCAGTTTAGTACCGAAGGGATATGGGTTTGTTGGCGAAAGGAGGGGGGATGGGGAGGTAGGGTAAGTTTGTTTGTGTGGGGGGGTGAGGGTGAAAATCGTAGAGGGAGACCAAGAGATGAATACTGTAAGCAGTTTCATAAGGATGTAAGTTGCAGGAGTTATTTGGAGACGAAGACGCTTGCACTGGATAGAGTAGCACAGTGAGCTGTGTCAAACCTGTCTTTGGACTGAAGACCACAATAGAAACAAACGTTAATTATTCATCATCTATCAGTACTTCAACTTTCTGCCAGTTATTCCGTGTATAATTCTTGCCAGAAACATGAAGACCACAAACTGAAGACCACAAAACAAACAAAGCTCAATTATTCGTCATCTATCGACTCAATTTTCTTCTTATTATTCTGTATATCATACTTGTTAGGGACACGTATGCAAATCGACACCCATTTCATCTTCTGTCAGGTCAGTAGGTAGACCCTTCCCCTCGTGGACGTATCCAATACATTGCTCGCATCTGTTTGGTCTCTCCACTACGTTTAACAGCTGAATTCCTTCTACACTCTTAATGTTGACGCCCTGCTTTTAATTTAACTGAAAGATTTTTTTCTTTAGTTTTCTATACGCTAAGTCTGTTCTTCCCATGATAGTTTCCTTTGATTCCTTCACAAGTTTCCTGCAACCATTTGGCTTTAACTTGGCTGCTCTTCATACTGATTTCACTCCTGAGTGAATAATATCGCCATACTTCTTTCTTTACCTTTTTCCGTTTATAGATCCACAATGAGGGAATTCTCGAGGTCGAAAACGCTGAAGCCAGTTTTCATTTACAAATCAATAGAACAGTTATCACAACTATGTAAACGTATTCATACCAATATTTTTGATATTTACAGCTATTTTTCCTCAGTTGCTGCTTCAATTATATCAGCCATGTAGTCAAGAAAATTCCGTCTTTTGCAGCTCAATGTTTGGTTGGAAATAAAATAAACATTCGCTGCAAAAGACGAAATTTTTCCTATCTACATCCACATTGAAGTACAACAGTGTAAATGTGGGGCTGCTGTAACCATTTCATCATATGATCTTTTACGTACTATTGTTCTCAGAATGCAGGTACCACGATACCACCACCATCAACTACATCGTATCGCCTTCGTATTAGTTGTGTATAATGCTTGTCTGTGACTTGATTTGATCTGATTAACGTAGGCAGAAAAAATCAACAGTGATCCTAGCCCGCTGTTTCCCGCACCGATACCCTTAAAAAGTAATTCCTTATTAGACACAATTTCTTCAGGTTCATAATGATCCGAATATTCTGTGCCTTTTGCTCTCTAACGCTTCGCATTTGGAAGATTAGATGCGATATGGTTTCATCCGACTTTCTGCGTAGTATATACTTAGGGGCTTCTTCCTCCTCACCCATCACGTGTAGGAGTTTCTGAAGTTCCCATGGCCAGTCATGTGACTTAGACGCACTAAAAGCACCGCTGTCTGTGCACGATGATGTGTATACCATTTGCAAGGTGCTATCTCGTTCGCCGCCCTACTACTTGTTGGTTCGGATGGGGTGGCGTCTGCTCCTGTCATGAAAAATTGCTCCTGTCATGAAAAATTCTTCTACATATCAATGTTTAAGGTTTTGCCAAGTGTGGCAGAGAAAATGTAATTATTTAATGCATGTAACTTCAGCACAGTCATACATCCTAATATGCAACGGTGGTCATTCTGGCTAGGGATCCATAAAATTATGTGAATTCATAATTATTAAGCTTCCTCACCAAGAATATTCAATGCTAATGTGTAGAATTATTGGCAGCCGAACATGAAGTCAACAAAGCTCATGAAGCAGAGTATTGTGATATCCTAGTTTCCGTGGTTTACCTACTGCATTATAAGCGTATGATGTGAAATGGCAGCTATGTACAAGTTATTAATTCACGATAAATGTCCAGTCCACTTGCTCTGAAAAAGATTAAAGGAATCCCCTACATCAGTAATAAAGAAGAAGAAAACTCTGACTATATAATATTTTCGACCCTCCGGTACAAAACTAACCAGCGGAAATTTCGCCTTTCGAAGTACAAAGAAGAAGAATATATTACTCTTTAAAAGAATCTGACAAAAAAGGGGGGAACCAGTTGCATCAATCCTTACCTCGCCTTCTTTTTGACATACGTACATACTCGTGCTCTTTTAAAATTCAGTACTCTAAATAATTTTATTCAGTCTCTCTCTGTGGTTAAGTCATCATACCCATTGTCAGGATCTCCCTCTCAATTCCACTGTGTGTCACCCGCTGTCTCCTTTGTCTCCCAATTAGTTACGGTACATCCCATTGCTACTGTCTTCTGTCTCACTTACACTGTCTCCTTCTGCCTTTTTTTCCCACTGCCACTATCTCCATTATGCCTCTTCAGCTCAAAGATTATTGAGGCTCTAACTTATGTTTTCCTTATACTCACGTGATTAAAATGTCGTTCCAAAATGAGCCGACTCCAGGGCCTACGTTTTCGCCTGTATGGGAGGATCCAGACCCCCAGAGCCTACATGCGATCTCCACTCATCTGTTTTTCACTTCCACTGTCTGCTCTGTCCTTTGGTCCCATTGCTTCTAGTTCCATCCGTCTACGTTTCTCTTTCACTGCCTCAGTTTCTCCCTGACCATCAATGTCTCCTATCTTTTTGACTTTTATTGCTATAGTCTTCATCTACCTCCTTTTCATTTTCACTGCCACTTTCTATCTTCCACCATTACTGTATCACCTCTCTTCCTCTCCTACTGGCAGTGTCTCCTCTCTCTTCTATCTTCCCTGTCTATCTGCTACTCCCTGTCAGTAAAAAAGAGGGCGAATAGCCTCACATACCAAAATTTTGGGTGCGGAAGGCGGAATGAGGATTGAGCCCACTGGATCCCCACTTTTTTGTCAGATCCTTCTAAACAGAAACGTGTTCTCCTACAGCCGGATGTGCTGCTTCTCTGAAGCGAATTTTGAAGACAGTAAAGTTTTGACAATTTTTTATGTACTACGACACATTTATATACTTATAAATACACTGACGCGCCAAAGAAACTGGCATAGGCATGCGTACTCAAATGCGTTGTATGTATGTAGGTATAGAATAGCCGAAACGCATAAAATTCGCGCAGTCCAATATATTGCAGGTGCATTACTACACTGAACAGCCAAAGAAACTGGTATATCCATGCGTATTCAAATAAAGAGATATGTAAACAAGCACAATACGGCGCCGCGGTCAACGCCTATGTAAGACAACAAGTGTCTGGCGCAGTTGTTAGATCGGTTACTGCTGCTACGACGGCGGGTTATCAAGACATAAGTGAGTTTGAACGTGGTGTGTGCACGAGCGATGGGAGAAAGCGTCTCCGAGGTAGTGATGAAGTGGGGATTTTCCCGTACGACCATTCACGAGTGTCCCGTGAATATCAGGAATCCGGTAAAACGTCAAATCTCCGACATCGCTGCGGCGGAAAAAGATTCTTTAAGTACGAGACCAACGACGACTGAAGAGAATCGTTCAACGAGACAGAAGAGCATCCCTTCCGCAAATTGCTGCAGATTTCAATGCTGGCCCGTCAACAAGTGTCAGCGTGTGAACCATTCAACGAAACATCATCGATATGGGCTTTCGGTGCCAAACGCCCACTAGAATATGCTTGATGACTGCACTACACAAAGCCTTACGCCTTGCCTGGGCCCGTTAACACCGATAATGGACTGTTGATACTCGAAGCATATAGCCTGGTCGGGTGAGTCTTGCGTCAAATTGAAGCGAACGGATGGGCGTGTACGAGTCTGGAGACAACCTCATGAATTCATGGACCTTGCGTATCAGCAAGGGACTGTTCAAGCTCGTGGAGGCTCTGTAATGGTGTGGGGTATGTGCAGATGGAATGATATGGGACCCTTGATACGTCAAGATACTACGCTGACAGGTAACACGTACGTAAACATCCTGTCTGATCACCTGCATCCTTTCATGTCCAGTGTGTATTCCGACGGACTTGACCAATTCCAGCAGGACAATGCGACAACACATACGTCCAGAATAGCTACAGAGTGGCTCCAGGAACACTCTTCTGAGATTAAACACTTCCGATGCCCATCAAAACTCTCCAGACATGAACATTACTGAGCGTATCTGGGATTCCTTGCAACGTGCTGTTCAGAAGGGATGTCCACCCCCTCGTACTCTTACGGATTTATGGACAGCCCTGCAGGATTCATGGTGTCAATATCCTCCAACACCACTTCATACATCGAGTCCATGCCACATCGTGTTGCGGAACTTCTGCGAGCTCGCAGGAGCCCCACACGATATTACGCAGGTGTATCATTTTCTTTGCCATATAAACACTAAATAAGTATGTATAGTATAATATTAACACAAAATCTTTTGCTTTACGTTGCTCATCGATCGCAGTTCATCGAAATCCTGACATAAAATTTCTTTCTTCAAAGAGTAAAAACGTTATTAGAAATATTTTCCTAAATTTGTAGTCTTTTCAGTTTTGTATACTTTTAGAAAAGCATTTTTAGTTCTTCTCAGGAATGGTAAGACCCATTTTAGCCAATCTTTTGTTACTGCAGTAACGCTTAGGGTCAATTTGTATAGTCGTGAAAAGCCCATTATACAGAGGCAGCACGCCATAAAGTTGTATAGGTGAAAAAATGCTGACAAAAACCGTTGTTTGCTAAATTCATTGTCTTTGTGATGACCCTGGAATCCATTTAATGTGTTCACTAGTCGGTTGAAACTACATATACGCTTTAGACTCCACAGTGAGACCATATTTTACGTTCATAAGAACGGTAACTTTGAACCGCAACATTTTGGTAACGGAAAAGATATAGAAAAAAGTAACAAGTTTTCCAGAGAACATCATCATAAGAACATATGGTAAAAGTTTCGACGATTTGTCATGAATAGAAATTATAAAAGTAACCATCCCTACAATTGATACCTTTAGTACCAAAAAGCATGGTTTTGACTGTGCCTCTTGATAATAGATTGTCAAACGTATATAATGGTGTTTTTAGACGAAAGTTTAATGTACAGTAAAAAAATTGAGTTATTTAGATTGTTACTTATTTAGATAATTGAAGACTGCGAGGCGACATCCCGAAGATGTTCGGGCTCAGATGCGGTTCCTCTTCGCCGAAATGTCTTGGCTCAAACTCGTCTAGGGGTTGAGCCGCACGTGTCGCTTTACATGCCCTAAATTCGATACTTGTTACCCTTTGGTTACATGTCTGGCTGATGGCAAGCATGCGAAATACAAAGTTAATATAACACACAATAACATTAACAATAATATCGGGAACAAAATTAACAACCCATAAATCATGCAGGCCTCACAGTTGCCATTTCGTTAGAATAATGTTTATTCAGAAAGCAAACTAATAGTGAAATTGATCGTATTTAGAATTGCTATTACACTCAAGTCCATATCCATCTGACACAGTTCGATCATTCACACTCTCATTACGAAATACAAGTCTAATATTCCACTTTGTTATCTTCGCGAAAAGTTAGAGTTCACACGAGGCGCGAGTCTGCTCACCTCTCAGAGACTAAGTCCAAATAAGTCGCTTCACTTCCTAGCTGCCCAAAGACCGACCGTCCGCTTTCGCGTCTACATCCCAAATGTATGTATCCTTTGGTGTCTCAGGCCGAATTGTCCCCTTTGGTGTCGAGACCAGAACTGTCCCTCTGCCCGTCCCGGCCGCGTTTCCCGCGCGCTGCACATCTTCGCTCAAGTGACTAGCGGAGTTTCCTTTCCTGAAGCCGTCCATCTGATTGGCTACAGCTTATTCTACATTATTTTACATTTTAACATATTTAAATAATCAAAGTTTGACCACTTTCAAGTTTCTAAGTAAAGTAACAATTGAATCTATTACACAATAAATGTTAAATTCTTTCACATAAAACCAATAAAATTTCCTTCTTAACTTTGAATGTCATGGCCAGTAGCTTTGCACCATTGTACTTTTAGATAAATAAATAAAGAACAAAAGTAACTACTATGCACTGCCATCGTTCTATGTGTTTTGTATGGAGGAAATGATCTGATACTTAACTGAAAATTCTGATAATTTAAATTTACTATATTTTTAAACAAATAAAGTTACAGAGTTGATATTTACAACGTTTGTCATTTTAATGATGCAGTTCTATATGAAATGTCGATCGTTAAGATCGACCAAAGCGTTCAGATTTTAGCATTCAGGTCTTTGTTACAAAACTTGTTAATTTCACTTTAACAGTAAATCCTACACTATTATACATATGATCAATATCCAAGTTCTATTTGGATCACCATGAAAATTTATGGAGGATGGCAGATTAAAATTACTGTGGCTTGATTCGCTGCATTACTACAGAATTAAATAGTTTTCATACATTTTTTCCTTTATGGCCGCTCTTAGGTGGGTCATATTTAACACCTTGGCCACAGAAGCCTTCTACTGGGTATCCCAACGACGTAGGTTCTCGTCTGTTTCGCTCGCACAGTACAGCGCTTAGGGCTCAGTAAACAATAGAGGCCTGTGAATTTCCCCATCTAGCGGTCAATCTGCGCCCTTTATGGCACGCGGTCCTGGACGACAGGGTTCGTTTCACAATTCCTGTAGGCTGACTCTTTCGGCCATATATTTAAATGAGAGCGCAATGCTCATTAACTCACAGGCGCGTCGTGTCAAAACGGCTGAAAGCCGGTTATTTCGGTTTTATGTTTAAGTACCGTATCTTTGAATATCTTGCTCTCGGTAACGGATGATGATATCGAAAAAGCTTTCAATTACAACATACGTTAAAATTTTCGACGATCTGCCATGAATAGAAAATTCAGAAGTGATCACCCTCACAACTAATACTTGCCGTACGCAAACATTGTTAAAGAATGTCAAATACGATGTTTAAAAACCATAAAGATATATACACATATATATTTTGCAAATGAAAATTATTGAATTGCATAATGGGAAGTTAGTTATGAGTGATACTTCGCAAATATGTAGAATAGTTGTATGAAGATCGTCAAATGTTAATTAAAAAGTAAAACAGGAAGTTTTGGGCGCAAAAGATCTTCAGAGTGATGACGGATATATGTTGAGAGATCATACATTTTACAACGAGATGCATAGAAGACTGAACAAGATTCCAGAAAATGGAACAACAAGAAGTCATCTTTTCCCACACACCCAAATTCTAGGGATGTTAACTCGCTATTTGGTGTGGCATTCTGTTAGTAAATCATTCACATTTCGAGACGTGGAGGACTCATTTTCTTGCTGTACCTGCTGTGTCACTCTGTTTCAAAAAAAAAAAAAAAAAAATCGACCAAGTATTGAATGTTGCATCATTCCATGACAGTGTATTCGTTTCTTTAAGATTTTTATTTCTGTTATGTGGTTTATTTGGTAATAAATTACGTGATAAAGTTGCTCTCAGTAAGCAAATAATACGGTTGGACTTTTAAACAAGTAAGTAAAGACATTTTTAAGTGTCGGATTTTTGTACATTCCGTGCCCAATGCGACGCCATCTGCAGCCTTTGGTACGGGTACAATGTGGCGAGTAATTGACTATGTCTGTAATTTTCAAAATTGTCGGTTTCAAAGAGTTTTCTAGTGCGCTTCTGTGAACTAACTCGTGATTAATAAATGTATGAAGCGAGTCAGTATTAAGTATCGATCGGAAGCGTCTGGCAATTTGTGCAAATAACCCACCAGTGAACGATGCATCTAGAATAAACCGTATCGTGTCCAACACGCAACATCTGATGCCGTGGCCAGTACACGATCACGCATTGCTTATATGTAACACGTGATACAGCGATGGAGTAGAGCGCACCTCCCTTTAAGTTAGGTTATGCCTGGAACCTATGACAACTTAATTTCTTATAATTCCAAACGTGCGGTCAAAACAATTGTGGTAAGACTCTTATATGTCATAGGATGTTTTCGGTGTTTGAAATAGCTGTATACGTGATATCTATTCGCGTCTTGCACGAGAAGATCAAAATTTATTTTGTGTTATCTTTTTAGCTACTCTCTCGACACATGATGATCTTGCTTCATTGCATTTCTCCTTACATTTTTCCTTGCTAATATGAAGTACAATCGTTCCACTTAATGTCTGTTGCGCCTGCTGATTACTCGACTACTTCGGAAAGTGGAGAGAGAGGTCTTTCATTTTCCATTCCCTTCTCAAGATGTTCCCACAAATTGTCCTGAAAACTGCCGCCCGGTAGCTTTCGTATCCACATGTCCTAGAATCTTAGAACATATTCCGAACTCAAACGTAATGAAGTACCTGGAACTGAATGATCTCCTACATGCTAATCAGATGGTTCCCACGACATCGGTGTTACGAAACTCACGTCACGCTTTTTCTCAAATAACATCCCGAAAACCATGGATCAAGACAGTAAGGTAGATTTAGCATTTCTTACATTCCAACCCCCCCCCCCCCCCCACAAGAATCATGGACCTTGCCGATGGTGGGGAGGCTTGCGTGCCTCAGCGATACAGATAGCCGTACCGTAGGTGCAACCACAACGGAGGTGTATCGGTTGAGAGGCCAGACAAACGTGTGGTTCCTGAAGAGGGGCAGCAGCCTTTTCAGTAGTTGCAGGGGCAGCAGTCTGGATGATTGACTGATCTGGCCTTGTAACACAAACCAAAACGGCATTGCTGTGCTGGTACTGCTAACGGCTGAAAGCAAGCGAAAACTACAGGCGTAATTTTTCCCGAGGGCATGCAGCTTTACTGTATGGTTAAAAGATGATGGCGTACTCTTGGGTAAAATATTCCGAAGGTAAAATAGTCCCCCATTCGGATCTCCTGGCGGGGACTACTCAGGAGGACGTTGTTATCAGGAGAAAGAAAACTGGATCGGAGCGTGGAATGTCAGATCCCTTAAGCGAGCAGGTAGGTTAGAAAATTTAAAAAGGGAAATGGATAGGTTAAAGTCAGATATAGTGGGAATTAGTGAAGTTCGGTGGCAGGAGGAATAAGACTTTTGGTCAGGCGAATACAGGATTATAAACACAAAATCAAATAGTGGTAATGCAGGAGTCGGTTCAATAATGAATAAAAAATTAGGAGTGCGTGTAAGCTACTACAAACAGCATAGTGAACGTATTATTGTGGCCAAGATAGACACGAATCCCACGCCTACTACAGTAGTACAAGTTTATATGCCAACAAGCTCTGCGCATGACGAAGAAATTGAAGAAATGTATGATGAAATAAAAGAAATTATCCAGATAGTGAAGGGAGACGAAAATTTGATAGTCATGGGTGACTGGAATTCGGTAGTAGGAAAAGGGAGAGAAGGAAACGTAGTAGGTGAAAATGGATTGGGGCTAAGAAATGGAAGAGGAAGCCGCCTGATAGAATTTTGCACAGAGCACAACTTAATCATAGCTAACACTAGGTCCAAGAATCATAGAAGAAGGTTGTATACATGGAAGAAGCCTGGAGATACTAGAAGCTATCAGATTTAAGAACCAGGTTCTAAATTACAAGACATTTCCAGGGGCAGATGTGGACTCTGACCACAATCTATTGGTTATGAACTGTAGTTTAAAACTGAAGAAACTGCAAAAAGGTGGGAATTTAAGGAGATGGGACCTGGATAAACTGACTAAACCAGAGGTTGTACAGAGCTTCAGGGAGAGCATAAGGGAACCATTGACAGGAATGAGGGAAAGAAATAGAGTAGAAGAAGAATGGGTAGCTTTGAGAGATGAAGTAGTGAAGGCAGCAGAGGATCTACTAGGTTAAAAGACGAGGGCTAGTAGAAATCCTTGGGTAACAGAAGAAATATTGAATTTAATTGATGAAAGGAGAAAACATAAAAATGCAGTAAATGAAGCAGGCAAAAAGGAATACAAATGTCTCAAAAATGAGGCCGTCAGGCAGTGCAAAATGGCTAAGCAGGGATGGATAGAGGACAAATGTAAGGATGTCGAGGCTTATCTCATTAGGGGTAAGATAGATATTGCCTACAGGAAAATTAAAGAGACCTTTGGAGAAAAGAGAACCACTTGTATGAATATCAGGAGATCAGATGGAAACCCAGTTCTAAGCAAAGAAAGGAAAGCAGAAAGGTGGAAGGAGTATTTAGAGGGTCTATGCAAGGGCAATGTACTTGAGGACAATGGAAATGGAAGAGGCTGTAGATGAAGATGAAATGGGAGATACGACATTGCGTGAAGGGTTTGACAGAGCATTGAAAGACCTGAGTCGAAACAAGGCCCCGGGAGTAGACAACATTCCATTAGAACTACTGACGGCCTTGCCAGAGACAGCAAAGGACTTGGAAGAGCAGTTGAACGGAATGGACATTGTCTTGAAAGGAGGATATGAGATTAACATCAACAAAAGCAAAACGAGGATAATGGAATGTAGTCGAATGAAGTCGGGTGATGCTGAGGGAATCAGATTAGGAAATGAGACACTTAACGTCGTAAAGGAGTTTTGCTATTTGGGGAGCAAAGTAACTGATGATGGTCGAAGTAGAGAGGATATCAAATGTAGACTGGCAATGGCAAGCAAAGCGTTTCTGAAGAAGAGAAATTTGTTAACATCGAGTATAGATTTAAGTGTCAGGAAGTCGTTTCTGAAAGTATTTGTATGGAGCGTAGCCATGTATGGAAGTGAAACATGGACGATAACTAGTTTAGACAAGAAGAGAGTAGAAGCATTCGAAATGTGGTGCTATAGAAGAATGCTGAAGATTAGATGGGTAGATCACATAACTAATGAGGAGATACTGAATAGGATTGGGGAGAAGAGAAGTTTGTGGCACAACTTGACTAGAAGAAGGGACCGGTTGGTAGGACATGTTCTGACGCATCAAGGGATCACCAGTTTAGTATTGGGGTATTCGTCATCGCCACACTGGCGTATCACTCGGCGTGATGGTTTGGGATACCATTGGTTACACGTCTCGGTCACTAATTGCTCGCATTGTCGGCACTTTGAATAGTGGACGTTACATTTCAGATGTGTTACGACCCGTGGGTCTTCCCTTCATTCGATACCTGCGAAACCCTACATTTTAGCAGGATAATGCACGACCGCATGTTGCAGGTCCTGTACGGGCCTTTCTGGTTACAGAACCTGTGTTATCGTGTTGAAGCTGCATGGGCAGCTGTACCTCTACACGCCATCGAAGGTCTGTTTGACTCAATGCCCATTCGTATCAAGGCCGTTATTACGGCCAGAGGTGGTTGTTCTAGGTACTGATTTCTCAGGATCTATGCACCCAAATTGCGTGAAAATCTAATCACATATCAGTTCTAGTATAATATATTTGTCCAATGAATACGCGTTTATCATCTGCATTTCTTATTGGTGTAGGAATTTATAGGCCAGTAGTGTAGCATTAACTGCGAGGCATGTCGATTATCTAGTTAATAGAACTACAAAAGACAACCTGAAAGGTAGAAACCACAACGCAGAGAAAACGGTATGTGAGAATCAAGAATATTACAGTTACTTAAAAACAACATAACGTATAGGTTCTCACACGTTCTCTAAAAAATTGTCTACGTTGATGTTCATAATTTGTTTCCACAGCACCAGATCCACAATTCGTCTGCTTGCATTGTTTTTGAAGCAACAAAGGGGCAAGAACTACACTGAGATTGCCTAGAGAAGAGGAGAGATGCGGTGAGTGGGGGAGCGGGATGGGACAGGGCACAAAGCTCAAATGAGCTAGTTCCACAGTATTGACTTTTTTAGATTTCCTTTTCCTTAGTTTCCTAGAGAGGCCGTGGCTTGTGACGTCATAAATGTGAACAAATTACAACTTCTTGACTAGATGGATCAGAATCCTCATAGATATACTACTGAGACATAAGAACAATCGCTTCCGCCCCCACCAAACGTCATTCTGGCTACAATTCTTTGGCTTGTTACTTTCACTGCACCGTATTTACATACACTGGCTCGATGTGAATCGAAAATTGTTTGAATTGTAGTCTGAAGACGATCCTCGTAAAGCGTAATTAATTACCTGGAATAAAATATTTTTGTCCATAACTTCAACAAATTACTTCAACAGATTGTAATCAAAGTTCCAGTTTCAAAACGCTGTACAAAACGAACTACTGTTCCGAATGAGGTCAAATTTCTATCGGGATATTATTAAAAAAGGGAAAAACGCTGAGGAAGCAAAAAAATTTACGAACATTTTACCTTTAGATGGTGCTGTAAGCGGCAGAAAATGCAAAATAGAAGAAGTGGGGTACACATCTGGCTGTCAGTTTGCGTCTGAGACCTCCAGCACGACTGTCTCGATGCAGGACGACGCGTTGCTGTTGAGTCTCTTCTTCTGAAAGAACGATGACAATGCGCAAGCGACTCTGCAAAGTTCCGGACACTTAAGAGTATGTAAAAATGCGGTGGTCCGATGTCTGCCAAGGGTCTGTAGAAAATGATACCGAAATTCGAGAAGACAGGTTCTTGTGGCAGAGGAAAGAACATAATTGATCCAACGTCAGTTGGGAATGTGACCACAGTATGGCAAGAGCGGTTGAGCAGTGGTGTGCATATTGGCAGTGCACAGGAAATTGTCCAAACTTGGGATATGCCTGTGAGCGAGGTGCATAAAATTCTACGAAATATCCTTCATTGCTATCCATTCAAGGTTACCGACGTTCAGGAGTTGCTTCATGCCGACCTGACAGTGAGACAAACGATTTGTCTACAATTTCTTCTGTCTCGTATGGAAATGCACAACGAACGGCCATGGAACATGGGCAAATGAAGCCCATGTTCATCTCCAAGGACATGTAAATACACAGAATTTCAGAATATGGAAAACAAAAAATACACTCGGACAACCAGTACCGCTGCATTGTGCAATGGTAACTGTGTGATGCTGGTTGACGGTATCTTCAGTCGTAGGGTCGTATTTTTTCGAGGAGATGAGTCTTGTGGGTCTTGTTCATGTACCGTAACACTAAGAGAGTCTTTTGTCCATCAACATCATTCCAAACCGTCAACAGCTTGGACGTCTAGGAAGGATAAGTTGTAGGCAAGATGGCACTCCTGCACATATTTCCCTGCCAGTGAAGTACATCTACATCTACATCTACATTTATACTCCGCAAGCCACCCAACGGTGTGTGGCGGAGGGCACTTTACGTGCCACTGTCATTACCTCTCTTTCCTGTTCCAGTCGCGTATGGTTCGCGGGAAGAACGACTGTCTGAAAGCCTCTGTGCGCGCTCTAATCTCTCTAATTTTACATTCGTGATCTCCTCGGGAGGTATAAGTAGGGGGAAGCAATATATTCGATACCTCATCCAGAAACGCACCCTCTCGAAACCTGGCGAGCAAGCTACACCGCGATGCAGAGCGCCTCTCTTGCAGAGTCTGCCACTTGAGTTCGTTAAACATCTCCGTAACGCTATCACGGTTACCAAATAACCCTGTGACGAAACGCGCCGCTCTTCTTTGGATCTTCTCTATCTCCTACGTCAACCCGATCTGGTGCGGATCCCACACTGATGAGCAATACTCAAGTATAGGTCGAACGAGTGTTTTGTAAGCAACCTCCTTTGTTGATGGACTACATTTTCTAAGGAGTCTCCCAATGAATCTCAACCTGGTACCCGCCTTACCAACAATTAATTTTATATGATCATTCCACTTCAAATCGTTCCGCACGCATACTCCCAGATATTTTACAGAAGTAACTGCTACCAGTGTTTGTTCCGCTATCATATAATCATACAATAAAGGATCCTTCTTTCTATGTATTCTCAATACATTACATTTGTCTATGTTAAGGGTCAGTTGCCACTCCCTGCACCAAGTGCCTATCCGCTGCAGATCTTCCTGCATTTCGCTACAATTTTCTAATGCTGCAACTTCTCTGTATACTACAGCATCATCCGCGAAAAGCCGCATGGAACTTCCGACACTATCTACTAGGTCATTTATATATATTGTGAAAAGCAATGGTCCCATAACACTCCCCTGTGGCACGCCAGAGGTTACTTTAACGTCTGTAGCCGTCTCTCCGTTGATAACAACATGCTGTGTTCTGTTTGCTAAAAACTCTTCAATCCAGCCACACAGCTGGTCTGATATTCCGTAGGCTCTTACTTTGTTTATCAGGCGACAGTGCGGAACTGTATCGAACGCCTTCCGGAAGTCAAGAAAAATAGCATCTACCTGGCAGCCTGTATCTAATATTTTCTGGGTCTCATGAACAAATAGAGCGAGTTGGGTCTCACACGATCGCTGTTTCCGGAATCCATGTTGATTCCTACATAGTAGATTCTGAGTTTCCAAAAACGACATGATACTCGAGCAAAAAACATGTTCTAAAATTCTACAACAGATCGACGTCAGAGATATAGGTCTACAGTTTTGCGCATCTGCTCGACGACCCTTCTTGAAGACTGGGACTACCTGTGCTCTTTTCCAATCATTTGGTACCTTCCGTTCCTCTAGAGACTTGCGGTATACGGCTGTTAGAAGGGGGGCAAGTTCTTTCGCGTACTCTGTGTAGAATCGAATTGGTATCCCGTCAGGTCCAGTGGACTTTCCTCTGTTGAGTGATTCCAGTTGCTTTTCTATTCCTTGGACACTTATTTCGATGTCAGCCATTTTTTCGTTTGTGCGAGGATTTAGAGAAGGAACTGCAGTGCGGTCTTCCTCTGTGAAACAGTTTTGGAAAAAGGTGTTTAGTATTTCAGCTTTACGCTTGTCATCCTCTGTTTCAATGCCATCATCATCCCGGAGTGTCTGGACATGCTGTTTCGAGCCACTTACTGATTTAACGTAAGACCAGAACTTCCTAGGATTTTCTGTCAAGTCGGTACCTAGTATTTTACTTTCGAATTCACTAAACGCTTCACGCATAGCCCTCCTTACGCTAACTTTGACATCGTTTAGCTTCTGTTTGTCTGAGAGGTTTTGGCTGCGTTTAAATTTGGAGTGAAGCTCTCTTTGCTTTCGCAGTAATTTCCTAACTTTGTTGTTGTACCACGGTGGGTTTTTCCCGTCCCTCACAGTTTTACTCGGCACGTACCTGTCTAAAACGCATTTTACGATTGCCTTGAACTTTTTCCATAAACACTCAACATTGTCAGTGTCGGAACAGAAATTTTCGTTTTGATCTGTTAGGTAGCCTGAAATCTGCCTTCTATTACTCTTGCTAAACAGATAAACCTTCCTCCCTTTTTTTATATTCCTATTAACTTCCATATTCAGGGATGCTGCAACGGCCTTATGATCACTGATTCCCTGTTCTGCGCTTACAGAGTCGAAAAGTTCGGGTCTGTTTGTTATCAGTAGGTCCAAGATGTTATCTCCACGAGTCGGTTCTCTGTTTAATTGCTCGAGGTAATTTTCGGATAGTGCACTCAGTATAATGTCACTCGATGCTCTGTCCCTACCACCCGTCCTAAACATCTGAGTGTCCCAGTCTATATCTGGTAAATTGAAATCTCCACCTAAGACTATAACATGCTGAGAAAATTTATGTGAAATGTATTCCAAATTTTCTCTCAGCCGCAGCAGAGTCATTTGGGAAATGGTAGAACTTTCTGCAATGATTTCACTACAGCCTGGACGTCCTGATCACCTAACTTGACCCGCGTAACTTCTAGCTGTGGAGTTATCTGAAAGATGCTGTGCTCAGTCCTCTGACTACAATCGTAGCTGAACTGAAGCCGTGCGTTACGCAACGTTTCCTGAGCCCGACCCCTGTGACAATACAATACGTTCTGGACCATGATGTTTCTCGATTCAGTTTGTGACGAACAACGGTGGACAGGGTATTGAATACGTCTTGTTCAAGTGTCACAACAGTTAAAAATCGATTTTACTGTCGGTTTTTATGGAGTTTTAGACCTCAGGGGTGTTAAAAACCGATTTTTCTCATGCGATGTTGAACGAACCTGGTGGACGGTCTTACCCAACTAACACTGACACAACTATTGAACTTGAGCGGTCATCCACTTTGCACAGTTCGCTTGGTTTAACGTGCAACTGGCACCACAGCCGTCGTATTGCCGTTTATCTGTTATTTGTAGCCCGTTTATATATATATTTCTGGGTCACTGTGGATTTTCACTGTGACCATGTCGCAACTGGAGACAGGTGTTAAATATTGTTTGTACCAAAGAAAATAAGGAACCCTCCATCACGGCGTCACCAGAAGGGAGATGGGCACACTTCGGACAGTTCCGTGATGTTCTTGGAAATCCATAGTGCGAAACTGGCCGCCTGTCCCCATCTCAGAAGAACGTGGAGGAGCGAGACCTTAGCTTGTAAAATCCTACATTGTTTTTCGGCGTCAGTGATGTGAGTGTCGCACCGGTGCGTTGGTGTAACCTGGACACTTAACACGTAAGTAAGTACTTGTGCTAAAACAAATCAAACCAATTAGCATTCGATACTACACGGTATGGGGACTTCTCGTCCACCAGGATGAGCAAAGTGCTGTGGCCAGAGTGTGGTGGTATATAACTTTGTACTTTCGCGTTTTGCTTCTCCACAGTTAGCACGGGCAGTACTATGTACCTGATAGCACTGGATTTTTTGTGCAGTCCCTCTGCACCATCTATGTACATTTATGTTGCGACTTCAGTGTTTCTAGGACCGTATAAGGAATTTCAACAACGTACAGCGTACACTTCATTACTGAAACCCCGTCTGAAGTGGTCAGTATATCCACTACGATTGAAAACAGTGGTTTTATTAAACATTTTCATTTGAAGCGTTGGACTACCTCATCAAACAAAAGAGAATTGGATGAAGTTCGCTCGGACTCTGCACCATCATTGAAAACCATTTACTTTTACATTAATGAATTTAAAATTGGTCGGACAAGAACCAAAATGGAAACACGGTCCGGTCGTCCAATTGAGATCACCCATAAGGCTAACCGTTAAAAAAATTCATCATATGGCAATGGAAGAAAGGCGAGTAAAAACTCGAGAGATTGCTGAAACTGTAGATATCTCCGCTGATCGAGTGCATAATACTCTGCATGGAGAATTGGTTACGAAGAAGTGTGGAAGGAGGGTGCCACGATTGTTTAAGTCGACCAAAAGTGCATCCAGCACAATATTTCATAGTAACATCTGTCGATGCTTAATCTCAGTTCTCAAGACATTTTGTGCCGATTTGTGACTGTTGATGAAACCTGGACCAATCGTTACACACCAGAGTCAAAATAGCAATCAAAACACTGAGAAAAAGCTAGTGAGTGTGTATCGACAGAGGCAAAGATCCTTTGTGAGCTGGAAAACGGATGGCCACTGTTTTTTGAGATTCCCAAGGAATAATCCTCATAGACTACTCGGAAAAAGGTAGAACCATAACGGGACCCAATTTCGTTTTACTGTTGGATCGTCTGAAACTGGTGTTGGGGGAAAAAGACCAACGTTGACACGCAAAGAAGTGCTCTTTCACCAAGATAATGCACGAGCCCACACATCAGTGATAATGGTGGTGAAAGTGCATGAATTCGGCATTAAATTGGTTCCTCATTCACCCCATTCACCAGACTTAGCCCCAACTGACTTCTTCCTGTTGCCTTATTCGAAAGTTTGGGTTGCTGGGAAGAAATTTTCGTCAAGTGATGAAGTGATAGTTGCAGTCAGCGAGCATTTTTCAGAATTTGGCAGAACCTATATTTCCGATGGGATGAAACAGCTGGAGGACCGATGAACCAAGAGTATGTCTTTCTAAGGATACTATGTCGAGAAGTAAGGAGAGTTGTTTAGGAAACAAACAGTTTTCTAGCTTTTTTAACAGACTTATAAAACTACCCTCGTACATCTTTTATAGTTGCTTACGCTCAAAGAGAAGAAATACGTGACTACTGAGCTTCAGTGTTTCATTCTAGGGAATTCCCTTCTCCGAAGATACCTTCAGTTAGCTGAATTCAGTATAGGTGTTGCTAGCATAATAAACATGATCCATATAATTTTTCAGTTTTCACCTTGCAGCAGGCAGGTGTTGACCGCTCTCATCGTCTTCCAGTCGCAGCGGCTCATCCCCTGACGCCCCTCGGCTAGTCACGGCGAGCCGGTGCCGCGGCGGCGGTCAGCCAGTGCGTGGAGCGCACAGTGTCGTGCATTATTGAGCGCGCATGTCGGGGTCCGCCCGTGACGGCCTTTTGTTCGCGCCGTGTCGATGTAGCGCTTCCTCGGGGATGTGTTGTTAGCCTCTAATCACCGCTGCACCGCCGCCGGGTCCACAGATAATTAACCGAGCATTGGCACCACAGCTCTGGGCGACGCGCCCCTCTCCATCAAACAGCTGCGCCACGGACGTTTCCAGTCAGTGTCAACACGTTTCCTACCGTACTGGACAATCAGCTTAGCAGGTATTCCATTGCACCGATTAGCGTTCCAAGTGACGCTTGTTACTGGCGCATCACATACAGGGTAGGTGAGAAGTCGCCGTACCCCTGTAACCCCAGTATGGCAGATATGTTATTTCGTATTGAAACGTCCCCTTAGAAAAATTATACATGACTGTGCTTAAACTCACACATAATATTTTTGGCGCAACGCAATCTGACTTTCAAAAATCCCTACAAAAGAATGGCCCTGACTAACATTAACCTATACGTTTCACAAATCACTTACCTCACAAAAATCTTCGTTACTCGAACTACTGCAATACAGCGAGCGCCACTACTGCCGGCTAAATAAAAGACTCAAATTACTAAAGGCACTAACTACTGATAGGCATAGCTAGCAAATGAAAGATTTTGATAGAGAACAAACTATGTATTTACCTTAATAGTGTTCAAAAGTCATAATATATATAGCAGTTCATGACATCCAGTCTTACAAATTTCAAAACTCCGCCATTTCTCTCCCCACATCCGCCACTGCTGGCGGCTCACCTCCAACTGCACAACTCTACGCGCTGTTAACAGCCAACTGGCCAACGCTACAATGGCGTGTATTGCAACAATGCCAACTAGCCACAGACTGCACACAGCACAGCCAGTGATTTTCATACAGAGCGCTACGTGGCGGCGGCGTTACCAATATAAGAACTTAAACAGCCTACTTACATAGCCCCCATGCTCCCCACAAAAAATTTTACAAATGGTTTTGGGCAGTGGCCAATACAGATTTGAAAATTTTTTTCATAATTACAATAACAAAGAAATCAAATGCACACAGATATTGATACAATGTTGGTCAAAAGCTAAAATTTTCTCACAGTCCATAAAGACACTCCAGATCATTCATCACAGTAAAATTTCAGTGTTTTTCTCAAAGTCTGAGCAGTAAAAGAAAATGCACACGGAAATAGTGGATTTCCATGCAGTTTTGAAGAAGTAGTGTTGTCTTTCCAACGGAAAGACAGTGCTGACTATTGACATGCAGACAGGTAATGGGCCACAACAGAGCAAACCCACAGCAGAGTCAGTCGAAGTTTTGAAGATTATTGGTAGGTAGGTCGTCACAGAGTAGACCCACTGTAGTCCTGGTAGAGATTACGGTATTGTATTGGTGGGACACCAGAGGTGCAGACCCACTGCAGTCCTTGTAGAAATAATGGTACTGGTGGGTCATCAAAGGTGCAGACCCACTGCAGTCCTTGTAGGAATAATGGTATTGGTGGGTCATCAAAGGTGCAGACCCACTGCAGTCCTTGTAGAGACGGCCAGCAGCAATCTGTTGCGACTGTGCAGGTGCACAATCACCATTGAAGAGTCTTGCGGATAATATAGCAAATCCATAAACCACCACTTGTGCACTCACAAAGTTTTTGGAATTGTCCTTAGAACCAGCAATGCTGTTAATCAGTCCCTTGCTGAATTATCAACACACGTGCAAACAATATCAGTCCCTACTTCTCACATATTGTCCATATACTATGACCAATGAAATGTAACTTACAAGTTACTTAATTTGCTGCACTGGTGTCAATTAAAATATTATAACATGAGAATGCAATAACAAAGGTACAAAATACATCATTAAAAACATATCAATACTGATAACATTTGTAGTAATATGGGCTTTACAAAAGAATCGAATTAACATATACATCAGTGTTACAGGAATTATGACATAAGTAAACACATAAAAGATCAGAATAACTTTCGAAACATCAACTTCACACATGAGCATTAAAACAAAACAGAATAAATAAAGCCTAAACATCTTAACGAAGTAAATAACATATTATTAATGCAAATTATATTTGAGGATAACATTATTACTCATCACAGTGAATGTAGCTTAGTATTAGAAGAGAAAAAAATTCTATGAAACAGTACACAGAGACAGGAAGAAAACAAATACACAAGGGTACACAAACACATAGTGGGATAACACAAAAGGAAAGGACAGGGTTTGTTTTCAGTGTAACATTTGGTACTGCAGTCCACCCAAAACTTCATTCCATAGATCGTCCCTCTTATTGCAACATTTGCTCAAGCCAAAAAAAATCCTATCCAAGCATGCTTTCTGTATTCTGTTCACATCCTCTTTCAAAAATAGTTTTTCCCCACTGTACAATACTTTTTTGACCAAATCATTTTCTTATAGCTTCTCAATGCATTTCTTCCAATTCATCATAGTTAGTTTCTTATATAGTCTACCCCCTCTTAAGCTAACTTAAATCTACTGAGCTCAGATGCTAAACTAAGGGACGATGCAATGCAGCAGCACAAAACAATTAGTACAAGCAGCAATGACAAAAAATTCAAATTGGCAAAGCAAGCAGCAATATATATAGGTTATATATAAGTTAGCAAAGCAAATGCAACATTATCACTAATATGAGCCAATGTGCAGCAAAAAGAAAAGTAAAGCAGTAGTAAAGCTAGCTTAACAGAGTAATACAAAGTGAAATTCAGTAGCACTATGCCTGGCACACAGCAGCAGCAAATGCAGTAACTTATACCTAAACATGACAAAACTCAAGCAGAAAAAATATTACAGTAAAAATGGCCATGGTTAATACCTATGTCATAACTTAATACTAGAGTGATGCATCACAAAAACTTACTCTGCAAGAAAGTTACCAAGTCGTTAAAAAAATTATTTACGCAAGTCCTGTGAAGGGAAATGTCTATTTGTGTTCCCTCTTTTTAAGAAAGTAGATTATAAAATTTCTGTTTACTGGATCTGTAGGCATAAAATATCTATATTAGTACATCTATTAAATTTTATTTTAACCAATGCTGCAGTGCAGCTAGAAACTAGATATTAAACAAAATGAGCAATCTCTCAACTATAAAGACAATAGATGTAAAATGTTTCTCATCATTTCATTAGGCATTTTAGTAAATATCATAAATTAAGAGCTCCACAGTGTAATCAGATGTTTTCGAGTTTGAGCGTGTCGCATTTGCAATGCTTTCTACAAAGTAATGTCAATAGTGAGGACAATACCCTCTTTTTTTTCTCCACCTGTGCCTCTGAAAGGCACACACTAATGCTTTTTCCCAGGCGACTGTCACATAGCTGGGTGCCCACGACGCCTTACATGCAGGTGGTCACTTAACTTTCTTACGACACCAGTTTTCACTACAGTGTCAGGCTCACATAAAAATTTCACAGGTCGAGAATTTGCATCTCAAATCTGTAGAAACAAAATTCTGTAAATATAACAGTGTCCAAAAAATTTTCGCCGGCATAGTGATACATTCACACATATACACACATTTCATAACTCTTAAAGTACGATTCTCGATTTCCAACATCCTTTTTCACAAACCAGAGTCCCTAACCACTACTCATTATTCCTTGCTTTATTACACATATACATATTCGTAGACACTTCTTCAATATTTCATCATCATAAATACGTAGCATAATC
The DNA here is from genome assembly GCF_023864275.1 of Schistocerca cancellata. Classification (NCBI taxonomy): domain Eukaryota; kingdom Metazoa; phylum Arthropoda; class Insecta; order Orthoptera; family Acrididae; genus Schistocerca; species Schistocerca cancellata. The sequence continues at coordinate 635,396,471 of NC_064626.1, read as the reverse complement.
AAATTCCTCATATAGCATCAGCTTATTGATCATAAACATACCGCAACAGCGTAATATACATCATCATCATAACATCATAAAACCTTAGCTAAATCTCAAAATCGTCGTAGCTTCCTCCAATAATTTCAAAACCTAAAAAAAATTCTCTGCTCATGTCAAAAGTTTCATCTACCTCAAACGTACTTTTAAAATCATTATCCCATACCAAATACATCATTCAAAGCTCTCATAGTATCACAATGGTTCCGAAAAAATATTAACATTTCACGAAGTACAGACAAAATACAATTTCATAAGTGTGAAGTTATCCAACTGTGTAATTACGTAAACATCTGTCACTGATGTAGTAAAATAAATATTTGTCTCTCTCAGTTAAATGACCAGATAGCTGTGTAATTCTGTGTTAGAGAAATATGGTACCGACGTGTAAAGTTGTATAAGCAAATACCATGTTAGCTAGGGCTCCTTGTGCTTGCCACACACATGGTACACAAAGTAAGCGTGTGCCCCCCTGAGGATTAATGTAATTATACCCTCAAGTGTTGCAGGTTACAGCAATTGAATGAAATGTGTCATGCAAAACTTTCTTTGTAATTCAAAAATATTGAAAAATAAATGGTTTAAGTACAAAATTAATCTCTCAAATGCGTTTCCTGTAGCGCTAAATATGCGTCTTGCTGTAAGATAATAATGTGGAAGTGTCGTAGTTATCGTCCTTTGTAAGCAAAGTTTTGCTGAAGTCAATGTACTTACATCATCATAAACGAAAGTGAAATGCTTTGCATATAGATATCGTAGTTATTACATACCTTACCGTGATCAAGAAAGTACTATAATGTAACGTATTGTTGTGCTACAGAAAAGGCTGTCTCATTGTAGCTATACCACAAAAGTTACTACTACAACATGTTTTGCTTTCCAGAATAATACAGAAAAACTGTGCAGATATAAAACAGATACACCACAAAAGCAACATTTTAAATTGTGTCACATATTAGTAGCGTCGTGATATAATCGTGTAGCTATCAAAGAAACCAAATACTAAGTCATTAGTAATCTCACATAAAGTACTTCAAATAAAGAATGTCTTTTAAAGTAAACCAAAATGTTGCATTAAAATCTCATTGGCAGTATATTTTCTAAGTATGTAAGCCTGATAGTCGTTATGTAATCGTGCAACTAACAAGCGAGAATGTACAAATAACAACACTCTGTCATCTGTTCACTATAACAATGCATTCGTAATTACTTGTCTAAGTTCCTAGGTTCTTGACTGGATAGTTAACTTTAAAACATAGTTGCATGTTAACAGTTTGTAAGTGTGACAAAGAGTACCAGTAACGTGAAGTGAAAAATTTTATGGCAAAGACAAAGTTAAAAAGAAGATTATCTTTCAATAAACGGTTTTACATGTGAAATGTGGTGTAAACCATTACTCTTCCTACTATGTCCAGCTCCAACTTCAACAGAATTATCATGTGGTATATGGTACATCGGTAAAGAATGCTCAAATTTTTCTCAAGGTTAGCGTCTATGTTATTTTTCTCAGAGCCAGCCAGCGCACGTGGCTGCCTGTGGTCCGAGTCATTGTCTGTCTCTTTGTTGGCGTGCATCGTTCTTGGGATTTGGAGGTCTAACTTCTACAAATTCACCTTGTCGAGAGGGCCCTGCCCTGTTTGAATCCCGCCAGTTTTGATGAAATTCAGGTCTGTCGTTACGATTATATCGTCTTTAGACATCTCAGTAGTTCCTGTAGTTTCTTTCTTGGCGGTTAAGTAGTGATAATAATAGTTCTGGTTGCCATACTGTCTATTTCTATGATTGTCTCTGTCATATTCATTACTATGAAAATGTGATCTTCCTCTGTAACTATTACTCTGCCAGTGGTTGTCATATGGGTGGTGTCTGTTATGTTCACGATTTGCTTAGTAAGAATAGCCTTTTTGTGTCCAGTTATTATTTCTTTCATCGCAGAATTGTGACGGATGTGACCTGTAATTGTTGTGTTCCTGTTTTTGCGTCCCGCGATTGTCAGTTTCAATTTCCAATTCTTGTAAGAGTCCCTGAAAAGTTTCAATGTCGTCCTTGCAACGTCCTGCCAAAATAATATGTCGTAAATGTTCAGGTAATTTGATTAAGCAAATGCGGATGAGTTCTGAGGGGCTGTATGGGTTTGAAAGATACTGATTCTTATGTAACATGTCTTCGAAATATTTCACAAGACTGGGAAATTCAGATTGTTTGAAATGTTTCATCATTATGATGCTATGTTTTACTTGGTATTGTGTGGCTTGAGACCAATATGCTGAGAGGAAGGCATGGTAAAATTCTCCTTCACTGTGGCAATCGTGAATGACCGATCGCATTCTTACAGCTGGTTCATTCTCTAAATAGCCACACATAAATTCTAATCTGTGCTCTAATGACCAGTTGGGAGGAAAACAATTAGAGAATTGATGGAGCCACGCTTGTGGATGAATGTCAATGCCAGAATTCTTAAATGTTCAGAATTTACGTGTAGTAATGAACAGATTATAGTCAAAATCATCGTGTCGGCGAGTCGCATATCGGTCATTGTTACGTCGTGTCGGCGGTTCCATTTCAAAATTCGGTGCACCTTGCCAATTTCTTTCATAATTTCCGAAATGCCCTGTGTTATTATTTTGTGGCTTTTCCGTATTTCTAAGTCCCTCTTCCCGTACTGGACCACGAGTGTCCTCTGAAATACCTAATTCTTGTATTACCTGTGTCAGCTGATCTTGTACTTCCCGGATTTCTCTTTTGTACTGTGTATTGATTTGATTTTGATTTTGTTTGAATTTTCTAATTTCTTCATACTCTTCAGTGTCAGTGAAGGCTACAGGTCTTGTGTCATTCAGATCATCATCAACCTTTGTAGATAAGTCAGTGAACAGATCTGAAAGTTCGGCTACTTTATCTGATAGTGAAATTATTTCCTCTGTGTGTTTTTCTGAACCAAGTTTCAGAGTGTCCATTTGTGTTGAAATCGTATCTACTGTGTCCTTTAAGTTTTCCTGAGTTTTTACAAGTTGCGTAACCTAATCGGTAGATGCAACTGAGTCAATTTTAGCTTGCAAGGTCTCATGATTTTCATGAACAATAGTTTGCAGTTCTTTTATGGCTGCTTCGTGATTCTGCAATGCAATTTCATGCCGCGAAAAAATAGGTTGAAAATGCTCACAAATTTGTGTTTTTACGTCATTACAGACTTTTTGACATTTCGATTCAACGTTATGTAACTCATTAGTTAAATCTTCACGTGTTTGTTCAAGCGTGGTGTCTAACTTCCGAAGATTTTGTTCCATTGTGTCTAACTTTTGAAGCTTTTGCTGTGTTTGTCTCTGGTGTTGTTCCATTGTGTCTAACTTTTGAAGCTTTTGCTGTGTCTGTCTCTGATTTTGTTCCATCGTGTCTAACTTTTGAAGATTTTGTTCCATTGAGTCTAAGTTTTGTAGCCTTTGTCCCATCTGTTGCATTAACTGTAATAACAATGCACTGGTGTCTGAAACATGTTCCTCAGTGCTATTCGGCAGTGCATTTGAACCGGCAATATTCGCATTTTGAAAAGCAGAAAATGTGTCTTGACTTATTTGAGAAAACGGTGAGGACGCAAAACCTGAATCTAAAGTATTTGCAAGATTGTGCCCTGACATTTCGGATTCCTGAGGCGAACTGTTGCCGACCGATCGATCGATAATGCTTCCCTGTTCACTATTTGTTTCACTGTCTACGCCATTATTTGCCGCCCCCTCCATTTCCCTATGCACGGTTACCAAATAACTACTTTGAATGTCTGTTAATTCATTACACAGTGGTGCTGATACGCTACGCTCGTCGTCACTATTATTTCTCAGTTTACTTTGGAGCCTAGTGTTACGTTTTTCACACGCCATAATTATCACGTATTTCACACGATAACACAGAAAAGCGTAATTTGAAGAGCAAAATAAGAAAACACATTAACATAGCACTGAAAATAATATCTACTTAATTGCAAGCGCAGCTGCGAAATACTTGGTGCAAATCTACATGCATGTCACAACTGTTTTACTGTACAACTATGAAAAACTACAACTACAAAGGAAATTCTCTCTATGATTACACGCTAGCAATAAATAATAGCTACACTAATTACACAAACTACAAGAAAAAATCAGAAGATTCCAGAAAATCAGAGGATTCCAGTGAGGTATCCTGGGCTAAGGGTCGACATATGAAATGTCCCCTTAGGAAAATTATACATGACTGTGCTTAAACTGACACACAATATTTTTTGCGCAACGCAATCTGACTTTCAAAAATCCCTACAAAAGAATGGCCCTGACTAACCTATACGTTTCACAAATCACTTACCTCACAAAAATCTTCGTTACTCGAACTACTGCAATACAGCGAGTGCCACAACTGTCAGCTAAATAAAAGATTCGAACTACTAAAGGCACTAACTACTGATAGGCATAGTTAGCAAATGAAAGATTTTGATAGAGAACAAACTATGTATTTACCTTAATAGTGTTCAAAAGTCATAATATATATAGCAGTTCATGACATCCGGTCTTACGAATTTCAAAACTCCGCCATTTCTCTCCCCACCATTTCTCTCCCCGCCACTGCTGGCGGCTAACCTCCAACTGCACAACTCTATGCGCTGTTAACAGCCAACTGGCCAATGCTACAATGGCGAGTATTGCAACAATGCCAACTAGCCACAGACTGCACACAGCACAGCCAGTGATTTTCATACAGAGCGCTACGTGGCGGCGGCGTTACCAATATAAGAACCTAAACAGCCTACTTACAGTATCACTAGTTGGGATCGGTTGTTCCAATTCATGTTTACATGTTTTCGCAGTTGCAGTCGAGTTTGAATTTGTAGACTGATGTGCGCGGCTATAGTTATTCAGTTGAGGAAGGCTTAGTGACAGTTGCGTGGGTGCACGAACGACAACACACACGGCAGACAACGAGACGCATTATCGCAGCATTCCAGGAAAGATTTAATGAGATTCCACGACGAAAGACAACACTTGTGGTTTGTGAAAGACGTGCTTGCGCTTTTGGCAGTGTTAAAGACAGGGTGGAGAGTGAAAAGGAGAAGATAAAGAAGAAACTTGTCCCTGAGTCTCTGATTTGAGTAAACAATCCCCTACGAAGTCGACACGTAAACCTGCTTCTGAACTCGGTATACCGAGAACAACAATGTGAGACACATGAAAAAGGATCCTGAGGTCAGACCTTTTGACCGACGTTCGTAAGGGAGTTATCGGATACAGACCGGAATGAGCGTGTTTTAACAAGCCCTGTTTTGTTAACTCTATTTCCAAATGTAATGAACCGTGTCAAGGCTATGTTTTCTAATGAATGTGCCATTTATCGCTGCTCACGTTCTAGAATCCTCATTACAATGTTGGATTAGAAAGGAAATAATCTCACTTAATGATATAGGCAGCGATAACATTAAACATCTACTTTGACAGTATTTCTTAAAGGGATTGTAAATGGCGTAAATTATATACACATGTTACAAACGTGGTTAACACCTCAACTTGAGAAAAGTGACGTTACAGAACGCATACGGCTGGAGCAAGACGGAGCGCCTCGTCACTACGCTGTTGCAGTACGCGTATTCCTAAATGAACACTTTCCAGGGCGGTGGGTAGGTCGTGGTTCATCTGAAACACAAGCTCCCTTGAAATGGCCATCACACCTGACACAGTGTTCTGGGGAGTCATTGAGGAGTACGTATCTGCACGTCGTTGTGATCCAAACTAAGAAATGCGCAACACTTTTGAGGATGCATTTCGCACTGTAATACTGGATATGCTCAAAAAAATTTCAATAAGAACGTAGGGGCGTGTAGAAATGCATTTACAGCGTGTTGACACGTAAGTACTTGTTCAAAAACAAATCAAATCAATTAGCATTCGATACTAGACGGTACGGGGACTTCTCGCCCACTGAGCATGAGCGAAGTGATATGACAGAGAGTCTGTGGGTGAGCTTCAGGAGTTGCAAGTAGTCAGCACTTGGAAGCCTCCTGATCTCTTATTAAATTCAGTTTACACGTAAATATGTATAATAAATGTCCTGAATTAAAGTGTTCTCTCATGTACAATGTTTGGGCCCATGGAGCCATAGAATAACCCAATCTGACTGTACCATTAAAGAAACAACTAAGAAGAAGAGGGACTAATGTGTGCAACATATTTTTAATGGGTGTAGCAAATAGTTAACTGATTTGCGTGAATATGACAAGTTGTAATAAACATCTCAGTTTAATGGTTCAAATGGCTTTAAGCACTATGGGACTTAACATCTGGGGTCATCATTCCCGTAGACTTAGAACTACTTAAACCTAACTAACTGAAGAACACCACACACATCCATGCCCTAAGCAGGATTCGAACCAGCGACCGTAGCAGCAACACGGTTCCGGACTGAAGCGCCTAGAACCGCTCGTCCAAACCGGCGGCCATCTCAGTTACAATGAATAGTATGTAGGCATCTGTTCTTGCGTACGGTGAAACTGTACAACTCACATAGAAAAATCAACAGCTTTATCATTTCCACTGCAGGGGATTTTATTCACTATGAATAATCCAAGTGAAATTTCTGGATGTCCCACTAAGAATATATACACCATTACCAAAATGATCAGTGAAAGCTTACCATAAATTTAAAAAAGCGCGTCCAGTAGTGAAGGTGTTTCATCTCTGGGCCCTGTTGCTGGATGCGTGCAGCAGTGGTACCAGGTATCGCCATGTATGTAATTTTCGCTAGCTAACTATTGTCTTCTTATAAAGTTGGTTGTCAGCAGTGCAGCTAAGACTGAATCAGTGAAGTTCTACGAACATCTTGGAGTGCAGTGGAGAAACCCCAATTATAACTGCGTCTTCATGGACAAAGAAAAGTAAAAGTCTCGTATCAGCAAGATTAAATCACTAAACGGTGGACGAAAGAAGGGTGTCATAGACTACAAGCTTTTGATAAGATATGGGATGCTCTAACTGAATCGAGTAACGAAATTAATACAACCTTGTACTGAAGAAGGCAAGATTAAGTAACACATCGTAAAGAAGAGCTGTATGATGTTGTGCATGATGCTCATGTAACGACTGATAACGGTGGACGCGAAAGAATGATGAAATGCATACAGCGAAAGTACCGTAACATAACATACAGAGGCGTCCAGATTTACCTTTTTTATGTGAGACTTGTTAACAAAACAAAAAGGTCAGAAAAAAGGAACAGTAGTAACGCCCATGCAGTTCAAAGACTTAAATTCCACGTGTCAAGTTGATCGCATCGACTTCCAATGGCAACCAGATGGAGACTATAAATTCGTAACGGTTTACCAGGACCATCCCACTAAATACTGTGTTCTAAGGCCACTGAAGTCCGAAACAGCTGAGAAGGTATGTTAAGTTGCAGTTCAGAAAATGGAACTCTCCAACTATGACCATTTTTTATTATTGTAATAATGGTTCACATTACTTACCTCTCCGTAGTGAAAGTATACCTTCACTAGCAATGGTGCACTATTCCTAGTGAATGTGTGGTGTTTGGCAAAACTGGAATCAGTAATTCACTTTCACCAAAAGAGTCACTGAAGCTGCACCACCACCAGTGATGGTATACCTTCCGTGAAACTTCTACTTCCGCTGCATACGTATCAGTTCGGCAGCTGTATTTTTCATAACAAGGCTTACGTCAACATTAGGCTCACGAGAGCTACAACAGCCCAGCCATACATAAGATCGCTGTAGTTGGAGATGTAAAGGGTCAGGTACACCTTACATGGTTTCTAGTTTTCACCTGGCGTCTTCTAAAGGCGGCCCTCTTGTTGCAGAATGCCCGGCTGTGGCTTCCTTCGCCGACGGAGAGGACGTGCGGTTCTAGGCGCTACAGTCTGGAGCCGAGCGACCGTTACGGTCACAGGTTCGAATTCTGCCTCGTGCATGGATGTGTGTGATGTCCTTAGGTTAGTTAGGTTTAATAAGTTCTAAGTTCTAGGCGACTGATGACCTCAGAAGTTAAGTCGCATAGTGCTCAGAGCCATTTGAACCATTTTTTTGGCTTCCTTCACGAAGCGGTGCTGCAGTAATTGTGGTTATAGGAAAATGAGGACAAACTCTTCAGTAAGGAGCATCACAATAATATTTAATGGATGTTATTTCTTTATTTATTTACTCGTCAAGTTCCGTAGGACCAAATTGAGGAGCAAATCTCCAAGGTCATGGAACGTACCAGTACATGAAATTACAACATAAAGGTAATAACGGCTAAAAGTAAATGTTCATGAACCTTAAAAAGTCAGTCCATAACTTCAGATAAACGCTATCAGCAATACAATAAAAACCTGCTTAATTTTTCAAGGAACTCCTCGACAGAAGAGCAGGAGTGACCCATGAGGAAACTCTTCAGTTTCGATTTGAAAGCGCGTGGATTACTGCTAAGATTTTTTAATTCCTGTGGCAGCTTATTGAATATGGATGCAGCAGTATACTGCACACCTTTTTCCACAACAGTTAAGGAAGTCCGATCCAAATGCAGGTTTGATTTCTGCCGAGTATTAACCGAGTGAAAGCTGCTTATTCATGGGAATAAACTAATACTGGTAACAAGAAATGACAATAAAGAATATACGTATTGAGAGGCCTATGTCAAAATACCCAGACTCATGAACAGAGGTCGACAAGAGGTTCGTGAACTCACACCACTTACTGCCCGAACCGCCCGTTTCTGAGCCAAAAATATCCTTTTAGAATGGGAAGAGTTACCCCAAAATATAATACCATACGACAACAGCGAATGAAAATAAGCAAAGTAGACTAATTTTCGTGTCGAACGATCACTCACTTCTGATACCGTTCGAATAGAAAAAATGCCAGTTTTAAGTCTTTGAACAAGATCCTGAACGTGGGCTTTCCACGACAGCTTACTATCTATCTGAACACCTAGAAATTTGAACTGTTCTGTTTCACTTATCATTTGCTACTTCTGTGAAATTAAAACGTCAGATTATGTTGAATTGTGTGTTAGAAACTATAAAAACTGAGTCTTACTGCGATTTAGCGTTAGTTTATTTTCTACAAGCCATAAACTGATGTCATGTACTGCACTATTTGAAACCGAGCCAATGTTGCATACAACATCCTTTAATACCAAGCTAGTGTCATCAGCAAACATAAATATTTTAGAGTTACCCGTAATACTAGAGGGCATATCATTTATATAAATAAGGAACAGGAGTGGCCCCAACACTGATCCCTGGGGCGCCCCCCACTTGACAATACCCGACTCAGACCCCACCTCACAGCCGTTATCAACATTGTGAATAATGACATTTTACTGCCTGTTGCTAAAGTAGGTGGTGAACCAATTGTGAGCTACTCCCAGTATTCTGTAATGGTCCAACTTCTGGAGCAATATTTAGTGACCAACACAATCAAATGCCTTACTTAAACAAAAAAAAAAAATTATGCGAAGCGTTCGAAACCTTTTGTTTAACCCATCCAGTACCTCACAGAGAAAAGAGAATATAGCAATTTCAGTTGTTAAACGACTTCTAAAGCCGAACTGTACATTTGAAAGCAAATCGTGTGATATAAAATGATCAATTATCCTTACATAGATAGCCTTTTCAATAACTTTTGCAAACACTGATGACATAGAAATAGGTCTATTCTACATTATATCTTTGTCCCTTTTTATAAAGCGGCTTTACTACTGAGTATTTTAATCGCTCAGGAAACTGACCATTCCTAAAGGAAATATTACAAATATGGCTAAATACAGGGCCAACATGTGCAGCACAGTACCTTAATATTCTGCTAGACACTCCATCATAACCATGAGACTTCTTAGTCTTCAGTGAATTAATTATTGACTCATTCTCCCTCTTGTCTGTATCACAGAGGAGTATTTCAGACATCAATCTCGGAAAGACATTTGCCAAGAAAGTTATATGATTTCCTGTAGAAACCAAATTTTTATTTAATTCACCAGAAATGCTCAGAAAATGATTGTTAAATACTGTAGATATATCTGATTTATCAGTAACAGAAATGTTTTTACTGTGAACTGATTTTATATCGTCGTCCTTGTGCTGCTGACCAGACACTTCCTTCACAACTGACCATATGGTTTTAATTTTATCCTGTGAATTAGCTGTTCTATTTGCATGCCACATACTCTTTGCCTTCCTAATAACATTTTAAGCACCTTACAATACTGTTTGTAATGGGCTACTGCAACTTGATTGTGACTACTTCCAACATTTTGATATAATTCCCGCTTTGTTCCACATGATATCCTTATCCCACTAGTGAGCCACCCGGGCTGCCCATTACTGCTAGTACCCCATTTACAGTGTTCTAATGGAAAGCAACTCTCAAAGAGCATGAGAAATGTGTTAAGGAATGCATTGTATTTATCATCTATGCTATCGGCACTATAAACATCCTGCCACTCTCGTTTCTTGACAAGGTTTAAAAAGCTCTCTATTGCTATTGGATTAACTTTCCTAAATAGTTTGTAATTAAATATGAAATTGGTTTGAGTACAAAAGCCTTTTAGTGTTAAAATTTGTCTTGTTTTATTCCATGTTGTAAGCCTTTTCATAGCACCATTACCTTACCAAATGATTACGCAACCTGTCACTCGTGTAAATCACTGACACGTAAATACAATAATGTTTTACAACACTTTTCATAATCTTTCTGAGCAATGAACTACATTCTAAGCTAAAATACACGAGGCACCAAATAAGGAATTATCCGAATAAGACGGGAATCGGTAGATGTTATGTGCATGTGCAGACAAACAAATGACCAAAATTTCAAAAAATATGGATAATTTATTCAACATAAATAGCTTCACACATTGAACAAGTCAATAATGGGTTCATATTTGGCACTTATGCAAGCAGTTATTCGTACGAGACTCCCCAGCCAGCGGTGGGATACGAACCTGACTGTGGCCCAACGAACGGCCCGAAACCAGGAGTGATGGTCTGGTGTGGCGCTTCATTTCATAGCAGGACCCCTTTGGTGATCATCCGCGGTTTCCTTATAGCGCACCAGTGCCTCGAAGATAGTGTTCTCCTCTTTTTATTGTCCTTCGTGGCAAGCCATCCTGAGCTTACATTTCAGAAAGATAATGCCCGCCCGCACACGACGATCGTTTCTACAGCTTTTCTTCTAGTTTGCCAAAGCCTCCCGTGGCCATCAAGGTCCCTAATCTCTCCCCAATTGGAAGCGTGTTGAGCATTAGGGCAGGACCTTCCAACCAGCTCGGGAGTTTGACGATGTAACGCTCCAACTGGGCAAATATTGGCACGATATCCAACTGGCACGATATCCAACAAATCTGTCAGTCAAAGCCAAACGGAAAAACAGCTTGCATTATGGCCAGATGTGGACCAATGTATTACTGACTTGCTCAATTTCTGAAGTCTTTCTCTCGAATAGAACATCAATTTTTTCTGAAATTGTAATCATTTGTTTTTCTGTACATGTAGGAATACATCAATTCTCTCAACTTCTGTGCCATTCGGATAATTCCTTGGTCATGCATCTTTTTTTTCTATTTTTTTTTTCTTAGAGTTTAGTTAGGCACAGTACAGCTCAAACTAGTAACAAAGCGTTGTCAACCGCAGTGATCTATGGCAGTCACATATACGAGTGTTCACTTAACCCGTTGCCAACCCACTCCAATAATGCACCCTCGTACTGCAATGTATACTTCCAATAAAAAAATCTTTACATATGCGACCAGAGTTTACTACTTCCGCCACAGGTGAGTACATGACCGCTGACTTTCGCCATCGAAACCCAATTCTCACCAGCAGTAACAAAGCACTTCCAGCCTCAAACCTTTCAGCCAGTCAGCGTTCAGGAAAATCCTAGCTGCCTTACAATGGTCAGTTTCACTGGATTGTGAAACTGTAACTCACCAACAAGACGCTTCCACCTTATAATAGGCTCCCCACAGTATGACTTTCTATATGTTTCACGACGTTACAGTTTGATTCATACTAATTTGCCAAAAGCTGTTACACACCCCCCTCCTCTAATTTTTTTTTTCAAATTTTAAAAGCTCTTGCTATTTTGTCGAAAACTGACATTACGTGGACCGTTGCTGTGCATAAAATACAGGCTAACTCTTACAAAGGCGGAAACAGCAACCAGCATCGTAAATAGTGGCTGGTTGCTGAATTCTTCTTTCTAAGAATCAATCTATATGTGAAAAATTCTTGCAGATAACAAAAGTTTTGAAATAAAATGAGCCATCTCCTTCATGTAATCTTGATCACATTTAGCATAGTAACCGATACTAATTGTAATGATTAATAAAAACCATCTGTGCTGTATTATTACACATTTATTGTGCTACGTCCAGTTTCGTTCTTAGGACGTCCCCAGATTAAGCGCAATTAAACAAAACAGGGTATTAGGCTAAAGCTACAGCACCTCAGCGAATGAAATGAGCAACTCACTCTGGCAATAGTCTTGTACTATATATTCATCGAGTGCTGCCTAAGTCATGATCTAAATGGTGGGGTTGTCACATGTAATATTAAAGACCAAACACTGAATCAGTAATCCTAACCATCCTGGCCGGCCGAAGTGTCCGAGCGGTTCTAGGCGCTACAGACTGGAACCGCGCGACCGCTACGGTCGCAGGCTCGAATCCTGCCTCGGGCATGGATGTTTGTGATGTCCTTAGGTTAGTTAGGTTTAAGTAGTTCTAAGTTGTAGGGGACTGATGACCACAGATGTTAAGTCCCATAGTGCTCAGAGCCATTTGAACGATCTAACCATCCTGCGGAACGCCTGGCGAAGTACGACGAGTAGGCACAGCATGCCGCATACAGCAAACTGTCCCGATAGGGTCATCCCAAGAAAGAGGTAAACGTCTAAACATAGTACTTTTCCTCTGCCTTGTGCGATGCCTGTTTTGTCGGGATGACTCTGTGGTTGTTGTGCAGAAGCTCAGTTTCGGTACTAGTGGAATCTTACTACGTCCGAGATGCTGATTTCTCAACGTTGGTGTATCATGTCCTCTTTCGTCTATGGTCCCTGGTGGATCTTCTGATTGTCCACTGTGTTTTATTAAGGGGTGATCACTACATCAGTGCCGCATGGTTTGATATGTCCACCTTCAGTAGTGTATTCTGAACCAGTTTACTCTGAAGCATTCTTAATCGGAATGGCCGTTAGTAGGCTATCTACATCGGCATAGGTTTGAATATATACGGTAAGATTCTCTGCGAGTGTGTGGGTTTGCTGTTCTCGTGGACTGAATTTTGGACACTATGCATGTAGATAGTCTACTGCTCCACACATTGCACATGGCTGACCCTCGTATAGAATGTGTGCCGTATAACTATCGATGTTGAGATTTAAATTTTTCTTACACTTTCTCATTTGACAGAGTTTCTAGTCGATAGTTAACACAAGTTTTTCATGTATAGGAACGACCTTCAGATAGTGTCAGTGGCCAGAATAGGTTACTATGCGCGAATGTCGGAACAAACAGCCATGTGTAAGGCTTCCTTGTTCGTGTCGACAATACAGGCAGAACGTGCAGGAGAAACACGCCACGTTCGCTCGAAGACACTGCCGAAGAGGATGACAACATGACCGAGAGAAAAAAGTGTTTCCGAAGTTTTAAACTCTTTTCGATTGGTTCATTACAGGCACAATTAATGGATTTTGTGACGTTAAGCAGATTCACAGAGTTTTTATAAAGCGATCACTTTGCTTAGGATTTTCACTACCTAACAAATAAAGTGAGCACACTTAAGGGTGAAACGAAACGAAATGAGGCATTACAGGTTGAGAAGACAGGTGTTGTTATTTTAGTGATTACAAACTCAAATGAAATTTATGAAGGACTTAGTAGTACGAGCCCACTTATCACTAAGACGTGGCACCACTTCCGTGATGGCTGCATGCACCGATTCGGTTGCTAAAGTGCCATAAAGTCATTGTATTGTGTCGGGGTGTCGATGGTCGAACCCGGGGCTCCAGCTGGCAGAGCTGAAGCCGGGGCCCACGGCGCCGCTTCTCGTCAAGAGGCCGAGAAAGTTCAATAGCGTGAAGAGGCAGTGAAGAGTGATATAGCGGTATTCGGAAGTATTCCTTTATTCACATAATTTACAATTATGTAGTGTCGGCGTGCCGCCCGCAGCGTTGTCCAGCGAGTCCAGCCGGCTCAGCAACTCCTGGTATGCCGACACCGCTGCTGCCGCCTGCAAGACCGCTAAGCTGGGAGACGGCCGCGCTCGCCCAGTCGCTGCTCGCCGATGCGTCGCGTCTTGCTGGGATGTTTGGGACGGGTCATTTATACTGACCCAGGAGGTTTGTTTCCTGCTGTCATGTGATTTATTAAAATAAAGGATACAGCTCTATGTCTACAGGTCAGAGGATGTACCACCACTTTATTACATACTATTATATACAGTCATATCGCCAACTATTTTACATGTCTCAAGATCGTGGTGTTGGTGAAACATCGACTAATTTTTTTTTATTGATAAACCATTGTGTGTTAGAACCCGTTGGTCTTGTAAACTGTCTCATGATGATAATATGTGTGTCTTTACCCGTGGTAGAGGTGTTGATATGAGATGTAAAATAGTTGGCGATATGACTGTATATAATAGTGTGTAATAAAGTGGTGGTACATCCTCTGAACTGTAGACATAGACTCCGCGATTCCGGAGACTGTCACAGTCCCTGGTCCCCGCCGCCCTTCACCCCGTTTGGCCTGCTCTGTCCGACAGTGGGACGAAGGTGGGTGTACTGGTCACCCGTGGCTCTCGGGCCACCGGTGCTCCCAGGACAGGCCCGGACTCGAACCCGCGCCCTTCTGGATGCTGTGCCGCAACTTGCCACTAGTGGTGCTTGCCAGATGGCAACATCCGCCGCCTCCTCTAGCGCTGCTGCGCCTCCGGCAGCGTACGCCTCGGCCAGACCGCGGTACGCCAGGTGGGAAGTGAACGTGGCCCGTCGTGCACCCATTGCAGGCTGCCCTCCTTCAGACAGACCGTGCAATCTCCAAGTACCCGGCTGCCGTTCCGCCCCGCCATGGTGTTGTATCCCCGGAGGAGGAATACAGCCCGAACAAGTACATAGAAACAAAGAACAGATTTACACAGAATATTTACAGCATCGCTGCCAGACTGGCCCACTATAAGTGTAGACCAGCACAGGTCCGACCCGACTCCCTACTGACCTGGCACACACCTCAAGCTAAAAGTGCCTGACTGTTTATACTGTTTTTCCCCTCGCTGCTGACGTAGTGTCAGAGAGAGACAGAAACTATGGAAGGGGTAAATTCCCATATGTCATCCATCTACACATCCCCCTTCTGGCTCTGGCCCAGAGTTCCGCCTCATACATCGCAATAACTTAAAGCAACGCTGCAGTTCCGTGCCTCACTGTTGCTCAACTCGTACGTGCAATAAGCTGCTACAGCCCCGCACCATGTTTACTCTGTCTGGCCTACTAGCTGCCGACCATTACCACACACTGCCGGCAGCCCCAGCCTTCATCGCCCAACCGCGCCTTTACTGAATTTTAACAAAATTCCCCTTTTCTACGACTAAGACTAATACTAGCGCAGCAGTATCTTCTCATGTCGTGACATACCACTGTGACGTCATAGTTCCCTCAATTACTATTATCCGTGACCTAAAGTCATTTCCGATACCTCCCATCACAACACATAACAAATAACACCGTTTTGCCTCTCCAAAAGACTGGAAGAATGGGACCTCTCGCAAGGTGACCACCTCACTCACTGACGATTGTCATCCGGTGTAGTGTAGCACAGCTATTCATCGCTGGACCCAATGTGACACCATTCATCAGCAGTCCATACTTGCTGTCAAGGCATCATTTCAGGCGTAGCCGTGTATGTTGTGGTGCTGATGGCAGTCCACACATGATTCGGTAATTCCATAGTTGGACTGCTGCAGGTCTCCTACCACTGGCGCGAGATGATACTATTTGTACTCTGACAGTAGGGACAGACGTGAATGGGGTGGGATAAGCTTGGTGCACAATACGGTGATCCTCTCTTGTGGTTATCAGGCGTCGTCGATTGGAACAGTGACGACAACTGTGCCTTCCTCACGTTCCCGTGCAGTCATGGTATGTCCCAGTTGTGATATTCGCTATTTTTGGCTTAATTAAAATAGCAAATTCAGCCAGAAGGCAAATACTTGTTTATAAAGAATGATTAATATATAATAAGGCGTCGCATGGCGACGGTGAAATTTTCTAAATAATGTAATTCGTCGTCTTTGGGCGGCAATATAAACAGAAAAACACGGATGAATATGCGATCCTTCACTATTTTGTTCGCTGGAGAACAAATGAAGCCTTGAGCGCTAAAAAGACTTTTACTGTTTTTTCTCGAGTAAGACGGACGCAGATTTGTGGCGGTCTGATCTAATTATTTTTACTAAATAAATAAAAACGTGTTCCGTCTAAGTTTGAGTGAAGTGTAAGAAGAACTGTTAAAACTTATCGTGACGACGCACGGGTGACTCAAAAGGACAATGGCTATATAAAAGAGCGCTCAATGGACATGATATGGACATAAAAATCTACCGTCATTGTAGTATTAAGCTTAAGGTGCGATATATGTTTTAGTTATAATAAATATTTGTTCTGGGAATACTGAATCATTTAGCAGTGCTCATTTCTATTATCTCCTCAGTATTATTTTCATTTTAATTATGCATTTTGCTAATGTTACAGACTCCAACATCAGCAGTCCAATGTGCGTGTTACATTGATAAAAAGAAAACTGTTTTATCGTCTTCTTGCATCAGCTTTAATATTTAATTTCCCTTTTGTGTGATGTTACAGTTGTTTTTGCGCCCTAAAGAACTTCCTGGTCCCTTAGGAAATTGTTTTGTCATAACAATAACTTCACAACCGGGTATGATCGTATCTACGATCATGAAGTAATTAGAAAGACGATAACGCAACTTCTTAATCAATAGCACGCTAGTTGTGACTGCCTCAAGCCACGCGAAACTGCAAGTAAAAACTATTCACATCTCATAATGCAATATTTTATGACAATGGTCAATCCATGATTCTTACGCCAATTGTGATTGATAAAACAGTAAGCTAAATCTCAATTTCCAACTTTCCATTGAATAACAACATCACTTCTATTTTGTAACATCACACAGTGTCGCACAAATCCTGCTATTGCAGGACTGACCGGCCGGCCAAATGGAAGCCGACCATGAGCCCGCTTTCGAACTGCGCCAAGTGTCCTTAACAATGTCTCACACGACTTCGCAGCATCTCCGTGTCTTTTACTGTCATCAGTCATCTCTCGCTCTTCACGTCCGTTATATACGCTACCACGCCTGTTACCAACACTACACACGAACAACACAAATGCATTCTAGTAGCCGTTTTACCTGTCAGAGACAGTTCCAACTCTCATCTTCTATATGTAATATAAATGAAAAAGTTTGTGTGTCAGTGTGTTTGCTACTCCTTCACGCTGAAACGGCTGGACGGATACGGAAGAAATCTAGAATGGAATTCCTAATCAGCCTACTGGATTGCGATATAACTGACGGTGATCGCGTATGCCTAACGAAATTTTACAGGAAGGCTACCGTTGTTGAAGGAAAATAACAGCGGTTAGTGGAAGAAAAGTGTACAACAGACCCTTCTGAAAGAAGAATCTATTCTAAATCCAACCTAAACACTGATGATAATTTCGGAATTGATGGAATGTAGTGCAATCGCTCACGCACAGCACATAGCGGAAACGGTACCACATATTATTTAATACAAAAATACTGATAATAGAAATAAAATATTGATTAGCTAAAAATTGAATAATTAAACGGTTGCCAGCCCACTAGGGCAATGAATCTCCAGGATCTTAAGAGAGGCAATAGCAAAGAAATTTAAGCAATCACTGGCGTATCAAAAGAAGTTTGTGACGCTTTTGCACAACACAACAATTCACGGGAAAATAAATGACCATGAAAGCACTGAATTTGCACTTACCTATCCTGAAGTACTCTATTTTGAAAGCAAGTTAAACGAAGTTGCTGGTTAAATAAATGATTGACTTTAATTAAATACTTTGTCATATAAAATAAGACTTTCAGTAACCTCAGCGAAACGTAACGTAAAATTTAGAAAAAGGCGAGCAATTTACTTTCGATTATTGAAAGACTGAATTGAATCCTCTTTAAGCAAATGATCAACTGAGTTCAATTTTAATACACACATCAAAAAAGTTTTGCATCACCCCACTTACCAGAACTCATGAAGATAACGTTGACTATGGATATTGTATCACAGACACAGTTCCTTTGACTGTTCAGAGATATCACCAAACCCGGCCAAAGATGTAAACAATCATGCCACAGCAGCGCCTATTAGACGGTTAGACGGAGGGAGTCCGAAGCCGATCAGTTCTAGTCATTCCACCATGAAGGAGGTACACGGCTCGTGTTGTCTGTAGTTCAACTATGCCTAGACGGTCAATACTGCGGTTCGATCGCGTCCGTATTGTTACTTTGTGCCAGGAAGGGTTCTCAACAAGGGAAGTATACAGGCGTCACGGAGTGAACCAAAAGCGATGTTGTTGGGACATGCAGGAGATACAGAGAGACAGGAACTGCCGATGACATACCTCGCTCAGGCCGCCCAATGGCTGCAGTAGATGACCGCTATCTACGGATTATGGCTCGGAGGAACCCTAACAACAACGCCACCATGTTGAATCCCAACGTCCATGGCGAGGTCCATCTTTGCAACTATGACACCATGCAGCGCAGTACAGATGGACCCAGCAACATGCCGATTGGACCTCTCAGGACTGGCATCACGTTCTCTTCGTCGCATATGCCTTCAACCAGACAATCGACGGTGACGTGTTTGGAGGCAACCCGGTCAAGCTTAACGCCTTAGACACGCTGTCCAGCAAGTGCAGCATGGTGGAAGTTCGATGCTGTTTTGGGGTGGCATTATGTGGGGACGACGTACGCCTTTGGTGGTCATGGAAAGCGCAGTACGATACGAGAATGCCATCCTCCGAGCGATAGTGCAACCATATCGGCAGCATATTCGCGAGGCATTCATCTTCATGGACGACGATTCGCGCCCCCATCGGGGCTTCAGGATAACGACATCGCCCGACTAGAGTGGCCAGCATGTTCTCCAGACACCCTATCGAACATGCGTAGGATAGGGGGGAAAGGGCTGTTTATGGACGACGTGACACACCAACCACTCTGAGGGATCTACGCCGAATCGCCTTTGAAGATGATGATGATTTTTGGTTTGTGGGGTGCTCAACTGCGTGGTTATCAGCACCCGTACAAATTCCCAAACCTTGCTGAGTCCAATTTCGCCACTTTCAGTAACGATGATGAAATGATGAGGACAACACAAACACCCAGTCATCTCGAGGCAGGTGAAAATCCCTGACCCCGCCGGGAATCGAACCCGGGGCCCCGTGCTCGGGAAGCGAGAACGCGACCGGGAGACCACGAGCTGCGGATCGCCGTTGAGGAGTGAGGCAATCTGGACCAACACTGCCTTGATGAACTTGTGTATAATATGGCACGACGAATACAGGCATGCATCAATGCAAGAGGACGTGCTACTGGGTATTAGAGGTACCGGCGTGTACAGCAATCTGGACCACCACCTCTGAAGGTCTCGCTGTATGATGGTACAACATGCAATGTGTGGTTTTCGTGAGCAATAAAAAGGGCAGCAAGAATGATTATGTTGATCTGTATTCCAATTTTCTGTGCAGGTTTCGGAACTCTCGGAACTGAGGTGACGCAAAAATTTTTGTGATGTGTTTATAATAGCAATGAAATACATACCGAGCAACCAGAAGTCACTCGCTAAGCTAAATAGAGAATAAATGAAATTGCGTACTCTTAGTTTGTGCTGTTAGTTTTTTCAGTGAAATGTTACGTTACTTTCATTGATTGAAGTTAATTCTCAAAATTGCTAATTAGTTAAGCCTTTGTTACGCAATACAAGAATGAACAGTTGGAGAGGCAGAAAGGTTAGACTGGAACGGATGATTAGCAAACGAACAAAACTGGCAGTTATTAGTTAATCAGTTTTCATATTTTTACGACACTCGGTGATGATATAGAAAGGAAACTGATCTTGTTTGGTAATAATGTCAGAGGACAATGACAACACAGATGCCCTTCAAAAATAGTTCAAATTGCTCTGAGCACTATGGCACTTAACAGCAATGTTCATCAGTCCCCTAGAACGTAGAACTACTTAAACCTAACTAACCTAAGGACAGCACACAACACCCAGTCATCACGAGGCAGAGAAAATCCCTGACCCCGCCGGGAATCGAACCCGGGAGATGCCCTTCAAGTTTTAACTATGGAGGTTATTATTCAAGTTAGCCGTACATAACGAAAGAAATACCAGTGGGTATTTCCTCTACAATGTTAGTTATATTTTGTCACTTAACAGTCTTATGGTATTGTAGCTGTGCGAAAGACGAAGAGTGTAGCCGACGACAGCGCTTAGCTGCCGCTGTTCCTGCTGCCAGCTGGGAACCACGAGTCGTCTCCAGAGCCACGGACAATTACTGGGGAGGCAGTAGTTAGAACTGCAGCTTCCTTCCACTGTCTACTCCTATCGGGCTCTCTCAACACTCGCGGATTAAAGAATTAGGTGCGCCAACAACTGCGCGATCATAGCTGCACACGCGTCTGCGGGAGCTCCCAACAAACACTTCCGCACTGTTTCATGACTCAGGCCGCTCTGCTTCCTCTCTGCTCACAGCACGACAGAAAGTCTTGACAAGCAGACATAAAGAACGGCACAGATACTGCCATTTCGTTGCTATCGATACATTTAAACAAAGTTCCATCGGCTATTACGCAGCAATTTACATTATAATTACTATCAGTTATATACATTCACAAAGACCTACACTATTACACCCGTTACATATTAAACTTAGTTTCTGTAACAAATCCTATAGATTCAGAATTAGAAGTACAGAACAAGTTATCAAAGGGTATTAAACGGTGAAAAATTTTGGATCATGCAAAATGTACTTCATCTGCTTTTTCGGTGTTACAAGTTACTCTTAGAAAAAGCTAATTACTCTTAGAATTTTTAAGTGTGCCATATCTGTGTCATTGCTTCTATTGTTTAATACACCCTACATAATACGATTCAACGTGATGAATACAATGCTTATACAGTCTCAAAGTGTTTAATCCATGCTTACACACAAGCCCGTTGCACTATAGCAGCTGAACGTCAGCTGAACCTAAAAGCTTCTGAGACACTTGAAGACTCACAACGATAGTGTCATTTAAGTGCTGTACGTCAGACAGACATCGTGTCCTTACATGTGGGACGTGGTAAGCTTTTACTAAGACTGGAGTTCATTATGATATTCGAGCGTGTCAGCTGGTACCAGGCACACACGTGAAGACATACTATAAAATTTGGGCTGCTCCGAACTAGAAATTTGGTTCTTTTCCTTCTTCATCGAGATAGTGCGTTTGCTATCCTTCAAGCTGAAGCAGCTGGACGGATTTAGAAGAAGTTTGTAATGGAGATAATCTGTACCCGGAATTAATACATACGCTCCCTTTTATTCCTAAAAAAAAACCACTGTTCCTAAGGGATTGGTCAACGTGACTACTGTTCCCTTGGGGTGGGTAACGTGACTAAAAAGCCATCCATGAAACTTGTCAAATGGATGCATTAAGTTGAACGTAGAAACATAGTATTTAGTTTTCTCCTTAACGAATTGTGATAAATTTTAAATCTGCCGTTGCTCTGAAACGGCATACAGTAAGTTATACAGGGTGTTACAAAAAGGTACGGCCATACTTTCAGGAAACATTCCTCATACACAAATAAAGAAAAGATGTTATGTGGACATGTGTCCGGAAACGCTTAATTTCCATGCTAGAGCTCATTTTAGTTTCGCTCACCTAGGCTCAATGGAGCACGTTATCATGATCTCATACGGGATACTCTACCTGTGCTGCTAGAACATGTGTCTTTACAAGTACGACACAACATGTGGTTCATGCACGATGGAGCTTCCGCACATTTCAGTCGAAGTGTTCGTACGCTTCTCAACAACAGATTCGGTGACCGATGGATTGGTAGAGGCGGACCAATTCCATGGCCTCCACGCTCTCCTGACCTCAACCCTCTTGACTTTCATTGAAAGCTCTTGTGTACGCAACCCCGGTACCAAATGTAGAGACTCTTCGTGCTTGTATTGTGGACGGCTGTGATGCTATACG
This sequence comes from Schistocerca cancellata, assembly GCF_023864275.1. NCBI lineage: Eukaryota > Metazoa > Arthropoda > Insecta > Orthoptera > Acrididae > Schistocerca > Schistocerca cancellata. The sequence goes on along the minus strand of NC_064626.1, from coordinate 635,374,123 downwards.
TCATTCTCCAGGGATGCATCAGCGCATCAGGGATTCCATGCGACGGAGGGTGGATGCATGTATCCTCGCTAACGGAGGACACTTTGAACATTTCCTGTCACAAAGTGTTTGAAGTCACGCTGGTACGTTCTGTTGCTGTGTGTTTCCATTCCATGATTAATGTGATTTGAAGAGAAGTAATGAAATGAGCTCTAACATGGAAAGTAAGCGTTTCCGGACACATGTCCACATAATATATTTTCTTTCTTTGTGTGTGAGGAATGTTTCCTGAAAGTTTGGCCGTACCTATATATATATATATATATATATATATATATATATATATATATATATATATATATATATTTGTGTGTGTGTGTGTGTGTGTGTGTGTGTGGTGCGGTTTCCTGAGCCGCAAAAGGTTCGCGCCTCAATACCTACAAGGGATAAGATTTGTAATGCACGTGGATAGTGAGTTTTGGCATTAACATTTCTTTATAAATGATTATTTATCCACATTTAATTACCGCGGGGTGCAGCTAGTCATTAAATATCTTCCGATGGTGTGTGTGAGTACGAAGTTACACTGACAATTAACCGTGTCTCCTGCGTGCTTCACTTTTCTGGTCATGCAGTGTAGTTGGTTCCGTCTTCTTTCGGCTTTTTTGTGAGCTATAGAGAAGTAGCAATTGCTGCGTAAATATTGGTTTGCTTAACAAATAGTACAGAATTTTTCACATTGTTTCATTTACCCGTACGTCGTTTGACCAAAGCGGCATGTAGCACGCAGTCTGTGTGCCAGTGCATGACTGACTTTGGAAGGGCAGGGCAGCTTTAGCGCCAGAACTGCCTATTCAGACCCAATGGCGGACCAAAACACGTAGCTATTAAGTCTTGATTAATTCTGTCTGAGATGCCAGATGAGATACTCGCAATAAATTACGTCAAGAGCGAAGAGATGGCTGTTCGTAAGAGAGCGCCCTACAGGCAGTAAACTGGAATGTCTCACCACGGCTTTACGGCCTTTGCTTCCGCTATTCGTTGTTATTAGCACTTCTGCAGACACGTAACGTATCACCAGAAAACTGGAAGACAGGAGCGACGTTTATGTCCTACACTTAGCTTTACTACAGCATTTGGTATTTAACTGACGTTGCTCCCTTCTATTGGGAAGCAATCTGAACTGCAAACATAAACTCACTGAACAAATAATTGTCAACTCACAAGGTCGAAAGCATTAACCACTTCAGGTTCATGTGGATGGGGTGAAAAGTTCAGCAGTGGAAGATGAAAGCTTCTGGAAACTGAAATAATCTTCAGTATTCATGGATGTTGGGAAGTGCAGTGCCTGATTCGTTCCCTACGTGTAACATGGTGCGCAACGCCAATACGATGGAGTTTAAAAATGGGTTGATTTGCATTCTGAAGTACCGAAGGTCTCCGTGATTAACGTATCTCTAAATTTGCCGAACAAGGATCGTCTTTCTTCTAAGGATTCCCACTTCTATTACCGTTCTAGATGGGCTAAATCGACGTGGTGCGATCGTAAAAGACGTTCAATCTCCCTGTATTTTTGTAAGTGGTTGTACGTCATCGTTCCATTTCATATCGCTTCTTACTATAACCCCCGCGTATTTAAATGATGTGACGTTCTCTACCTAATCACCATTGGCACCCCTATCTTTTTGGTGGGCCTAATCTTGCACTTAACAACATTTAAAGAGCACCGTCTTGCAGGATAATAGTTACACATCAAACGGGCTAAACCTGTCGCTGCTTACCATGACCAACATTCAGGTGTTACTGTATGTCAGAGGCAATTACTTTAGTCTCCGGATTTTAATTAATCTGAAACGAAGCGCCCAGCGCTAGGAACAGCCAACAGGTCGTATCGCGACTTGGTCAACACTGGCGTCTAAAACACCAGAGCACGCCACCTGTCAACTGAGCTCGTGGAGGCGTTACGACGAAAGTGGTAAACTTTTTCCGTGATGGAAAGGTGAAAGGAGCACCGAATTCCATCAGTAATTGAACTTTCCTGAGAGTGCACTCCATTATCAGATGGTAAAGCGGTTTGTTTCTGCTGAGTTATCCTTCAAATTACTACTAGTTAGTACATGTTAACTTTCAGGCACTACCTGGGAAGACTATCAAATTTCATCTCTACAAGGAAACTTGTTCAATTACACTGATGTAATGAAACAAACTATGTCAGGAATTATTAGCAGTAAAATTAAGGAATGCATAGTCTGTGGAACGGAAGTAATAAGGAGTATGCCTTCAACATCGAGAATACTAGTAGTAGAGTAATAAGTCATCAAAGAAATAGTGGCGAAGGAATTTACTCCAGCTTTATTCAAACCACATTTTGCGTACGAACAGGTCTATGTCAAATGGTACAACTGATAGCTAGTCGCCTACAACAGTAGGAATGGAGTACAACACTAGCAGCGACTGTTATCGGTACATTGATACGGCCCTCGTCAGTTCAGCCCGAAGGAAGAGTTGGGAAAAAATTTCATACGAACAAAATCTTAAACAACCAGAATGCTAAGAACGTCTTACGGTGAATATCACGGAATATAAATGGAAAATATTGGGTGAAAGTCCACGTCCTCATCGATAAATGCTACCCTGTCTAGCCAATTTCTTCTTTCTGTTGACTTTTACCGTGTATCTTCGCGTCGTCGCCGTGATAATCTGGCTTTGGCAATGTTGGTGGAAGATGACGGCCAGATGTCATTCCTGACGCCGCTTTTTTCTCCGGGATGCGTGCTCCGTCTATCTGAGTCTAATTATCCGGTGCCAGACTGTGAGAACGTTTTTAGATACGCTTGCGAATCGTTTAGCTAAGGCGTAACATCTGTACCACCACTGTATTCAGCTAGCTGTATGTAAATAACCGCCTAAAAACCATATTCAGACTGGCTGACGTATCCGCCTGGTGGATACGATCCGCGGCCGGCGCGCCTTCCTGAATCCAGAAAGTGGCGCGCTAACGCACATGGCTATCTGAGTGGGTGCTATTCCGCATAGTAAAACTAAAAGAAAGATTCTTTTGTGAATGAATGATACTATTCTGTTTCACTATGGTTCATTTCGAGTAAGGATACGAAAGATAAATTAGGAAACATGTGTGTGTACAGTCAATCACTGTACCCCAAATTTCATGTCCAAAAATTTCAAATGTGTGTGAATTCCTAAGGGACCAAACTGTTGAGGTCATCGGTCCCTAGGCTTACACACTACTTAAACTAACTTATGCTCAGAACAACACACACATCCATGCCCGAGGGAGGACACGAACCTCCGGCGGGACAGGCCGCGCAATCCGTGACATGGCGCCTCAAACCGCGCGCCCACTCCGCTCGGCGCAAGTTTCATAAACGTATTACTGAACAACTAGAGGAGTTCTTAAACCTCTGGATATTCGGATTTCTGAACTTTTTGTCAAATAATCATAATTGAGCTCTCCAATAGTTTTCTCACTTTACCTATGGCGAAGGATGCCTCCTTTAACAAGTCCGAGACTCATGCCGTTCCCAATCCTCCTACTCTGAGCAGTTTTCCCATATAGAAAGACTGAATTTCAGTCTTAAGTAATTCAGTATGCAAATAGAATAGCTAAAACACAATTCAGTGTTTGTACAAATTGCTCTTCACACCGTATACTATACAATGGTTACAAAGGAAATAGCGTAGGTCTAGTTGGGTAATGTTCACATGTCCCCTTTTTGTATTTTTGGATCATCAGTGAGCCGACTGTGTTGATGTGGTCGGCAAAAACTCCCTCTCCTGTGCCAATTCCTTTATCTCAGAGTAGCCCTTATATCTAATGTCCTCAGTTTTTTGTCGGATGTATTCCAGCCTCGCTTTTCCCCTACTGTTTTATCCTCCACACGTCTCTCCAGTTCCACGGATGATTTCCTGATATCGTAACACATGTCCTGTCAACCTGCTCGTTCTTATTGTCATGCTTTTCAATAAATTTTTATCCTCGGTGATTCTGCCGTGAACCTTTTGATTTCCATTTACCATCAAAACAGTCCACCCAGACTTCAGCACAACATTTCAAACGCTTCGATTCTCTTCTTCTCAAATTCCCCACAGTCCGTGTTTGATTTCCATACAGTGCTCTGTTCCAAACGAACATTCTCAGAAATTAATACCTATCTTTGATACTAGGAAATTTCTGTTGTCCAGGAATATCCTCTTTATCTCAGCAAGTCTGTTTTCTGTGTCATTCTTGCTTCGTGCGCTACGTCTTATTTTGTTTTCAATGTATCAGAACTCCGTCATTCATCTACTTCGTGGTCCCCAGTTCTTATATTAACTTTTTCGCTAACTCTTTTCTGCTACTCCCGATTACTTTATTGTTTCTTCTGTTTAATTTCAATCCATATATCAGCGAACTGTTCGTTCCATTCATCAGATCCTGCAGTTCTACCTCTATTTCACACAGGATAGCAATGTCATTAATAAATCTTATCGCTGACATTCTTTCATCATGAATTTGAATCCCACTTACAAACCTACCGTTACAGTATAGTACAAAAAGTAACTGAAACAAATACGCCAGGAGACGAAAGTAACTGGCTGTTTACTCAAATACTACGTCACCGCAGTTTGTGATGGTCCACTGGAAATTTGAAAGGGTGGGACATGGTTCTTAATAAAGTGTGTGATCACCACGGTCAGCATTGTACGCTCTGCCACGTACTCCTATGCCGGCCACAAGGTTGGTAAGATGTTCTCGTGATAGAGGGTTCCATTCGTTCAGAGGTGCGGTTGAAAACTGCTAGATCACCACTGGTGAATGTGGACGTGCCACAGTGCGTCTCCCCAACCCATTCCATTCGTACTCGACGCGTCTCAAATCTGGGGAACGGGCAGACGAGTGCATTGCTTCTTTGGTGTACACACTAAGCGGTGGCCGCTGACGGAACCTCAACCTCACCCATTCTTGCCCTTCCTCGTCCTGCTGAATTGAGGCCGGCTGCTATGGCCGAACGGTTCTAGGCGCTTCAGTGCGGAAACGCGTGACTGCTACGGTCGCAGGTTCGAATCCTGCCTCGGGCATGGATGTGTGAGATGTTCTTAGGTTTGTTAGGTTTAAGTAGTGTTAAGTTTTAGAGGACTGATGACATCAGATGTTAAGTCCCATAGTGCTCAGAGCCATTTCGACTGAATTGACGTCCGCACATGTGGTCGCCAAAGATGTGAAAATCATTCAGTGAAAAATAGAGGCCGTACGGAGGACGTTGCAGTGTTTCCCAAACAAGTGGCCGACCCATCCGATTAGCAGTCGGGGGGCGGGCGTCATCGTGCAACAGTATGCTTCCTCTGCTCGTCGACTTCCTCGAAAGTGGAACCACATTCAATGAACAGCGCTGTGAAAACACTTTGCAGAAACTGCGACGCGCCATAGAACCAAAACGTTCAGGAACGTTGTCGGACGGAAACATCCTGTTGAACGATAACGCCTGCGCCCATACTAACAACTGGACGAAGGTTACGCTATGTTTCAGCGAAACACTGCAGCATGCTCCGTACAGCCTGGATCTTTCACCGAGTGATTTTCACATATTTCTCGACCCGGAGAAACATATTCCTGGACGTCGGTTTCAGTTGGATGAGGGGGTGCAAGAGTCGGTGCGGGTGTGGATCCGTCGCGTTCTGCGAAAGAGAAATTGATCGTTTCGTCTCCCAGTGGGATAAATGTCTTAACAAGTGTGGTGATTACGTTTGAGTTTCCTTTTTATTTGACTGCCCCTCATATATTTGATTATCTGCTCACTGGTATTTCTGGCCAAGTGGACTGTGTCAATGCAACCAGGTAATATGTGCTCGCCTGTAAAGGCAATTACTTGTCGGAACTAAGGTTAGCGTTTCAGTAACTGGCAAAAGGTTACTTGGGAAGGTATTGTTAATATCTGCAATAATTCTTTCTCAGTTGCTACAAGACATTCGAAAGTGACACTTGTCCACAGAGAAAATTTCACCTCAATAAAACAGTATGTTTTACATTACTGGCCATTAAAATTGCTACACCAAGAAGAAATGCAGATGATAAACGGGTATTCATTGGACAAATATGTTATACTAGAACTGACATTTGATTACATTTTCACGCAATTTGGGTGCATGGATCCTGAGAAATCAGTACCCAGAACAACCACCTCTGGCCGTAATAACGTCCTTGATACGCCTGGGCATTGAGTCAAACAGAGCTTGGATGGCATGTAGAGGTACAGCTGCCCATGCAGCTTCAGCAAGGTACCACAGTTCATCAAGAGTAGTGACGAGCCAGTTGCTCGGTCACCATTGACCAGACGTTTCCAATTGCTGAGAGATCTGGAGAATGTGTTGGCCAGGGCAGCAGTCGAACATTTTCTGTATCCACAAAGGCCAGTACATGACCTGGACATGCGGTCGTGCATTATCCTGCTGAAATGTAGGGTTTCGCATGGATCGAATGAAGGGTAGACCCACGGGTCGAACACATCTGAAATGTAACGTCCACTGTTCAAAGTGCCGTCAATGCGAATAAGAGGTGACCGAGCCGTGTAACCAATGGCACCCCATACCATCACGCCGAGTGATACGCCGGTGTGGCGACGACGAATACACGCTTCCAATGTGCGTTCACCGCGATGTCTCCAAACACGGATGCGACCATCATGATGCTGTAAACAGAACCTGGATTCATCCGAAAAAATGACGTTTTGCCATTCGTGCACCCAGGTTCGTCGTTGAGTACACCATCGCAGGCGCTCCTGTCTGTGATGCAGCGTCAAGGGTAACCGCAGCCATGGTCTCCGATCTGACAGTCCGTACTGCTGCAAACGTCGTAGAACTGTTCGTGCAGATGGTTGTTGTCTTGCAAACGTCCGCATCTTCTGACTCAGGGATCGAGACGTGGCTGCACGATCCGTTACATCCATGCGGATAAGATGCCTGTCATCTCGACTGCTAGTGATGCGAGGCCGTTGTGATCCAGCACAGCGTTCCGTATTATCCTCCTGAACCCACCGATTCCATATTCTGCTAACAGTCATTGGATCTCGACCAACACGAGCAGCAATGTCGCAATACGATAAACCGCATTCGCGATAGGTTACAATCCGACCTTTATCAAAGTCAGACTCGTTATGGCACACATTTCTCCTCCTTACACGAGGCATCACAACAACGTTTCACCAGACAACGCCGGTCAACTGCTGTTTGTGTATGAGAAATCGGTTGGAAACTTTCCTCATGTCAGCACGTTGTAGGTGACGCCACCGGCGGCAACCTTGTGAGAATGCTCTGAAAAGCTAATCGTTTGAAATCACTGCATCTTCTTCCCGTCGGTTAAATTTCGCGTTTGTAGCACGTAATCTTCGTGGTGTAGCAATTCTGATGGCCATTAGTGTATATTTGTTCTTCCTTTGGCTTAAGTTTTGTATTAAGAGAACAAGCACGAAAATATTAATAGTGCGACGCTGAGGATCATATCATAATTTTCAGCCAGTACAGTATGATTTCGTGTTTACAATACCGATACTAACCGATTTGTTATATTCACAGGTAGCTGAACCATTTTGTCAGTCACTTGATATAGCGATAATTTTATAGTATCCAGCAGAACTGGAGAAGTCGCTGCAGCATCTTTATACGTTTTCGACACAAGAAAGGTTAGTTCCTAAGTTCATGAATTTACTTACAAGGGAACCTCCCCATCGCACCTCCCTCACATTTAGTTATAAGTACGGTGGATAGGCCTTGAAAAACTGAACACAGATCAATCGAGAAAACAGGAAGAAGTTGTGTGGAACTAAGAAACAAATAACCAAAATATACAAACTGAGTAGTCCATGTACAAGATAGGCAACATCTAGGATTGTATAAGCTCCGGAGCGCCATGGTCCCGTGGTTAGCGTGAGCGGCTGCAGAATGAGAGGTCCTTGGTTCAAGATTTCCCTCGAGCGAAAAGTTTAATTTTTTATATAATCACCTTAGCTCTCCAAAATTCCTGGACAGATTTGCTTGCACATATGCAGGATTTGACGATCTACGCACGGAAATTTTGAAAACGTTAAAAACATATGTTTTGACAGAGCACAAGGAAAACTGTGCGACTGTGAAATGGTTGCATTCATTTGTTACAGTTTATGTGACAAACTCTTATGTTTTCATCACTTTTTTGGGAGTGATTATCACATCCACAAGAAAACCTAAATCGGGCAAGGTAGAAGAATATTTTTACCCATTCGCCAAGTGTACAAGTTAGGTAGGTCGACAACATATTCCTGTCATGTGACGCACATGCTGTCACCAGTGTCGTATATAATATATCAGACGTGTTTTCCTGTGGAGAAATCGGTTGACCTATGACCTTGCGATCAAATGTTTTCGGTTCCCATTGGAGAGGCACGTCCTTTCGTCTACTAATCGCACGGTTTTGCGGTGCGGTCGCAAAACACAGACACTAAACTTATTACAGTGAACAGAGACGTCAATGAACGAACACACAGATCATAACTTTGTGAAAATAAATAAAGTAAATATTTCACTCAAAGCAAGATTTGAACCTAGGACCTCTCGTTCCGCAGCTGCTCACGCTGACCATGGGACCACGGCGCTCCTGAGGGATTGTTTTTGATGTTGCCTATGTTGTGGATAGACTACTCAGATTGTATATTTTTGCTTATTTTTTCATAGTTCCACACAACTTCTTCCTGTTTTCTCGATTGATCTGTGTTCAGTTTTTCAAGGCCTATCCACTGTGCTAACTTATAACTAAATCTGAGGGGGGTGCGATGGGGAGGTTCCCTTGTTAGAGAGGTCGTTTCATTGCCAAGTGTGAAACCTCCCTGACGCAATTGCTTCCATAACCGGAAATCTTAGCACCTCTACACTGTGAATCTTATTGCTAGTAATTAGTAACATGAGGAAAGTTTAATAAGCCTAATGATTTTCCAGTTGTAGTTTCCACTTACATTACTGGCTGGTCTACATTTCCGTCCACACCTAGAAGAGATAATGAAAAAATGAAATGATCGTTTGGCATTGGTGGCCGGGACGCTCCATTCGGGTTCGGCCGTCAAGTGCAAGCCTTATTTCATTCGGCGCCACATTGGGCTACTTGTGGCCGATGATGAGGATAACCCAACACTCAGTCCACGAGCGGAGAAAATCTCCGACCCGGCCGGGAATAGAACACGGGCACAGTGCATGGCGGGGGGGAGGGGGGGGGAGGCAAGCACGTTGCCACCCAACTAAGCAAGCGGACACTTTGGAGAGATAACAGTGGTGAAGGTTCAAGACAACTCTTGAAGAATCGCACCTTAAAGAGCCACAGCTGATAAGTACGAAAAATGAATATTGGGACAGTGTGTTGTTGAAGTCATTATGTGACTTGAAACCGATGATAATTGAATGTGATACACACTTTGAGCGAATAACAAAAATTCCATTCTCCTCGTGTCCGTCCCATACACCAAAATGTTCTGCCCTGGAGTTGTTGACAAAGACTTGCGAGGGTCTGTTATTGATCCTCCCTGCCCAGTTTCCTGACATCTGGGTTCTGATAGCAGACGAACCTGTAGCGGAGCCCAAGATGTAGGTTAGGTTGGAAGGCTCGTGTTTTTAAATTGTTTACGAAATGCAACTGAAAACTGTGCAAAGCACTCATCTTGCAGTTAAAACTTGACATCGGGAATAGCTTAAGAATAATACTTGAAAAGACACAAATTTTACCTGTGTTTTTTTAGTATTGAAAGAAAGATGTCTTGTGAATACATAGTTGTTAAGCATTTGGTATAAGTTAAGTAGTGGACCTCTGACCGCGTTTTTAGTAGTTTATGTACGAGATATGTGTGTAATACACATCAAAAAACTCATCGTAGCCTTGTTAATTGTCTAATATAGCTTTTCTGAATTTATCTTGCTGTTTATGTTTTTGTGCTAAAATGTGCATTAAGAGTGCTTAAATGTTGCACGAATGTAAACATTAGGCTACACTAAAGGGCTGTCTATGAGCATAATCGTTGTTTGGCATTCACATTTCTTGGCTTCACAAATTCTCAACCGAATTACCACCTTTCACCCTAACCTTGACCTCGGACTTTGGTGGGAAATGTGGAGGGGATGAGGTATCCAATATCACACTCTAGCCAAATATATCAGTGCTACTACCAGTTAAAACACAAAGCTTAAAAATTTTCTCATAGCAGATTAGCTTCTTGACTCATTTCTTGGACCATAAGTGTGTTACATATCCATAACGTGAGAGAGAAGGTTCGTAGAAAGAATAATGAACTTGGTGTAGAATGTTAAATTCTTCTCTGACTTGCTTCTAGCGACTTCAAGTTGCGACTTGTTATTGAAATCACAGCCAGACTCGATAGCAAGACAGAGAAATAGTTGGTTGGTTTGGGGAGGGGGGGAGGGGACCAAAACAGCGACGTCATCGGTCCATCCCGGCATTTCCCTGAAGCGATTAGGGAAATCACGGAAAACCTAAATCAGGATGGCCGGAAGTGGGTTTGAACCTTCGTGCTCCCGAATGCGAGTCAAGTGTGCTAACCACTATGCTACCTCGCTCGGTAGTAGGATACACATTTCACAGAAATCCATACGAAATTCAGCAACCAGATGGCACACGGCACTGAATGTTAAATGCTACTTGTGACTTATAGTTATGACTGAAATTGCATCCAGGTTCTTTAAGGTTATTATTGTGTTGTCAGCGATTTCTTAATCATTTTTATTTGTAACACATATGTGATTTCTAGTCCATCCCTGTCCCGTGGATCAAGAGAACCTCTGGCTGTACAGGTTTCACCTGAAGAGCACTCAAGGATGAGTCACACGTGTGTATTTTAAGAAATTACCAATAAAGTCACAAATATCATATGATACTGTAAAAGGCTGCTACTTTCAAGATCTTTATTAACACACAGAAGTTGCACTAGAGTAGGCACATATACGACCTGCCCAGATCTACGTTAGGTTACAGTACTGAAAGCCTAAAGATCCGAGTCACTCACAGTAGCACTTTTAGGAACCAATAGTATCTGACGATCCGACATTTCACCTTTGACTGCGCTGCGGCAGGTGCACCGGTGTGCAGCCATTCGTAGAAAGAAATGCTTAAACATAGTACAGAAGTTACCTGAAAGAAATACGAATTGGAACTAACAGAAGTAACACTTTATGCAAAGACAATAACTTCACTAAAGCCACCGCCATTTATTATGGTCTATCTATCTATATCCGTATCCCGCTCCAGTTCCTGCCGGGTCTGGGTGCTGATGAGTCCTCTCCATTTGGCTAGGTCCTCCCACCACTTTTCTTCCTCCGCTTGCTGCCACGTCACACCTATCTTTTCTACAGATATTCTCACTCCCGTTTTCCACCGTGTTCTTGCACGCCCTCTAGGTCTTTTTTCATCCATCTTTAGTTCTTCCATAATTTTGGGGAGTCTCTGCCCACACATCCTCTTAACATGCCTATACCATCTTAATCTCTTTTTCTGAATTTCTTCTCTCATACTTCCTTGTTTAAGGTCTTTTCTGATATCTACGTTCCTTAGCCTGTCCATTCTAGTTTTCCACTTTACTGCTCTGAGAAATTTCATTTCCCCTACTTGCAGCCTGCTCCAGTCCCTTTCTGTCATTGTCCATGTTTCTCCTCCATAGGTGAAAATAGGGAATTAATAACTTTTATACATAACGAGTTTTGCTTTTTCTGAGACTTCCTCGCTCCATATTACAATATCATCTACAAAAATCGTCTTTCTGTCTTTTCCTTGTACTATATCTTTAACTGCCCTATTCATTCCCTCCATCACAACATTAAAAAGTGCAGGAGATAGAATACTTCCTTGTTTAAGTCCTTGTCTTATTTCGAAGTATTCAGAGTTCTCCAATGATGTTCTAATTCTACAATTGTGTCCTCTGTACATTGTTTTTATTACATTAACGTATCCATCTTCTGTACCTATTTTCTTCATTTCTTCCCAGAGTCTTTCCCTGTTAACTGAGTCATATGCCTTTTCTATGTCTATGAACACCATTACCAGCTTTTTGTTGTACTCCCAACTTTTCTCCATCAGTTGACGGATAGAAAATATCAGGTCGATTGTGCTTCTTCCTTTCCTAAACCCGTGCTGTTCTTCACTCAGCTCCTTTTCTATCTTTTCACTTATCCGATTTGGTAAAATTCTTTCAAAAATCTTGTCTGTATGACTCATAACGGTTATTCCTCTGTAGTTTTTACAAAGTCTTTTATTACCTTTTTTGAAGATGGGAACAATGTCTCCTCCTCGCATCGTCATGTACTGTACTGTTTCCCCACACACTTGATAGTACTCTATGGAGCCACTGCATTCCCACTGGGCCCGCTGCTCTTATCTTGTCCATTGATTCTTCATCTAGTCCTGGGGCTTGCCCCCCATTCACCTTCTTCACAGCTATTTCCATTTCTTCCCGTGTAATTTGTCCTAATTCTGCTTCCCGACTTCTCTCAATTTCTCAAATATTTGTTGTTTCCTCGTGTACCTTCTCCTCAGCGTTTAACAGTATCTTAAAATGTTTATTATGGTACCCTGGATAGTTAAAAAGGCGGGACATGACTCTTAATAGGGAGTGTGATCTTCACGGAGAGCAGCGCACGCTCTCCAACGTACTCCCATGGTGGCTACAAGACTGATAGGGAACCTTTGTGGTTTGACGTTCCATGCCTCCCCCATTGCTGTTGGCAACTGATGGATGGTCGTTGGAGCATGTGGACGTTCTACAATACGTCTTCCCAACGCATCTCACTGGTGCCAAGTCGGGAGAACTAACAGGCCAGTCTATTCGCCGAATATCCTCTCATTCCAAAAGCTCCTCCACCTGCGCTGTTCGATGCAGTTGCGCATTGACACCCCAAAAATGAAATCAGGGACTAAAGCGCCTCTGAAAAGACGCACGTGGAGAAGGAGTACAATGTCACAATAACGTTGACCGATGACCTCACAGTGTCTTTTTTGGAGGTCAGAACGCCTAAGCAACATTATGCCTACCCACTCCATGACAGGTGGACCATCAAAACGATCGTGTACGAACAATGTTTCTGGGCGCATTAAGTATTCGCGCCTCTCGCCATACGAGCGTACGCCCAGAATCAATGCTCAAACTGAATTCACTCTCATCTGACAAGATCAGGCGACCCTACTCTCCGTTGGCCCAGTCTCTACGCTCTTGACACCAACAGAAACGGTGCCGTGCCGTCCAAGTGTGGGTGACAAAAGATCACAACGCAGGTCCATGTGTGGGTGGTGGGTGACAAAAGAACACAACACACTGGTTGTCGGGCATAGAGACCCTCTCCATACAGTCTCCGTGCCACAGTGTAGGATGAGATTGCGTGCCTTAGAGTCCCATTAAGTGTGGCTGTAATTGCAAAATGGTTCAAATGGCTCTGAGCACTATGGGACTTAACATCGTAGGTCATCAGTCCCCTAGAACTTAGAACTACTTAAACCTAACTAACCTAAGGACATCACACACATCCATGCCCGAGGCAGGATTCGAACCTGTGACCGTAGCAGTCCCGCGGTTCCGGACTGAAGCTCCTAGAACCGCACGGCCACTGCGGTCGCTGTAATTGCACCTGCTGTTTGGTGTGGGTCTCTTATTGCCAGATGCACAATGTAGCGGTCATCAGCTGCTGTTGCTAAGTGATCAACTACCTACACTCCTTCGGAAAGCTGTGCCTGTGCACGAGGAACAATGCTGTAAGTAGTACCAAACTTTTGGGCCATCTAGTCACACTTCGTCCTTCTTGCCGTTGTCCTATAATTCTTCGCTGTGTGAAGTCGTCCGTATGTTCTCTCTTAGCTGTGTTGTAATGAACACCGCCACAGTGCACCGTAAATGCTGGCTGATCATCTCATATTATCTTTTCCCGTTTCTTCAGTTGCGTGTTGTTGTGAGATCAGTTCCGTTTGGAGCTACTGTCATGCTGATGTGACGTCCAACTTCCTGTGCACGAGTGGGAGGTCTTTGGCAACATGGTCCCGCGCGTTCATTCATTCCCACGAGTAGTTAATATGTTATGTAACTTCATCTAGCTACCAAAATTTTCCCTGGCTTCCAGCCGCGTCAGGTGGTTCAAATCCCACGATCTTTCGACCGAGCTCTCCTCAGTCATTGTCAAGTGGTAAGACTGACTGCTGTCTCGCCGTGGCCGCGTCGTTATATAGCGGCACTGCTGGCTGTGACGTCACTAGTGCTTTCTTCCTCGCCATATATGGTAATGTTTTCATCCCGCGTCCGTCGCGCCCGTTTTAACCTCGCGATGGCCGGGTCCCAGGCTGTGCTGAGTTGATAACCGCCGTCCTTGTTCATGGTGTTTTCAGAGGTTTTTATTTCAATAGCTTCTTTTATGACGCTATCCCACAATCCCTTCGTCCTCATAACAACAGATGTTTCGTCAAATAGAATTCGGTGTCCATTATCTAAGGCGTGTTCTGCCACGGCTGATTTTTCTGGATATCGTGGGCGTAAGCACGTCTCGTGCTCAGTCCGGCGTTGCTCTACAGTGCGTACTGTCTGGCCGACGTAGTAATAGCCACACTGATACGGTATCTTGTACACTCCAGGCGTTCTAAGCCCTAGATCGTCCTTCACAGACCTCATGAGCTGTCGAATTTTTGCTGGGGGCCTGAACACTGATGAAATGTTATATCTCTTCAGCAGACGGCTAATCTTTCCCGACAGTGTACCACAGAAAGACATAAACACAAGTTTCTTGCTTTCTTCTTCGGTGGTGTTCTCTTCTCTGTTGGTGTGTTTCTTGCGCGCCGGACCAGATATAGCCTGTGACACCAACCCGTGGCTGTACCCGTTTACCCGAAAGACTTTTCGGAGGTGGCTCTGTTCTAGTGGCAGACTTTCAGCGTCTGAGACGACTTTAGCGCGATGGACGAGGGCATTCAGAACGCTACGGTTTTGTGGCGGATGGCTATGGAAAAAACCTCTGAAAACGCCATCAACAAGGACGGCGGTTATCAACTCAGCACAGCCTGGGACCCGGCCATCGCGAGGTTAAAACGGGCGCGACGGACGCGGGATGAAAACATTACCATATATGGCGAGGAAGAAAGCACTAGTGACGTCACAGCCAGCAGTGCCGCTATATAACGACGCGGCCACGGCGACACAGCAGTTATTCTTACCACTTGGCAATGACTGAGGAGAGCTCGGTCGAAAGCTCGTGGGATTTTAACCACCTGACACGACTGGAAGCCCGAGAAAATTTTATTAATTCATATCGCCGCGGAACCATGCAACCATTCATCTAGCTAGTCATAAAGTTTATTAGTGCAGTAATCTCTTACGACGCGTTGTGATCCAACACACACTCGCAACAAGAACTGCCGTCTCAGAATAAATGAGGCCATTAAACCGGACACAATGGTGATATTTGTAGGGGTAATGTTATAGTCTCAGTTACAAGTAAAAGGGCGTATCCATTTCCCTTGACGTATATTACAGTCTTCGAAAGTAAAAGTATTTCCAGAGGTATACTGCAAAGTGCACACCTTGATACATGAAAGATAAATGTAGATTTGTAAAGTTAAACCCTTCGCAAAGGGTCAGCACAGGGTAGTGACGTATGCTGGAGTCCTATGGACGGTCGTGGAATGCCTCCCGGATTGTAGAACAAATGTAACCGGACAGCACCACAGGACGTGGTAAGGACTCACACTGTAGCGACGGCAAACACCGCGCCGTCTGGAGGGCCCCCAGTGGTCCTGAGTCGCAGTGGGCAGATAACGCAGTGCCTATTGTGTAGGCGCCATTCATGTGGGCCTGGCGGGCGACGGTGCAAGTCTCCGCTCTACCTCGCAAAGCTCAGAGCGGGGCGTAATCCGACCGGAATTCGCTGCCTGAGCGCATTAAATGCCAGAGTTGCTCCATTGTCAGAACGTGGCTTCTACCGGCGGAACAGCTTTCTTCCCGTCGTCAAATGGAGATTTACCGCTGTCGGTGGCTGCGTTATGGATGAAAGCCTATAGCACAATTATCATACCTTAATTTCCATTGGTAGTTTCGTATTCACTGCTAATACAATCATAATACTATTTTTTTTTTAATTTAAGAGAAAGTTTCATGTAGCTATTTCGCGTCCATAGAGTGTTCACAGCTCCCAGCATTACGAAGTCGATCGGGAAATCATTTTCGATCACAGTTATTCCACACTGGAAATTTCTATTTCTCCCTGCATTGGCCACGAATATTACGTGACCACTCGAGGCCCCTGTCTTCGAATATCATTTGGAAGAAGTTTTAGCGCAGTTATCACTTCGGGTGGCTACGCGTCAGCTATTCGCCCAGCCAACTGAGAACCGCTAGATGTCTTTCAGATTTTAGGGTTAAGTTGTGTTTCAAAACTTCAAAGGTATGGGATATTGCAACACTTCTATTTGTTTTTGACCGTTGTAAGAGACTTGCCAACAAAAAGATTCAACCTAGAGTGTGACGAGGCGAGCCGTTAGCTCCACTGATGCACAGTAATTAAACATTTGAGATTTACATGCAGTAGAGAACAAATTACATTTCCTTCCAGGAAATTTTGGGAGACCTGCGGAAATATCGTGGCACCAAGTGACAGATAACCGGCACTTCGCTCGAGATTTTCACGGTGACATCATTGTAACTGCTGCCGAATAACAGCATTGAAAATGTAATTCGTGCAATTTAAAACTTTCCCGGCGTACACACAGTTCCATTAAATTTTCGGAGGAAATGTCTGTCACTTGATGCTGCGATGTAGCACAAGTCACCCGAAATTTCATGGAATAATCTGTGCGGCGACATTTTTTTTTTAATTTTACTAATTATATTTTCATTCCAATGATATGGCAATATTTATAATGACGTCTCAGTGAAGAAAGGCGGGTGAGCTGTAGCTCATCAGTTGAGAGGTTTCTCCGCTAACGAGGTCACGAGCAATATCGGTCGACCTGGTCCTAACGTGTTCCAATGTTTGCTGCCGAAGAAATTTTCGTTAGTATTGGTCGACCTGGTCCCAACTTGTTCCAATGTTTGCAGCCGAAAAAATTTTCGTTAATATTGATCTACGTGGTCTTAACCTGTTCAGATGCTTGATGCCATAGAAATTTTCATTTCCTGTATTTGAACACGAAGGAAGGAGAGATTCAGTTACGCAACTTGCAAAAACTCAGGAAAACTTAAAGGACACAGTAGATTCGATTTCAACACTCTGAAACTCGGTTTAGAAAAACACACTGAGGAAATGTGTTCACTATCAGAGAAAGTAGCCGAACTTTCGGATCAGTTCACTAACTTATCTACAAAGGTAGATGATGATCTGAATGACACAAGACCCGTAGCCTTCACTGACGCAGAAGAGTACGAACAAATTAGAAAATTCAAACAAAATCAAAATCAAATCAATACACAGTACAAAAGAGAAATCCGGGAAGTACAAGATCAGCTGACACAGGTAATACAAGAATTAGGTATTTCAGAGGACACTCGCGCCCCAATATGGGAAGAGGGACATAGAAATACGGAAAAGCCACAAAATAATAACACAGGGCATTTCGGAAATTATGAAAGAAATTGGCAAGGTGCACCGAATTTTGAAATGGAACCGTCGAAACGACGTAACAATGACCGATATACGACTCGCTGACATGATGATTTTGACTATAAGTTGTTCATTACTACACATAAATTTAAAACATTTAAGAATCCTGGCAGGGTCGCCATATGAAATGTCCCCTTAGGAAAATTATACATGACTGTGTTTAAACTGACACACAATATTTTTAGCGCAACGCAATCTGACTTTCAATACTACTGATAGGCATAGTTAGCAAATGAAAGATTTTGATAGAGAAAAAACAATGTATTTACCTTAATAGTGTTCAAAAGCCATAATGTATATTGCAGTTCATGATATCCAGTATTACAAATTTCAAAACTCCATCTCTCTCCTCACATCCACCACTGCTGGCGGCTCACCTCCAACTGCGCAACGCTACACGCTGTTAACATCCAGCTGCCCAACACTACAATAGCCAACAACAATGCAAACCAGCCACAGACTGCACACAGTACAGCCAGTGATTTTCATACAGAGCGCTATGTGGCGTTACCAATAAAAAAACCTATACAGTCTACTTACACATTTTCAAAATTCACTTATCCGTACAATCACAAACACAAAGAGAAATACTGATGTTAAAAAGTTAACACTTTCTTTAGTATTCTCCATGAATGAAAGTTTGAGAATTCTATCGACAGACTTATCATCAAAGTTTCACAATCATTTCTGACGGTGGACTTCCTAAGCTTCACGATATTCCTTCTATTTAAATCAGCAGACAAACTTTGTATGCTTTAGGCGATGAGAAGCAGTTTACACCCACCGATTCGTATGATTCAGTATGTGGGGCGTACACAGGCGCGCGTAGGTTAGAGGGGAAGAAAACCATTCAGTTTTCCCTACTAGCGGAATGAGGCTGACTCCCACGTCGCTACCGTAAAAAGGTTTGCAATGGATTCCAGAAATAGCCTGTCAGAAAAAACCTTAATGCGCCCATTTAAGAGATTCGGCAACGAATCTAGTGCTTAAATTTTTCCGCTGGCCCCAAATGTTATTCATGAGGTTTCCGGCAAACGTAATAAATATCCGAGACCCCGTACACGTATGAGAGTCAGACGGAACTATTGGAACTAGTTCAGTCATAAACTTGGAGTGCGAGCGGGCGAGTTACCATCTACCTGCTACGAGTTCAAACTTCGGGGCTAGCAATTTCCAAAGTCTTTTTCAACTTGTCTCCGTTATTTGCCCGTACTAACAGCGCACCATCACGAGTACAATGGATTTAATAACTTTCTTCGAAAAACAAGAAAATAAGCAACATAAAAAGAAACTGAGTAAAGAGATAGCAGTGCGAAATACGAAGATGATGATAAACGTGACGATGATAGTGATGCTGATGTTACAGTTACAGTGACCCATTTCAAAGGCATGCTTCTTTTTTTGCGGGGTGACGCCGATTACTTAGTTAATTTCATGTCTCAGAGGTAATATTCCTATTAATATTATCGTCTGAATTGTGTGAGTTGTATTAATATTGCACACATTTCTTAAAATATGTAGTGTTCAATACTTCTTATACCTTCACTCACCAATTTTATAAACATCAGATAACAACATAACACCGACTGATAATTTCTGCGAGCTGTTTCACTGTGTGAATCACAATATTTCTCCAGATAAACTGATGTTTTACGATAGTGATGTTGTTGCCGACTAGTTGGTACGATCATATTTAACCAGAAGAATGTAGAAAATTATTCTTAGTAACGGAACAATGTAATCAGGGAAGATTTTTCTGACTGAAGATAAATCACATGTAAGGTTACTCACCGCTCCATCTTAGGTCCGCTATTGTTTCTCACATATGCGAAAGATGTAGCGTCTAATATATAGCAAGCAGGATTAGTTATTTCTGAGGATGACATTAGTACTTAACCAATCAAAGCATACGCACAGCAACAGGAGAAATAGTAAATAATTTTCTTATAAGACGTTTTCTGTGAATGATCCCACTCTCAGATTCTAAAACACACAATGAATTCAGTTCTGCACATATAGAAGTACTGCACCAATGTAAACGTAGCACATGACCAGGAAATAACAAATATAGTGGTTACTTCATAATTTGTAGGTGTGCTTATTGAAGAGAGTTTAAACTGGAACTACTTAGTTCAGGCACATTTGCACTTAGAATCATTGCAAATCTTGGGGAGAGACGAATCACTAAGTTGGCGTATTTTGCATATTTTCATTCAATAATATCATATGGAATAATGTTTGGGTAAGTCATCTTTAAGAAAGAAAGTCTTCATTGCTCGGAAACGCACTCTAACGATAATATGTAGTGTTTACCCACTATAATCTTGTAGATTTTTATTTAAGGAGTTAGATATTTTGAATACTGCTTCACGCTATATTCATTCCCTCATCTAGAATGTTGTAAATAATCCACTGCAGTTCAAAAAGAACGATGACGTACATAAATGCAATACCGGAAGGAAAAATGGTGTTCATTACTCCGATTTAAGAGTGTCTTCAGCGCAAACGTGGATGCACAGTGTTGCAGTCAAACATTTTTATCGCTTGCCCAGTGACGTGAAGTATCTGACAGACAGTAAAGTAAAATTTGAAAGCAAACCGAAACAGTTTCTCCTTGACAATCCTTTCTAATCCGTAGAACTTTTGTTTATTTTTGTAATGTGCAGAAGGTGGTGGGTAGAAACTGCTAACTCACAGCTGTACATAAAATAAATAAAATATAAATAAAGAAATACACTTTTATACGGTCAGTCTATTGCCACATTTACAAATTAATTTGTGATGTGAATGGAAGATTACTCGTTCCACATGTAACATAACAGCTTAAGTTAAGCTTAAAATTTTAAATTTATTCTTTGGATGCAAAAGTCGATGTAGAAATAACGACTTTTCCGTAACTTTCAAATACATAATGCCACCTAAATAAAAGTGCATAAATAACCATCTACTGAAAACTAAAATTTATTACCATTAATGGAAAATGTATTAAATATGACGGTAATATTATTGGAGTTAATAATATTGTTTTAACATTTTAAAACTAAAGGTACACTAAGCGGGAATTCACTTCGCGTTTTATGTCCGATTCTTTGGATAAGCTTGAAGAGCGCGCCATGTGGCAAACAGACATAGAAGAGGTGGTAGTCGAAGACAGGTATTCAGTATGTGCAGACGTGGAACAATGTCAGGGCCGGGGAGGTGAAAGTGAGACTGCCAGTACGGTGTTTAAGGAAGTTGTATTTGGTGTGGCTGTGGTATTAATGTTGCAAAGCCGTCTCTCAAAATCAGGTTGGTGAAATGCACGATTTTCTGGTTACATTCTAAGACGTAATTTTGAATCATGTCTACTTCAAGAGCAATGGCCCATGCTGGTAACGTGATTCGCTAAAAATGATTCCATCAGCTTTAAGACGTGAGAAGTTTAACAAATTACCAGCCACCAAAACTCTGCAACGGAACTACAACACCTTCAACTATCAAGACGAGAATTTAATTGTGCTTAGAACTGTGATAGGATATTACAGTCACTTATTATTGTGTCGTTTTTGAATAATTACGTGATTCTAAAAGTTTAGTACATTATTTCTGCAATGGTCACTTACTGAAGCCTACCTCCTGGTCTTATCTATATATACTTATACATAAATATATTTAAAGGCTCCATGCAAGTTTATACCACTTAAAACATCATAGCAGTATCAAGAATGTTCTGACAAAGTTTGTCTGTCTAGTCTCTAAATAATTGTTTCACAGTTTAAGAAATCTAGTATTGTTTCATCGAAACACAATTATCGTTTTGCAGTTTTGCTGATCACTGAATGTGCTCCAAAGTAACGTAACAGTTTCTTCAGTAATTAGTTTCAAACTTACGTAAAGTCTAAAATGTAAAGATGGTAGGTATTGTGCTATGTAATAATTTCACAGTTTGCATCTATCTTGTCTGTAAGTTAAAAGAAGTTCCATAAAAGATAATTGAGTTTATTTCAGTAAAATCAAAATTATAGCTGAAACATTGATGTTAAACCGCTCGTTCAGAGATGGCAACCAAAACCTTTGCAGAATGACAGTCTTTATAGAGGGATTGTCATACGATAAGGTAATACCAGTTCTCTTCGAGTCTAGAGATCTGTGCTGTGTTGCGGGTAAAACCAAGTAGTAAGGAATACAACGCAGGGAGGAAGTGCAGTGAACTATACGTTGTGTCTATTGCAAATTTATAAATCGGACCTCTTATTCTCATCACGCTGTGGTGAAGAAGTGAGTGATAGTGTTGATAGCCTTCACTATAAAGTAAATTGTCAATATTGGTAAAAATGTGTTTAGGTTACATTCAAAATGCTTTTTTGTTTTTAAGTGCAGGAAAACGCCAGTACCCGACTGAGTAATCAAAAACGTTACCGGTGCTGCAAATCGAGTATGATACGAATGGTCGTTTTTGTGACATCACATGCGCAGACAAGCAATCGGCCGTACCGGCACAGATACTGAGGAACGAGTGGCCCATTCTGCGAACAACACCCACCAAGCTGGACTGTGGTTTCCAGGCGTTAACAGTATGATTCTGTACAGTGGCTGACACTGTTGCAAATAAAAGCAAGTAATTGACATTAACTCGTATTTGTTCCTTTCGTAACGTTTGGCAGACGGTGAGTTGCAGCATAGTGCCGACACAGGTGAGCACACTCGCGAGGAGGCAGCATACTGGAGCTTTCACGTCTGGGTAGACGACACGGGGACCACGAGAAATACGGGCCCCGCAACGAACCTGTGGCGTCACGCTAGCCGCCTTGCGCGCCACAAATCGCGAATGCTCACCTCCGTGTAGCGCACATGGGAAATCAATACGTCAATGAAAGGTACGCACTAAAGGTCTTAATCTTGCCGTGTGTTATCGAGGGATTGCATGCGTTTAAACTCGTAGTTAAGAATTATTAAATTATGAAATAGTAACTCGCTCGCACCAGGGACTCGTATCAACTGTGGTGTCACGTGCTTTGACACACGCTGCAGGGCCCGTGTGTCTAGTTGGCCCCATGATGATACCTTGGCCTCTGCTATTGGTAGGATGTATGAGCCATGTAGCAAACAGCGGCTGTCAGAAGAGCAGAAGGGAAACTGAAGATTTAGCGCGGCTGGCCGTTGCGAGGTGGTATTTAAATGGTGGGTGAGTGGGGGGAGGGAACTAGAAAGGTGATATGGCGGCAACTCATGACTGCAAATCATTTCACGGCCACGGCATGAGTAAAAAAGCTACATATAGGCAATAACACCACATTAAAGAGGTAAACAAGCCGTGTAAAATCAGTACAATTTGAATGACCAGTATTTTGATTCTGATGATTAAAAAACATAAATATAAAACAGTTTGAAAAATAATAAGTAAAACTGCTTTATGGGACAAAAAATCAGAACAGCTAAATGTACGAGTCTCTTATTCTTAAATAGTTAAAGGTGAATTACGATAATTTTAAAATAATGAGATACAAATAATGTACGAATTTAAGCACCCCGGCAAAGTAACTAACGGCCCCTCTTCAAAGCTGGTGAAATTCTGTAGCAGTCAGCGGGGCCAGAGCGATACTGCGAGCAACTCTATCGAAAGGACAGGTAAATATCCGATTTAATGATAATTTCATTTGTAACGGGAAACATTGGGCACCACATGGAAAAAGTGATGAGCTGTGTTGGTTTGGGCTCTCTCCAGCTACACACTGCAAAAACGATATTGAAAATACCTGGGGAAACATCAAAGAAAAGGCGCATGACGACTTTTAGGAAGCACACCCTATAAAATACCTGAGGTCGCGGAAATTTAATATCAATCATTATTACTAGAAAAGTCCACGCGTAACCAATGAGAGACATTACACAAGATTTATCTATAAAAAACAATCGAACTGACGAATATCAATTTGTCAAACCCGTATCCTTAGCCGAGCCTCTAACATAAGTCTGTGGGGTAGCACTCAACTCGCAGGTAAGTCGGTTCGAATACTGGCGATGGGTGAAATATTCGCTGTCAGTATTTGGTTGGAATGGAAAGGAAAAGTGGTGGTGTAAAATTCCTAATCACTTCTTTCCTCCAATACACTGTATTACACTCCTAGCGTTTCCACAGTATCTCAAAAAGTGGGGGGGGGGGGGGCATGTGACACTGTTTTTTTTTTTTCTATTCGAGAAGCGCAGGCTACGCGCTGGCACGAAACTGCAAATATCTGCGGTAATATCACTTCTCTCATCGCTACCATAAAACACAAACATAACACTACACTACAAATGCCCGTTACCCTCACTTACACTCAAAAATACATTTACGACACAACTCTCAGATTTCCGCAAAGGAAGGGGCAACTGTGCGCAGGGGAACACCCTTTCCGACAGGCGGCAGCATTCAACCATTCTGATATCCCAGCCAATAATGCTATACGACACTTGCGTTTTTTTAACATGTCATGGATACCAGTGCTTAAATTCAAGATATGTAAAACGTTTATATATGTGTTTTTATGGATAATAAGTATATCAAATGCATCTTTTTAGTTTTGCAACGACAGATAGACGGCTATTTATGCACGGTAACCATGCTGGCGAGGGTCAGTAGGCTGAACGTTCTTTTCGTTGCAAGACTGATGTGTGTGTCCGGGTCGTCAGTCGCGACCAGGAGGTTTCATGCGATAAGTGCGTGAATCTTTTCGAATGTTGCGTGAGATCGTGGAATGAGAAAAGTTTTCCACTGACTGTTTAGTACGCCATAACTCAGAAGAGCAGTGTTGTGTTGAAGACTTGTAAAATTAGTACAAAACTTTCGGAATTAAGAAACGTTCTTCGCAATAGTATGGTTTCCAACACTTGGTGACTTCTTGATTAAGCTCCCAAATCCGTCAGTTGCTGCAATCAAAGCAGTTACATAAGTGTGAAATATTATTTATAAAACAGCATATGCATTGTGTTAAAGACATTTTAATTTCGCCAGTAATACCCTACCTAAATTTTAAGTTTGAAAGTTACAGAACAGTAATCAGGTGATATGGTCGGTGTTTGTCCATTCTTTAGAGACCTGTATAGCCAACAAATTTTCAAACCCGGTTACACACTCCATTAAGCCCTTTTGCACGATTTGTTAGCATAAAGAAAAAAGATGAACGTAAACCGCACAAGCAACGTCATCTCTCCATAACTATTACAACTAACATGAACTTGAATCTACTTACTGTAGCCAAGACTTGGTGTTCCTTTTAAATTTCTACCCTCTTCCATCCCTCCCTTCCTCCCTCCTCCACACTCTCTCTCCGTCTCTCACGCACTCACACACACACACAAAAGCTTCCCTCCATTACCAAGGTGACCATTCCTTGATACGTTAGGAAGTCTTATCAATATATCCCTCTATCAGTCAATCTGTGCAATAACTTTTGTTCCTTTGCATTCGAATCAATACCTTTCCGTGAATTACCTTATCTACTTATCTAGTCTTCAGCAGTCTTCTATAGCACCACATTTCAAAACATTTTGTTCTCTTCTTGTGCGCACTATTTAATCTTCGTCTTTCACTCCTTTATAGAGCTACAATGCAAAGAAGTAGTTTCAGATAATTCTTATTTTATATGTTAACATATTTTTCGTTTTCAGTAAAGCATCTCTTGCTATTAGCAGTCTATGTTCCATATCTTCTCTGTTTCTAACATCTTCAGTTACTTCGCTGTGCAAATAACAGAAGTCTCCCAATGTTTTCAGCGTCTCATTTTCTGATATAAGTCTTTCATCAGCACCTGACGTAATTCTATGAGATTCGCTTACGTTTTACTTTTATGATCACCTTACAGATTCTGTCCATTCAACTGATCTTCACAGTCCACTGGCGTCTGTGACAGAATTACAACTGAGGTCAATGCAATCGAATGATTACGGATGAGTTAATATCTAGCCATGACGTTTTTATTATTCTACCTGAGCTGTAAATCCGTTCCCAAACTTCTATCCAACTACCTTCTCTTCCTTACTTATTTAAACAACTAAATAACATCACGGGGTGGACTGAATAACATAATGATACGAACTGAAACAGCGTATCAGCCCCTTCTCAGTTACTGCCCCTTTTTTATGTCCTTCGACACTTAAAACTTCAGTCTGGTTTCTGTATATGTTACAAATACTCATTTAGTCCCTGTAATTTATCGCCAGTAACTTCAGAATTGCAGAGAGTGTAATTAATTCAAAAGTGACAAAAGCTTTTTCTTGATCTGCATTATTGGTACCATTTTATGATTGCTATTAGTTTTGTACATATAATTTCAGTCACGTATCTATACTACCTGTAAACGTGTAATCAGGTCTTTGTCAAACTATGTGCACTCAAAATGTAAATTTTAAATCTGGTTGGTAGTTGATAAAGAGGGATTATAGGTTGCAATAGTTTTGGCTCTTGCAGCCACGATTTTATTAATACGTGAGTAGTAGCAGGTAGAAAACGCCACAGAATTTGTTGATCGGCGTTTTCGACCAATCTAAGCTGTTACGTGGAAGTTTTCACATGACACTACAATTTAGCGCGCAGTTGTTTTAGCTGATGTGGTACCAGCAGAGTATGCTACGCACTAATCGGCTACTGAGGTATTGCTTGTGCACAGAACCTGTAATTTCAACTTTATATATTGGTTAAACAAGAAGTCGTCCAGGAATTTGCAAAGGGGGAAAATTTTTCACATTACATAATTTACTTAATAAGTTTCACATTAATTTATTCAGCAGGACGTATTCCTTAAAGGAATCTCTGTACAACATTTGGTAAATAAGAGATGATATGAATAGCCGGAACTGAGTTGTACGGCTGTCAAGAACAATGCCGCAGAACATGACCCATGCTGGCAGCTAGTCCTGAGGTGCTCGGCTAGCCAGCATCACTGAAGTTGCTTCTTGGTGGGAGTGTACGAGTAACGGAGAACAATAACAAATTAGGAGAGTAAAGCACGAGGGGCTGTCAATAAGTAATGCACTGCATTTTTTTCTGAAAGAAGGTTGGTTTTATTCAGGTTTACGTTACACCATGTTATTCCCCACACGTTTGGCAACAAAACTCTTTTTTTTTTCAACGTAATCATTGTTCAAATCATGGTTCAATGCGTCGTCCTTACACCGCCTAACTATGTGGGGCTGTATGCTCGCATGGTACCACTTTATTGGTCGACGTTGGAGTCAACGTTTTGCTGCATCAATATCCCCACCATGCTGCACATACAGCTTCCCACGAAATGCTGCCTCCACTGGGCCAAACATGTGGAACTTCCGGGCTGTAGGGTGGATGAGGAAGAACAGTCAAATGAAGTTTTGCCGCCTACTTTCGAGTGCGCATACCTGTGTAAGACATTGCGTTATCGCGGAGAAGGAGAAAGGCGTTTGTATTTTTGTATTGACGAACACGCTGAAGACGTTTCTTCAGTTTCCTGACGGCAGCACAATACACTTCGTGGCTGATCGTTGCACCACGAGGGGACACATCATACAGAACAACTGCTTCAGAGTCCAAGAAGACCGTAGCCTTGACTCTACCGGCTACAGGTGCGACTTTCAACTTTTTCTTCGGATGAGAGTTAGTGTGGCGCCACTTCGTGAATTGCTGCTTTTTTCCGGTTCGAAATTAAGAACTGATGTTTCACAGCCTGTGACGACGTTCGGCAAATAACTGTGACGATCAGCCACAGAATGCGCAAGCAATTCCTCACAGATAGTCCTTCGTTGCTCTTTACGGTCTTCTGTTAGGCGGTGAAGAGCTCAGCGTGCACACAACTTCGAGTTTCCCAACTGGTGGAGGAGTGTGTCAGTACTACCAACAGAGACGTCCACTTGTGCAGCGATGTGTCTGAATGTGATCCGTCGATACTGTCTGATTGCAGGAGTCACAGCTGTGTGATGCCGGCCGGAACGCGGGTGATCGGACAGGTTTGCTTGACCTTTTTGCGATAATGACAGACGCCTAGTCCAATGACTCGCAGTACTTTTGTTAACTGCAAGATCTCCGTAGGCATTCTGCAAGCGACTATGAATGTCTGCAGCGCTCTGCTTATCTGCCAAAAGAAACTCAGTGACAAGTCTCTGTTTGGAATGCGCCTTAGCTACAGACACAATAGCCGTCAGGCTACATATAACTCCGCCACGTATCGGAACTTCATGGAACGATAGGATCTGAAGCGGGAATGTTCCAGTATGTCCCACAACAACTTCAGCATTTTTTCAATGGAAACTGGCCGAGAAAGAGAATGAGTTGCATTAGTTATTGAGTGCTCCTCGTACATTCATTTGTTCACGAAAATTATTTTTGCAACACATGGTTGTAATTTTAGCAACATCGTGAATAAAAGAACTGTTATAATTTCAGAAATTCCGACTCCGTTACGTAGCGGTCAACCTACGCCTGAATATCGGTGTCATGTGTAGCAGCAACGCATTTCAGCCAACTGCACCCGATCAAAATCCGACGCCTCACTTGTCACTGTGCTACGACAAACTACACCTACATCTACACGGATACTCTGCAAATCACATTCAAGTGTCTGGCAGAGGGTTCATCGAACCACCTTCACAGCTCTCTATTATTCCAGTCTCGTATAGCGCGGAAACAATGAAAACCTATATCTTTCCCTACGAGCTCTGATTTCCCGTATTTTATCATGGTGATCGTTCCACCCTAAGTACGTCGGTGTCAACAAAATACTTTCCTATTCGGAGGAGAAAGTTGGTAATTGGAATTTGAAGAGAAGATTCGGTCGCAACGAAAAACGCCTTTCTTTTAATTATGTCCAGCCCAAATCCTGTATCATTTCTGTGACACACTGTCCTATATTTCGTGATAATACAAAACGTGCTGCCTTCCTTTCTAACTTTTTCGATGTACTCCGTCAGTCCTATCTCGTAATGATCCCACACCGAACAGCAGTATTCTAAAAGAGACAATTGTAGTATAGGCAGTCTCCCTAATAGGTGTCTCACATTTTCTAAGTGTCCTGCCAATAAAACTCAGTCTTTGGTTAGCCTTCCCCCACAACATTTTCTACATGTTCCTTCCAAATTAAGTTGTTCGTAATTGTAATACCTAGGTATTTAGTTGAATTAACGGCTTTTAGAACTGACTGGTTTATCGTGTAACCGAAGTTTAACGAGTTCATTTTAGCACTCATGTGGATGACCTCACACTTTTCATCAATTAGGGTCAACTGCCACTTTTCGCACTATTCACATATCTTTTCTAAATCGTTTTGTAGATTTTTTTGATCTTCTGATGACTTTATTAGTCGATAAACGACAGCGTCATCTGCAAACAACCTACAACGGCTGCTCAGATTGTCTCCCAAATCGTTTACATGGATAAGGAACAACAAACGGCCTATAACACTACCTTGGGGAACAGAAATCACTTCAGTTTTACTCGATGACGTTCTGTCAATTACTACGAGCTGTGACCTCTCTGACAGGAAATCACGAATTCAGTCACATAACTGAGACGGTATTCCATACGCACGCAATTTCACTACGAGCCGCTTGTGGGGTGCCGTGTCAAAAGCCTGCCGGAAATCCAGAAATACGGAATCGAGCTGAAATCCCTTGTCAGTAGCACTCAACACTTCATGTGAATAAAGATTTATGTTTCACAGGAACAATGTTTTCTAAACCCGTGTTGACTGTGTGTCAATACTTGGAGAGAAGACGCCAGATCAGTGCAATTTACAGAACTTAGGAATCTTCTCCTGTGAGTTTAAATCTAACTCCGACCTGGGCGCAGAGTGTAATCTCGGTACAAAATGGGCAGTACGGCGGACATAGTGGTAAGATTCGTAAAGGGTAGGTTGTTACAAATTACCGTCGTAAGATGCATGAACAAGGACACAGCTCAGAGACTTAATGCGTTCTTATTGAAGGCAAGCTGTGGAACTACAGTAAGCTGCTGTTTCACAGTGTACTCCGTGATACTACTGCCACATGGGCAGCAATGCTGCGGTGCGTTACCAGTTGAGGAGTAAGCTGCTAGCCATGGCAGCATTCCGCACTGCTGGGGACGGACGACGGTGTGAGCAGGCAGCAGAATATCCCCTGCAGCGGGAGCAGCACCCACAGCAGCGGCGCGGCGCGGGCAGCGGGCGGTGACCGGCACAGGCGGCCCGGCTGCGGCAGGCCCGGGATCTGCGGGCGGCATTCGTGGCTGTCACAGTACGCGATACACATAGTGGACAACAACGTGGGAACATCAGAAAACACAGCACATTACCGCGCCGAATGTGGCGTAGCAAACCGTCGGCATTCAAAACAGCTTCCAATCGTCTCACAATGGATAAACACAGTTTCAGTATGGTTTTCAGGGGGATCTTATACCATAACTGTATATAAGAAGGGTAGATGGACGGATCCTCAAAATTACAGACCAATATCCTTTACATCGGTTTGTTGCAGGATTCTCGAACATATTCCCATTTCGAATATAATGAATTTCCTGGGGACAGAGAAGTTGCTGTTCATGCAGCAGCACGGCTTTAGAAAGCATCGCTCCCGCGAAACGCAACTCGCCCTTTTTTCACATGATATCTTGCGAACCATGAATGAAGGGTATCAGACGGGTGCCATATTCCTTGACTTCCGGAAAGCGTTTGACTCGGTGCCCCACTGCAGACTCCTAACTAAGGTACGAGCATATGGGATTGGTTCCCAAGTACGTGAGTGGCTCGAAGACTTCTTAAGTAATAGAACCCAGTACGTTGTCCTCGATGGTGAGTGTTCATCGGAGGTGAGGGTATCATCTGTAGTGCCCCAGGGAAGTGTGGTAGGTCGGCTGTTGTTTTCTATCTACATACATGATCGTTTGGATAGGGTGGATAGCAATGTGCGGCTGTTTGCGCATGATGCTGTGGTGTACGGGAAGGTGTCGTCGTTGAGTGACTGTGGAGGATACAAGATGACTTAGACAGGATTTGTGATTGGTGTAAGGAATGACAGATAACTCTAAATATAGATAAATGTAAATTAATGCAGATGAATAGGAAAAAGAATCCTGTAATGTTTGAATACTCCATTTGTAGTGTAGCGCTTGACACAGTCACGTCGATTAAATATTTGGGCGTAACATTGCAGAGCGATATGAAGTGGAACAAGCATGTAATGGCAGTTGTGGAGAAGGCGGATAATCGTTTTCGGTTCATTGGTAGAATTTTGGGAAGATGTGGTTCATCTGTAAAGGAGACCTCTTATAAAACACTAATACGACCTATTCTTGAGTACTGCTCGAGCGTTTGGGATCCCTATCAGGTCGGATTGAGGGAGGACATAGAAGCAATTCAGAGGCGGGCTGCTAGATTTGTTACTGGTAGGTTTGATCATCACGCGAGTGTTACGGAAATGCTTCAGGAACTCGGATGGGAGTCTCTGGAGGAAAGGAGGCGTTCTTTCCATGAATCACTATTGAGGAAATTTAGAGAACCAGCATTTGAGGCTGACTGCAGTACAATTTTACTGCCGCCAACTTATATTTCGCGGAAAGACCACAAAGATAAGATAAGAGAGATTAGGGCTCGTACAGAGGCATATAGGCAGTCATTTTTCCCTCGTTCTGTTTGGGAGTGGAACAGGGAGAGAAGATGTTAGTTGTGGTACGAGGTACCCTCCGCCACACACCTTATGGTGGATTGCGGAGTATGTATGTAGATGTAGATGTAGATTCTTCCTGCAAAATACTGGCAAGTTGATGGAACTGGATAGTGAACACGCAACAAAGGCTCGATGATATTGAGAACTAGTGATTGTGGTGGTCGGGACAGATGCAACAGTTCATCCTCGTGCTCACAAACCCATTTCTGGACGACGGAAGCTGTGTGAAAAGGGACCCCGTCGTATTTGAACGCAGCATCACCGTTGGAGAACTAACACTGTAACACGGGACTGGTCATATCAGCCAAAATTGTCAACTATCCTTGGAAGTTATGCGGTCTCGTAGAGTAACTATGGGGCCCGTGGAACGCCACGTTATGACTGCCCGTATCATTCACCTTACCCTCCACATTTCCATCTCGGGACGTAAACTCGGCCAGAACTTGAATGCAGTGTGAAATAAGACTCATCTGACCAAATGGCGTTTTCAGTTATCGGCAATTGCATGACCGACTGGTTCTCCTGAAATTCCAACACGCCCTAGAATTCTCTGTTTGTGGCGCTCCCTTCGTGTTTTTTGGTGCTCAAAGGCTTCGCGAGTGCAACACTTAGTTCTTCAGTGACTTTTTCATCTGTCGTCCTCTTACTTTTTTGTCGCAATCCTCTTTCATTACCGTCCGTCACAATCACTCAGTACACATTCTCTTTGGCGTTGTGACTTAGCGGACGATGTTTCTCCACTTTCCTAATACGGGGTATATTTAAATCTCCTATACGGTACCCTGTGAAACACCAGACATTTCACCTACCTCGGGTACGGAAACACCCATCATACGAGCCCCAACAACTTTTGCTCTGAGTTCCGACATAAGGCACTCACAACTGCATAGAACAGTATTCTGACACTCGCAGCTTACCGAGGACACTGTACAGGAGCCGTACGTGGTCAAATACAACTGCACAATCTGCGTGGTTGGCTATCATCTGCAGTCATGTTCAAGCTTCTTCAAGTATGCATTTCTCATGGTGTTTCCTCATTTTTGTCAAACGCCTGATGCACGCTCAGATGTGCTATGAGCTCTGTCGTTACCGCTGTCATTCTTGTCTCTCTGCACCAGACAGAAGCTTACAGGCACCCCGCACACGAATGCTTAACTAACATACAATTGTGGCTGCAATCAGGATTTTTCTGGTTGTAGTTTATTATCATTATCAAATTATTTATTAATAAATAAAAAAATATATTTGCATCTATTTAAAAGAATTATGTTTGTCACCTAGTCAAACTATAACATAAATTATTAAGAGCGTCCTAAGTGCATTGCTAGGCCACTGACTGGTTCTAAGTGCCAATAAGAAATATTTTGATTCAAGTATCATTAAGACAGGGACATTGCGTTTTATTTGTGGTTTATTTGTAATAATACAAATACAGAAATACAACAGTAACGTTTTAACTAATAGAATAGTAGTCAACAAAAACGTTTTAAATTTTGTACAAGAGAATAACAAAATTAAATTCAGAAGAAAACTCTTTCAGTACTAACATCTGTTTCATACTTATCCTTTTCTTGGGCTCAGAAGTTGCGAAGTTTACTGTAGGAGTCCCTGTGCTGTTGTGGAAGAAGTGGTAACATTGTCAACCAGTCTTTCTAGGTTGCAAATGATAAATATGTGTCGCCTTCGAGATGAAGCCCAGCATCGCATACATCAGTTATGGTCTTCCGTCTATTGAATAAACTGACATTTTTCTGTTCTTCTGTTTCAGGGTGGGGAATTCTTAATAGATATTTCAGATGGATGAGTACGAGACATTTTGATCGTCCTGCCTTTGGAGAACTTACACACCTCCACTGACGACAATGTTATAGCTGCATCTTTAAAACCGTTAGAGTTACATGGATCTGGTTCATAGTTTTATCTAACCCAACAATCTTGTGTCAATCTTGTTTAGCTTTCTTCTCTGTATTTTGTAAAATCTTTCATCCATTACAAAAATGCTTTATTCATACAATCCAAAGGCTTACATACGCTCTCCTTACCACACAAACCGTCATCAACTACATGGAGGAGATGAAAAGCAGTGCAGAACGTAAACATTACGCTTCATCCAATAATGGATGTTTCAAACATTTTCTCTATGCTTTAACTCTTGGAACAAGTATAGGGACATGCAACAACGTATCAGGAACACAGTAGCACTGAAAACGCTTTTTGTAAAAAATGATAAAACGTATGACATTTCTGCTCTTTATTTCGATAAATTTATGGCATTGTTTCCTTTCATACTTAGCAGTAATATATTTACCTCCAGAAATTTATACAAATAAAAATTATGTGCTGTTCGTTGGTAAGCGCTTCAATTGAGAACGGCTGGACCGATTTGGTTAATTTAAAGAGAAGAATTTTCGTTACAGTACGAATGAGGTTCTTAGGGATAGAAAAATTAGGGAGAGAAAAAGTGCAAAAGTTGCCCAGAAAATTGGAAAATTAAGGAAAACCTGAAAATATCTGTATCTAAGGGATTTTGGTATGACCTCGATATCATAACTCACGCATCGAAAAATATGTCTGTGTTAACGTTTGTGGCTATGGATACGCGTAATTTTGTTCTTTTTTTGTTGTTGTAGTCTATAAAAAGCTTTTAGGGAAAAAACGTCGGGGCAATTGCAAATGAAAGACAGAAAATCCTGATAAACTGCAAAAGTCATAATTTTAGTATGCGTTCTCGATCATAACTGACGACAGGAACAACGTATTTGGCAGATTGTTTTTCTCCTTTCTTCGTTATGCTCTCGGTATGGGAATAATTAAATCGAATGTTTCCAATTGGAATAAAAAGCCTGGAAGATCGGGAGAAAAATCTGGGGAAACGTATTCCAACCTAAATTAAAATAAAAAATCATTTGTTTTTACTTTTCTGTTGTTTAGCGATCGGTCTAACAAATTTATTTATTTTATTTCTGTTCCAGTTCCAATTTATTTCACTATAACGTGCGCAAAAGTCATTTGGCAGCTGATTGTGGAATTGTGAATGAAACCAATTCGTTACATACTGACGAAAAATTGACAGTTGTTTATTTTCAGTAGAACCGTGATTTACCTACGAAATACTGTGGGTTTTGAAGTGACAAACTAGTGATGTCACAGTAACCCAAACGGAACAAAGCATTTCTTTGTTTTAACTGTTTACTTGAACACCGATCTTGCAATCGTAATCGAAATGTAAATAAAACACCTTGATTTTCATTGAGACTCCATGTTTAATGGAAGAAAATAAATCATTTCGTTGACATGAAATTATGACTCAGTTAATATGAGACTCAAATTTTGGCTCGAGACAGCATGGTTCCAAGTCGATCGCATACCAAGCACATCACACTCTTCCAGCATTTCAGCTTTGTAAAAGTTCCTCTTTGGGTCCTTCCGAAGCACTCCTCCTCATACTGAATATCCATGAACACACTCGGTAACAGATACAATGGTCTGCCAAAAATAGGTATTTTTCTCATTTTTACTTTGTTTGCACTTTTCTAATAGTTTTCCACAGCATGAAAAAACAATCACAAACAAATTTATTGAAATATGTGCAAGACAAAGACTGTCGGGCTCGAAAGTCTCTTATGATTCTTCACGGTAGCTTCGTTTTTTGTGCTCAAAGTTTCCTCTTATTTGAGTCTTCACGGTAGCTTCATTTTTGTGCCCAAAGTTTCCTCTTATAATTAGGCTCAATCCTATCTCGTTAATCAACTTCGGAGGGTGACAGATAAGAAGCTGGTACAAAATAAGGCTCCAACTTGCGTATCGGAGGACGACTGAAAAACTCACTTTTGAAATTCCTTTCACTATCGGAATCAGCACAACATTAGCAACACAAAAAGAATCGCTAAGCGCTCGTTTACAAATCCTGACACTGCAAGACTAAATATTGCGCTACAAACATATTCACATTTCTCACAATATGAGGCTTCGTGGCATGAATGTGTCCCAGTATGGAAAGTGTAGATATAAGTAAGGATAATCAATGTCCAAGCTGCGTGCTCTACAGGAGTCCATGGAGTGGGCAATGCTTTGATTACTCGTCGTGGGTTTGTCTTCTACGTGACGAAGGGTGTCTTCTTCAAAGGCGAGAAAGGTGAGAGAGTGGTGCGTCTGTGGAGCACCACAGTCGACCCTTCCAGTAGCGAACGTAGCAGTTACAAGCACGCATTTTTGTTGTTGGGTGAAGATAGTACGTGATGTAGTAACTATGACACGGACTGGCGACGGCATCCTCTTCTCAGATTGCGTGCATTCGACGAAGCTGGGAATTATAAAGAGACGCCTTCTTAAAACTTATTTTACATCCAGCACGCTTTCCTTGTCCAAATTTTATGTACTAAGTCGCTTTTAAAATCCCTAGTATCTTCCGACAGTAATTGTGAAACACCCTCAATAAGCCGAGCAGAGGCGAATGGGGTGTGAGGAAAACGACTATACGGGCCGTTAATGTGGAAGCCCACTGACATTAGAAACTTAGAGAAACATCAGAGTGCTGTGGCGCAGTGCCTAGGAGCGACCATCTCGGAAACGGCGAAACTGGTCGGCTGTCGGAGTGCTTCTGTCGTTAGCATCTGTGGTACGCCCTGAAGGATGGTTGCGCCACGAGTTGGTTTCCGAACTGCACGCATCACAGAACGTGGGTATCGGAAGCTTGTCCGCACTGTAAGCCAGGATAAGTGGCGATCTGTAGCGCAAGTGACGGCAGAGTACAATGAGGGTGCAGGGACAAGTGTTTCGGAACACAACGCGCATTTGTTGAACATGACGCCCCACAGCAGACGACGCCTATGTGTTCCCATACTGACACACCGACATCGTTAATTAAGACTGAAGTGAGCGCAGGATCACGGAATTGGACCAGTGGAAACGTTTAATAACTTGGACTGATGAATCACGTCTGTTGTAACTCCAGATCGATGGTCGTGTCCAGGCGCATCGTCGTCCACATGAATGCCTGCTCGAATCATGCGGCGCACCATGGAAGCAGGCCGGCGGGGGTAGTATAACGTTGTGCGAGACATTCGTCTTGACTCCGTTGGACTTGTGGTAGTAAAAAAAGCCACGAACATTAATGCGGATCAGCTGCACCCGTTCGCGACTGATGTCTTCCCCGACGGCAGTGGAATCGTGCATCAGCATAAATATCCGTGTCACAAGACCAATATCGTGTTGAAATGGTTTGAAAAGCGCGGTAGTGAACTCACTTGGTCAGGAAACTCGCCTGATCTGAACCTGACGGAAAATATCCGGCGCACTACCGGACTCCGATTCCACATCCACAATCCATTGGACCATAATTTACGGGATTTTCTTGGCCCTTGACATGTGCTGCCACATACCTCTGGAAACATAACAGACATTTTTCGAAAACGTTATAGGAATAATTGCTGCTATACTGCGTTCTGAAGTTACAGCAAAGGGCTATTAAACAAGTGGCCACAATGTTTTCCGTCATAAGCGTATTCCTTATTTAAGTATGGGAGATTTTCCTTGCTAGTTATTGCAAGGAATTACTTTCCGCCAAATTCCTGTGGCTTGGTTGTGTCCTTAAGTTATGCTCTTATAATGAAATTCATTTCACAGTTGATCGACAGTTCAGTTGAAACATCCCCTTTGAAAAATTTATGAATTACTGTGCTGATAAACCCCTTACGTTATTTGATTTTCAAACAGCTGAGCAAAACTGAATGTGCGCAGACATTTCTCTCTTTACTTATTCAGATCATCAATAAACTGAGACACAATATTTTTAGCACAACGCAATCTGACTTTCAATAATCCCTACAAAAGAATGGCACTGATTAACAGTAACCTCTACCTTTCATGAATCACTTACCTCACAAAAATCTTCGTTACTCAATCCACTGCAATACAGCGAGCGCCAATACTGCCAGCTTAATAGTGTTCAAAAGTCATTTTATATAAGTTCATGACATCCAGTCTTACAAATTTACTGTCTCTGATGGACACCCGTCCAGATCATCCGCTCTCAAAACTCTGCCATCTCTCTTCCCACATCCACCACTGCTGGCGGCTCACATCCAACTGCGCAACGCTACGCGCTGTTCACATCCAACTGCCCAACACTACAATAACAAATATTCCAACAATGCAAACCAGCCACAGACTTCACACAGCAAAGTTAGTGATTTTCATATAGAGCGCTACGTGGCGTTACCAACATAAAAACCTAAACAGCCTACTTACACAGTTTACGAGCAGGCTCATTCGATCATTCTAGGTTATTGCGGCTTCGCCACGTGAATAACTCGTTTCATGGATTGCTTTACACATATTTTCTGTATACAATCTCAAGCTTTCGATAATTGCCTCTGTAGTCATTGTCTGGAAATACTTCTAGGCCATTTAGTACTTCACTTACACTCATGCTCATAAATTAAGGTGTAAGTAGGCTGTTTAGGTTTTTATATTGGTAACACTACGTAGCGCTCTGTATGACAATCGCTGGCTGCGCTGTGTGGAGTCTGTGGCTGGTTGGCATTGTTGTAATATTCGCTATTGTAGTGTTGGGCAGTTGGATGTGAACAGCTTGGATGTGAAAAGCGCGTAGTGTTGAGCAGTTGGAGGTGAGCCGCCAGCAGTTGTGGATGTGGGGAGAGAGATGGCAGAATTTTGAGAGCGGACGATCTGGACGTGTGTCCATCAGGAAGAGTAAATTTGTAATATTGGATGTCATGAACTGATATACACTCCTGGAAATTGAAATAAGAACACCGTGAATTCATTGTCCCAGGAAGGGGAAACTTTATTGACACATTCCTGGGGTCAGATACATCACATGATCACACTGACAGAACCACAGGCACATAGACACAGGCAACAGAACATGCACAATGTCGGCACTAGTACAGTGTATATCCACCTTTCGCAGCAATGCAGGCTGCTATTCTCCCATGGAGACAATCGTAGAGATGCTGGATGTAGTCCTGTGGAACGGCTTGCCATGCCATTTCCACCTGGCGCCTCAGTTGGACCAGCGTTCGTGCTGGACGTGCAGACCGCGTGAGACGACGCTTCATCCAGTCCCAAACATGCTCAATGGGGGACAGATGCGGAGATCTTGCTGGCCAGGGTAGTTGACTTACACCTTCTAGAGCACGTTGGGTGGCACGGGATACATGCGGACGTGCATTGTCCAGTTGGAACAGCAAGTTCCCTTGCCGGTCTAGGAATGGTAGAACGATTGGTTCGATGACGGTTTGGATGTACCGTGCACTATTCAGTGTCCCCTCGACGATCACCAGTGGTGTACGGCTAGTGTAGGAGATCGCTCCCCACACCATGATGCCGGGTGTTGGCCCTGTGTGCCTCGGTCGTATGCAGTCCTGATTGTGGCGCTCACCTGCACGGCGCCAAACACGCATACGACCATCATTGGCACCAAGGCAGAAGCGACTCTCATCGCTGAAGACGACACGTCCCTCCATTCACGCCTGTCGCGACACCACTGGAGGCGGGCTGCACGATGTTGGGGCGTGTGCGGAAGACGGCCTAACGGTGTGCGGGACCGTAGCCCAGCTTCATGGAGACGGTTGCGAATGGTCC
The DNA here is from genome assembly GCF_023864275.1 of Schistocerca cancellata. NCBI lineage: Eukaryota > Metazoa > Arthropoda > Insecta > Orthoptera > Acrididae > Schistocerca > Schistocerca cancellata. Next base: position 635,335,261 of record NC_064626.1, on the reverse strand, counting down.
TCGCCGATACCCCAGGAGCAACAGTGTCCCTAATTTGCTGGGAAGTGGCGGTGCGGTCCCCTACGGCACTGCGTAGGATCCTACGGTCTTGGCGTGCATCCGTGCGTCGCTGCGGTCCGGTCCCAGGTCGACGGGCACGTGCACCTTCCGCCGACCACTGGCGACAACATCGATGTACTGTGGAGACCTCACGCCCCACGTGCTGAGCAATTCGGCGGTACGTCCACCCGGCCTCCCGCATGCCCACTATACGCCCTCGCTCAAAGTCCGTCAACTGCACATACGGTTCACGTCCACGCTGTCGCGGCATGCTACCAGTGTTAAAGACTGCGATGGAGCTCCGTATGCCACGGCAAACTGGCTGACACTGACGGCGGCGGTGCACAAATGCTGCGCAGCTAGCGCCATTCGACGGCCAACACCGCGGTTCCTGGTGTGTCCGCTGTGCCGTGCGTGTGATCATTGCTTGTACAGCCCTCTCGCAGTGTCCGGAGCAAGTATGGTGGGTCTGACACACCGGTGTCAATGTGTTCTTTTTTCCATTTCCAGGAGTGTATATATATATATATATTATGACTTTGGAGCACTATTAAGGTAAATACATTGTTTGTTCTCTATGAAAATCTTTCATTTGCTAACTATGCCTATCAGTAGTTAGTGCCTTCAGTAGTCAGAATCTTTTATTTAGCTGGCAGTATTGGCGCTCGCTGTATTGCAGTAGTTCGAGTAACGAAGATTTTTGTGAGGTAAGTGATTCATGAAAGTTATAGGTTAGTGTTAGTCAGGGCCATTCTTTTGTAGGGATTATTGAAAGTCAGATTGCGTTGCACTAAGAATATTGTGTGTCAGTTTAGTGATGATCATAATAAGGAAAGAGAGAAATGTCTGAGTACGTTCAGTTTTGCTCAGCTGTTTGAAAATCAAATAACGTAAGAGGTTTATCCAAACACAGTAATTCATAAATTTTTCTAAGGGAAGGTTTCAAAGGATAATGCTTATACATTGTGAAACAAGGCTCTGGAGGGCGGTTTGTGGGTTCAAATCACCTCGGGGTATGACAATGCGGTGCATCTGACCTGCGGTCGTCACACGGTGGCGCTGGCAGCAGTCCACATACGAAGAGGTGTGTTGGTACATGTCAGAGTACGGTGCAGCGAGTAAGTGTGTAGGCGTTGTCAGACGGTCTAATGGTGCCTGTGTGTTGAAAACGGCTCAAAGAACACATATTGATGACGTTATGAGCGGTAGAACACTAGGGCGACTGGAGGCTGGTCAAAAACAGCAGGTCGGAACACGGGCCCCCCCGTTGCCACAAAGTGTGATCTGAAGATTATGGCAACGATTCCAGCGGACAGGAAACGTATCCAGGCGCTATATTACGGGACGTCCACAGTGTACAGTACCACAAGGAGACCGATATCTCACCATCAGTGCCCGTAGACGGCCACTGAGTAATGCGGGTAGCCTTACTCGGGACCTTACTGCAGTCACTGGAAAAGTTGTCTCCAGACGCACAGTCTACAGACGACTGAACAGACATGGTTTATTCGCCCGGAGACCTTCAAGGTGCATTCCACTGACCGCTGGTCACAGGAGAGCCCGTAAAGCCTGGTGTCAAGAACACAGTACGTGGTCATTGGAACAGTGGTCCCAGGTTATGTTCACGGACGATTCCAGGTATATTCTGAACAGTGATTCTCGCCGGGTTTTCATCTGGCTTGAACCAGGAACCAGATACCAACCCCTTAGTGTCCTTGAAAGGGACCTGTATGGAGGTCGTGGTTCGATGGTGTGGAGTAAATGCGCAGAAAACAGTAGCGTTTTGTAGCACATGTGTTTCGGGACGGTTTTCTCAACTTATCACCAATACCGCGGACTTAAGATCAGTGTTGTGTGTGTTCCCTATGTGCCTATGCTAATAGCACCAGTTTTGTGTAGTGCCACGTTGTGTGGCACCACATTCTGCAATTATCCTTAATTTATGAGCATGAGTGTAGTTAGCCGAATGAAAATTCAATGAGACATTACGAAGTCACGGAACTTTAATTCGCTACCAGAGATTATGTCGATGTTTGTGACGAAGGAACACTGATAGTGATGCTGATCTCGGGTTAGATAGCCGATTGCTCAGTTTATTTGTCTATGGTAATTTCAGCATTACCCCTCCATCAAGGATATAGCAGCCGTCCCGGGTGAAGTTGTTGTTAAACATTCTCACCTCAACTGCTGCTCTGATGACAGTAAGTAATCGTACATTTGTTTGTGCGGCTGCGTTCGGTAACAGAAGATTTGTAAAGATCTCTAAGCATAGTTCTGCAAACGTTCGTACTTCACACGACGCCGATGCTACATTTAATACCGCGATTTCGACAAATCTCTCAGACACCGCGCTCCCTCCCAATGGTGGTCCGCCAAAGCGCGGTATTTCAGTTGGAAAAATCTTTAAGACATGTAAAACTATATTCAACGTAAATTTAGTCAGTTCGATTTTGCGAAAAGATCACATATTCCTTACTTCGTTTCATGCAAACCAGTACTCAAAAAAATTATATTACTTGTCGCCTGACGCGGATTCTTGAGCACGTGAAGGATGACAAAACCATTACCCGATAACAACTTGCTGTAAATTTTCTGCCTCTCGCCTCGCCCGTGTTCTTTTATCCTTGAAATGCGGTAGAACGATTTTCAGATAACGAGTGATTACAGAAAACTAATAAAATGTCGTACGACTCATAGCGTCTGACAGATAGCTTGCTGACTCGTGACACGATAAGCAGATCATGCGACCCCGCGATGGTTTTAGCGGCAAATTCAAATGTAATGTACACAGATCTGTGCAAAAAACCTAGAATTTCCTTCCTGTCATAGATTAATTTTTATCCACATTGAGGCAGACGTTTGAGACATACAAACTAGCTGGCTGCTGTTTTGTGTTTCTCAGTACGTTGATTACACCAACCGATGAAGAGATACTCACAGCAGGTCAGAGCTTAGCTGAGGCATATATACTCACATCATCGACTAGGAAATGACATGATTCAGTTCAAGGTTTAGTATTACGAGTTTTAAAAAGATGATGAGTAAAACGAAAAGTTATTAATAAGGAGAGATGGATATAAACTCCGCCTTGGCAAGACTATGCCTTGCAGTTAAGGTAACGGACAGCAATGAGAAGAAGGAATTTTCAGTACTGAAGCTCATCAAGAAAAGGCGTCAAACGTCCGTTCTAGAAGATAAGCTCAACGAACTGATTTTGTGTAGTATTCAAAATGATATTCCGAGGCAACCAACCTATGAAAGTAATATTAGCAGTTTCATAAGAATGAAGTGCAGACATAAACCATTTAGCCGGGAACATCATTTTAAAGTCGCATTAAAAGGCAGATTGCTTGGGAAAGTTTTGTCTTTGATTGAAATATGAGTAAATTTTATTTGGTTGTTACGTTTCTTTTACTATTTTGCATTTGCCTAACAAAGATTGTTTGCTTATAGTTACCACATGCTACTTTTGACATTTAAATAGTGAATTTTAGATGGTTTTTGCTTTGAAAAATATTATTGTTCTTAACGATGTTAATAAATTGTGCAGCAAGTCTTACTGTTTTGAATTATTTTCATTTTTTGGTCACACTGAGATCATTACATCATAAGTCTGTAACTTCACTTTCTTCCTGCATATATCACAAGAACGCAACCGACTCGCGTCGTTGTGAACAGCAGATATTTCGACAGATGTATACCTTGGCATTTTGAGGACACAAGTGGATCCATACAAAGGAATTTAAACCCCGGTATGTATCGTGTATGCCACAAAGGCAACACACGCATTCACACTCGCACGCACGCACGCTCGCATCATAAACACTAGCGTCAACCATTATCAACGCCAGAAGTTATCGAAAGTGAATATTAATTAACAATAGGTGAGGTGTAAATGCTGCATGGGACAACGGGGGCCATAATATGACGTTGGTTTTTTGTAGTTAGGTCGGGTCGTGTCAGAGACATGAAGGTCAACTTTGTTTTTTGAATGGGATGCAATAGTTTGGTACTTATTTTCTTAGTTTGGTACGTATTTTCTGATAGCGGCTATCGAGACGAATCCAGTGACGTGTAACAGTAAGGTCTTTGAACGTCAACGAAGGTCACAGTGGTGGCATGAACGTCCATTTAGAGAGTTTTGCAATCTTCTTATCATGGATTTAGTGGTACTCCTTATCACATCGGCACTTATCGAAGCACACGCTCCGGTAATTCTCTTTCGCATATCTTCAGGTGTAGTTGGAACGTCTTTATAAACAATGTCCTTTACGAATCCCCAAAAGAAAATATCCAGAGGCGTCAAGTCTGGCGAACGAGCCGTCCTCGGCACATCTCCTCCGAGTCCAATCCAACGATTTGGGAAACGTCTCTGCAACTCATTTCTAGCCATCAGCGAAAAATGTGCCTGACACCCACCGTGTTGTACAACATTCTGTTCCTTCATCCTAGACACATTTCTTCCAATAACAAACCTTGCAGGAATGTGGTGTACTTCTTATCATTAAGATATCCTTCGACGAAATAGAGGCCTATAATTCTGTCCTCCAGATTCCCGCACCATACATTCACCGACCACGGTTTTTGGTGTGCAACTTGCCGCATCGAACGTGGATTTTCAGTTGCCCAATAAGCATATTATGCAAATTAACTTTTCCATAGTTATAGAATGTAGCCTCGTCAGTAATTAAAATCAAATTAATTAATGTGTCATCCCTCTGAATCTGAAGTTGAGCCCATCGTGAAATTCAATGCGAGGCATACAATCCGTACGAGTTAATTCTTGGTGTAGACTGATATGATAAGGATGATATTTATGGCGACGCAGGATACGAACAACAATAATTTGGCTCATGCCAGATTCCCTTACGATTTGACACGAACTAACACAAGGATCTCGAACCACAGTGGCAATTTCAGTCTCCTCGTTAGTAACTTTCCTTTCCCGGTATGTTTCCGATGTGTGAAGTATCCAGTTGTTCTCAATTTATCACACACGTATTTAAACGTACGACGTGTAGAGTGAGTACGTTGAGGATATGTTTCAGCGTATATGCCTCTAGCTCTCTCTGAATTTCGTTGGCATTCTCCATAAATGAGAAGCATATCGACTTGTTCGTCGAAGGAATACATCGTTTACATTCGCTTAATTCTACGATACTAGCCTTACCGTTCCTATTAGTGTTGTATTGCGAAACCGTCGAATGGCGTTTATGTGCCAGTGGCACGTTAGATGGATACGCCGATACGGCGAATATTTACTATTGGCACGATGTACGAGAGAGAATGGTCAGAGCATGTGCTTCGATAAGCGACGAATTTATAAGGAACACCAGTCATTCCATGATAAGAACATTGCTGCACTACATTCATACCAATGGTCATCACTTCGAACACCTTCTGTAAATGGACGTTCATGTCACTTTTGTTCAAATGGTTCAAATGGCTCTGAGCACTATGGGACTTAACTTCTAAGGTCACCGGTCCCCTAGAACTTAGAACTACTTAAACCTAACTAACCTAAGGACATGACACACATCCATGCCCGAGGCAGGATTCGAACCTGCGACCGTATCGGTCTCGCGGTTCCAAACTCAAGCGCTTAGAACCGCACGGCCACACCGGCCGGCTGCCACTTTTGTGACCTTCGTTGAGCTTCAAAGACCTTACTGTTACACATCACTGCATACTTCTCGATAGCCGCTACCAGAAAATAAGTATCAAACTATAGCATCTCATTTAGAAAACAAAGTTGACCTTCATATCTCTGACGCGACCCCACCTAGCAACAAGAAACCAACGTCATATTGTGTTCCCCGTTGTCCCATGCAACATTTGTCCACAAACTTTTCAGCTACTATCATACTTTCGGACCGAGACCTTGGACAGTGAACATTCTTCGAGGACTCCAAATGACGGAAGAATGCAACAATGTTACTTTTTATGCGTGATCAGCTACCAGACTGCAATTTTTAAACCCCGTGGAGATACAGCTATTCATGGTCGGACAGCTGTGTTATGTTACAACTTGCAGCCTGTGTCGAAGGCTGCCGTGAAGGGAAAGAAGAACCTGCGCTGGACCTGCGACCACCGTCATCAGGCCTCGACCCCTCCCATGGTGCCTGACTGCTCGCGCTCCTAGCAGTCCCTCACTCTGCCGGTACGGCGGGTCCACTCGCTGGGCTCCAGGCGCCTTCACATGTTCTGATACTCCAACTGCGGTCTCCCCATTTCTGCATCACTGGGGCCTTAACAAGCCAGCTGTAGCTCTCCAACCCCTTGTGCGGAGTTTGGGACCTTGCCGTCACTTGGCCGTCGCCATTTCTAGTACAACAGAGGTCGTGCAGCATCGGCGTACATTCTGTACTCCAGTGTATCCGCGTAGAGTTTTTGACATTCCCCAAGAGTAGACAAAAAAATTCCACAATTTCAGCAACTTTCCCCCAAACATCTTATACCTAACTACTCCTCTAAACTATAACGTGTTGTCGGCTGGAGTGGCCGAGCGGCTCTAGGCGCTACAGTGTGGAACCGCGCGACCGCTACGGTCGTAGGTTCGAATCCTGCCTCAGGCATGGATGGGTGTGATGTCCTTAGGTTAGTTAGGTTTAAGTAGTTCTAAATTCTAGGGGACTGATGGCCTCAGCAGTTAAGTCCCATAGAGCTCAGAGCCATTTGAACCATATTACGTGTTATCAATGTTGGAAGCTTGAAGAGGTGGAATTATGTGCTCAGGACGGTAAAACTAGCGTACATATCACAAAATTATGGTACATTAACTACATTTTTTTATATTTGTTGATAAAAACAATAGGCAGATCAGAAAACGATGGAAACCTACTGTAGAGGTGGCATAGTTTGTTTCTTCATGCTTTTTCCGTTGCTCTGTTGATTTACCATTAGCACAGCACTTATGCCTCGTTTCGCAACTCGACACATCTGTCCATTATGCTGTTGTGAAAACCTAAAATGCATGCCTGTGTATTTTACTAACATCTCATGAAGGCTACTCACCGTCGACCTGTCATTATGTTACATTTAATTATAACAAATCATGCCCGCCCCCGGTAGCTGCGTGGTCAGTGTGACAGAATGTCATTCCTAAGGGCCCGGGTTCGATTCCCGGCTGGGTCGGAGATTTTGTCCGCTCAGGGACTGGGTGTTGTCCTAATCATCATTATTTCGTCCCCATCGACGCGCAGGTCGCCGAAGTTCCGTCAACTCGAAGGACCTGCACCAGGCGAACGGTCTACCCGACGTGAGGCCCTAGCCACACGACATATATTTTTTTATAACAAATCATACCAATACCGACGCGTTGTCGAGAGATCCTCAATTTTTCAACAGTATATATTCATAGGACATTTGTTGTAATATAAAATCACGTAAATACGAGCTTCAATTAAAACAGCGAAATCCGACAAGGCGTCTCCTAAGAACCGAATGAACCATGGATGTCGATAGACATCCCAAACTGTCGAAACTTGGCAGGTATAAGTCATAGTGACACCCCGGGCAGGTATCACTGTGGTGAGCGTGAAGTCTTCCTCGAAATGGGTACCGTTTTATTTGTAAAGGAGAGAGAGAGAGAGATAGAGAGAGGGAGGGAGGGAGGGAGAGGGGGGCGGATTGACATGTCATGAATATCTAGGAAACTAAGTAACTGTTAGAATGCCCAGCTAGTCGGTCTAACGCACTGGTTCCCAAGCGGGAAGGCGGATTAGTGTCGACGTCCGGTGTGCCGGCCAGCCTGTGGATGGTTTTTATTGCGGTTTTCCATCTGCCTCAGCGAATGCGGGCTGGTTCTCCTTATTTCGCTTGTGTTACACTACATCTGTGATTGTTGCACAAACACTGTCTCCACGTACGCGTACACCATAACTACTCTACCACGCAAACATTGGGGTTATACTCTGGAATGAGACGTCCCCGCGATGGGGGCGGGGCGGGGCAATGGAGACTGAATCACACAACCACTGAGGGCTACGGCGGTTACGAAGCCTCGCCATCGTTTCTAGGTCCCCAGTCCAATACATACATACATACATGTATGTGTTTATGTGTTTCTGAATTGAAATGTGAGGCATAGCATTAGCAGTAAAGCTAAGCAGATAACATATTTTTGTCCGCAGCTCGTGGTCGTGCGGTAGCGTTCTCGCTTCCCGCGCCCGGGTTCCCGGGTTCGATTCCCGGCGGGGTCAGGGATTTTCTCTGCCTCGTGATGACTGGGTGTTGTGTGCTGTCCTTAGGTTAGTTAGGTTTAAGTAGTTCTAAGTTCTAGGGGACTGATGACCATAGCAGTTAACTCCCATAGTGCTCAGAGCCATTTGAACCATTTTTTTTTTATAACATATTTCCCCAAAAATTTCTGCGAGGTTTTCGTTTCCCCAGAAGTTCTCCCAATGGAATATTTCACCAAAAACTGCTAAAGAAAGCAATCTTGCATCGCTGACGTACGTTCTGCCACTAACAGAACAGTGACAGTGACAGTTCTCTGCTTGAAACGCACCTTCGTACAGAAGCCAGTTTAAAGGCTACATATAGCGCTGCGGCCTATCCGAACTTCATGAAACTACAGCAGTATTCCACGATGCCCCAGAACAACTTGCAATTTTCTTTCAATAGAAACTGGCCGAGAAAAAACAATGTGTTTTATTACTTACTGAATGCCCATCTTGGAAGATTTCTAGAAAATGCTGTATTGGTGTGTTATTTATGCACCCGCAGTACGGGCCGAGTGCTGGCACACTGTACGCACCCTGGCCTGCAGCCACGGGATGGCGGGGTAGATGTTGTGGGCCAGGTGAGTCTGGTAGGAGTGCGAGCACGGCCGGAAGACGGAGCACCAGCCGACCAGCAGGCGGCGGCAGCTGATCCAGACGATGGGCGGCGCGCCGCACGGGTAGTGCCGCGGGTAGGAGCGCGCGCACGCCTCGGCGTCGGCCAGCCCGAACGCGGCGCACTGCTCCTGCGGCATGGCCAGCACCGTCTGTGACGTCAGCCGGCGCTCGTCCGTCACGGGGGTCGAACCGGCCGCGCGGCACGCCAGCCCCTGCGCCGGCAGCGGGCCGTCCGCCAGCGGGATGCTGCTCACCTGCCGGGGCAGCCGCACCAGTTCCTCACAGTCACCTGCCGTGCTGCGAGGTCACACGTCAAAAAAAAAAAAAAAAATGCTTTTTGCAAGGTATATACACTGAAGCGCCAATGAAACTGATTTGGGCATGTGTATTCAAATACAGAGATACGTAAAAAGGCAGAACACGTCGCTGCGGTCGTCAACGCCTGTATAAGACAACAAGTGTGTGGCGCAGTTGTTAGATCGCTTACTGCTGCTGCAGTGGCATGTTATCAAGATTTAAGCGAGTCTGAACGTGGTGTTATAGTCGGCACACGATCGATGAGAGACAGCATCTCCGAGGTAGCGATAAGTTGGGATTTTCCCGTACGACCATTTCACGGGTGCACAGTGAATATCAGGAAATCGGTAAAACACCAAATTTCCGAAATCGCTGTGACCGGAATAGGATCCTGCAAGAACGAACCAACGACGGCTCAAAATCGTTCAACGTGACGGAAGTGCAAACCTTCCGCAAATTATGGCAGATTTTAGCGCTGGGCCATCAACAAGTGTCAGCGTGCGAACCATTCGAGCCACGCGGGATTAGCCGAGCAGTCTGAGGCGCCGCAGTCATGCACTGTGCGGCTGGTCCCGGCGGAGGTTCCAGTCCTCCCTCGGGTATGGCTGTTTGTGTTTGTCCTTAGGATAATTTCGATTAAGTAGTGTGTAATCTTAGGGACTGATGACCTCAGCAGTTAAGTCCCATAAGATTTCACACACATTTGAACATTTGAACCATTCGACCAAACATCATCGATATGGGATTTCGGAGCCGAAGGCCAATTCGTGTACCCTTGATGACTGCTCAAAACAAGGCTTTGCGCCTCGCCTGGGCCCGTCACTACCGACATTAGGCTGTTGATGTCCGGAAACATGTAGTCTGGTCGGACGAGCGTCGTTTCAAATTGTGTCGTGCGGATGGACGTGTACGAACATGGAGACAACCTAATGAATCCATGGACCCTGTGTGTCAGCAGGGTACTGTTCAAGCTGCTGGAGGCTCTGTGGGGCGTGTGCAGTTGGAGTGATATGGGACCCCTGATACGTCTAGATACGACACTGACAGATGAAATGTATGTAAGCGTCCTGTCTAATCACCTACATCCATTCATGTCCATTGTGCATACCGATGGATTAGGGAAATTGCAGCACGACAGTGCGACACCCCACACGCCCAGAATTGCTACAGATTAGATCCAGAAATGCTCTTCTGAGTTTTAACACTTCCGCTGGCCACCAAACTCTCCAGAAATGAATATGATTTAGCATATCTGGGATTTCTTGCGACGTGCTGTTTAGAACAGATCTCCACCCTTTCGTACTCTTGCGGATTTATGGACAGCTCTGCAGGATTCATGGTGTCAAATCCCACCAGCAGTACTTCAGACATTAGTAAAGTCCATACCACGTCGTAATGCGGAAGTTCTGCGAGCTCGCGTGGGCTCTACACGATATTAGGCAAGTCTACCAGTTTCATTCGCTCTTCAGTGTACATAGCCTATTGAAAAACCTCCTTCCTTCCTTTCCTTTCGATTTAGCGCGTCGAACACGAAGATAATTTTACTGAGCTTTCGGTTGAATTGGCAGTCCCGCATCACGGCGATCACTATACGGGCACGTAATGGTGCACTTACCATTCAGCAACCCATCCTACGGCGGCTGGCTACTTGCCACCCAACACGCAGGCGTTACCGTGGAAGAAGTTCGCTCGCAAACTGGTGTCGAGTACGTAAAATATAACTCCACCATTTCACAATTCTTGAGTTGGAGTATAAACGGACGTGGTATCGCAGGAAGACAACGTCCAAGGAACGACCAGTTACAGAAAGCCTACATCTACGGGGAGTTTCACGATGATGTTTGGCACTAGTAGAAGTTGTTGAGGGGACTTAATACATCAAGTTTTACGTAGGAACCCATGTCCGGAAACGTCATTCAACGACGCTACAGAGCGTTCAAGTTGTAGCTGCTGGCGCGTGTAAATGTATGAGTATAAAGGGTGATTCCATGATGATGTTGCAAACGTTCTAGGATGCCAGAGATGGATAAATGTATCATTTTGAGGTAAGGTCCCTGTATTGGGAACGAAAGAGTCATAAGTTGTAAGCAAAAACCGTTATGATACCTCTGGCAGTGGAATACATGTAATGGTATTGTTGTTTGTTGCTAAGACTGTAGGGTAGGCAACCTTTAGAGGTGATGGTATGGAAAAAAACGTGAAAAAATATCTAGTACACATCAGTTCTAAAATCGATATACTAAGAGCTATAAGCATTGTTCGCTAGAGGAGATTTTTTCACAATAGTGAAGTGGTCACAACTCCTAAGGTATACATTTTAGTTCCTACGTTTATTGGACTTTTTCTTTTTGTTTTGTTTCTTAATGCCAGCTCTGAAAATTGCCTACCTACAATCGTAGCAACAACACTACCGGTGTCATCAGCGAATCGGTACATTGATATCCTTTCACCCTGAGTTTTAATTCCACTCTTGAACCTTTCATTCCCATCATCGCTTCTTAGATATACAGATTGAACAGTAGCGGTGAAAGACTACATCTCTGTCTTACACCCTCTTTAATCCGAGCACTTAGTTCTTGGTCGTCCACTATTATTATTCCCTCTTGGTTCTTGTAAATTACCCTCTCTCCCTATAGCCTACCCCTATTTTTCTCAGAATTTCGAACATCTTGCAATATTTTAAACTGTCGAAAGCTTTTTCCAGATGGACAAATCCTACGAAAATTTCTTAAGTTTTCTTTAGTCCTGCCTCCATTATCAAACGCAACGTCAGAATTGCCCCTCTGGGGTCTTTATCTTTCCTAAAGCCAAACTTATCGTCATCTAACACATCCTCAATTTTCTTTTCCGTTCTCCGGTATATTATTCTTGTCAGCATCTTGGATGCATAAGCTAATTGTGCTATAATTCTCACACTTCCGGCTCTTGTATCCTTTGGAATTATGTGAATGATATTTTTCCGAAAGTCGGATTGTATGTCGCCAGACTCATACATTTTACACACCAACGTGAATAGTAGTTCTGTTACCACTTCCCCCAATGATCTTAGAAATTTTGATGGAATGTTATCTATCTCTTTTGGCTCATTTGATCTTAAGTCCTCCAGATCTCTCTTAAATCCTGATTCTAGTACTGGGTGCCCTATATCTTCTAAAGCGGCTCCTGTTTCTTCTTCGATCACATCAGACGAATCTTCCCTCTCATAGAGGCCTTCAATGTACGCTTTCCACCTACCCGCTCTCTCCTCTGCATTTAACATTGGAATTCCCGTTGCGATCTTCATGTTACCAGCCTTGCTTTTAACTTCACCAAATATTGTTTTTACATTCCTATATGTTGAGTTGGTCTTTCCGACAATCATTTCTCGTTCGATTTCATCTCATTTTTCCTGCAGCCATTTAGTCCTAGCATCACTGCACTTCCTGTTTATTTCATTCCTCAGCGACTTCTATTTCTCTATTCCTGAGTTTCCCTGAACATTTTTGTACTTTCTTCTTTCATCGATCAACTGAAGCATTTCTTCTGTTATCCATGGTTTCTTCGCAGTCACCGTCTTTGTACGTATTTTTTCTTTCTAGCTTCTGTAATTGCCCTTTTTAGATATGTCTATTTATCTTCAACTGTACTGTCTTCTAGCCCGTTCTTTATTACTGTATCTATAGCCTTATAGAACTTCAAGAGTATCTCGTCATTCCTTAGTACTTCCGTATCCCACTTCTTTGCGTATTTATTCTTCCTGAATAATGTCTTAAATTTCAGCCTACTCTTCATCACTACTACATTGTGATCTGAGTATATATCTGCTCCTGGGTACGCCTTACAATCCAGTATCTGATTTAGGAATCTCTATCTGACCATGACGTAATCTAACTGAAATATTCCCGTATCTCCCGGGATCCTCCAAGTACATCTCCTCCTCTCGTGATTTTTGAACAGAGCATTCACTATTACTAGCTTAAGTTTGATACGGAACGCAATTAGTCTTTCTCCCCTCTCATTCCTAGTCCCAAGCCCGTTTTTTCCTGTAACCTTTTCTTCTACTCATCCCCCTACAACTTCGTTCCAGTCCTCCATGACTATTAGATTTTCATCTCCCTATACATACTGTATTGCCTTTACAATATCCTCAAATACTTGCGATGTCGGCATATATACGTGAAATATCGTTGTTGAAATTAGTTTGCTATTGATTCTGAGAAGAGCATCACTATTACTCAACTATCCACAGAAACAGACTCTCTGCCCTACCTTACTACTCATTAAGAATCCCACTCCCGTTATGCCATTTTCTGCTACTGTTGATGTTACCCTACATTCATATGACCAGAAATCCTTGTCTTGTTACCATTTCTCTTCACTGACCCCTACTATATCTAGACTGTGCCTTTGATTTTCCATGGATACACGTTGTGTGTCTTTAGTGCAGTGGTGTCCATTGCCTTCTGCATCCCCATGCCATTGATCATTGCTGATTCTTCCTCCTTTAGGGGCAGTTTCCCATCGCAAGGGCAACAGAGTGCCCAGAACCTTTGTCCGCCCCTCCGCCCTCTTTGACAAGGGCGTTTGCAGAATGAGTATTTGGCCACCAATGCTGAAAATTAATCAAAAATTAACCGGTAGCGGGTTTTAAACCCGACAGCGAGGACGTTTCGTGTATTAATCAAAGACTCTACTCCTAGACCACGGGTTGCCCCTCTGCACGTACATACATACAGTTGCAGCCGTCGGCGCCCATAATTTTGACGCTCTGTAGCGTCATTGGACGACGCTTCCGGACATGGGTTTCCACGTAAAACTTTATCTACTAAGCCCCATCTGTAACCTGTAGAAGTGTGTTACATGAATTTTGAAACACTCTGTACATCAATACTTCTAAGTCAAGTGACGGTGTGTGGCAGAGGGTTTTTCCGGTACCACCTGTTCCACTCGTCAACAGGGCGAGGGAAGAATAATTGTCGATAAGTCTCTGTATTAGCTCTAATTCTCGAATTTTTTCATCATCATCATTTCCCGAGATGTGTGTGGGAAGAAGTCATACGTTTTCCCACTCTTCCAGAAAGTACTTTCCGTCATGCATAACGCCACTCTTGTTGAGTACCTCTGTAGCACTGTCGCGCCCACCAACGATCTCATGTCGATACGCGCCGCTATTCGTTGGATCTTCCCTATCGCTTCCATCAATCCTACATGCTAAGGACCACAGACTGATGAGTAGAGCTCAAGAATCTGACGAACAAGCGCTTTGTAAGCCACTACTTCTGGATGAAATGCATTTCCTTACTATTCTTCGCATTCTGGCGTCAGCTTTCCTCACTATTTATTTTATGTGTTCATTCCACTTAAGGTCGCTCTGTGTGGTTACTCCTCGATATTTCAAGGCATAAGCTCTTTCCAGCCCATTATCATTAATAGTGTAGCTCTACAGTAGTGGATTTCTTTTCTTAGTATTTAGAACATATTACATTTATTTACGTTCAGGGTCAGCTGCCAGGGACTGCAGTAATACAGTTGTATAAGAGGGACTAGTTTCACAGCGTTGTTGCCCGTAGCAGCAGAAATAATTCTAGGGGAAGACGTGGCTTGATCCTCGTGGTAATCATCGCAGTATTTTGTATTTCACAAGTGCCCATTGTGCAACATTGAGTGGTGAAACTGTGCAAAAGGTCTTTTTTTTCCTTCTTCTTTTTGCAGATGACATATTCGAACACATCAGTGAAAACAAATATTTATGGTGCACAAACAAAAATGGTTTTCAAATGTTTGAATCAATGGAATCCAACAAACAATGATAGCGGTTGTTTGCATTGATTTTGTGGATGTGGTTGGTTAGACTACTATTCATACATTTATATTGGTCCCAAGATCCACTGTTTATTCAAACATTCCCGTGAAAGGTAATGAGTAGAGACCGTTTCGAAATTCTGTTGAGAATGCTGCTTTTCGCAGACAATACAAAAGCTGATGCTTTGGGTTTTCTTTAAAGTTCGAGATCGAAGAAGTGAACAAAAATTTAAAAAAAATATTATGATGCTGCCGAAATACTATATATCGCTAAGTCTCTAATACCGTACACCATTCCAAGGACGAATTATATTCAGGTAATATTCAAAACAAAAAGGACGCAAGTATGCATGAGAATCTTTAAATTGTCCTGCGATAGCAGATAGTGCTGTTGTTTTCGAATTTACGCCACAAAAGTACTTGATAAATAAAATACTACACCAACAAATGTTGTGATGACGTTGTGTAAAGATGTGTACAATAAAGGCCATATGTTATGTATCAACAGTTGACGTAGCAGTGTAGATATGGCAAGCAAACTGTTAATACAGATACGCAAAGAAACTGTAATGACCATACTGAAGCGCGCGGAAGTGAAGGAATTTCGGTCCTGAAATGGAAAGACATAAGAGACGTTTCGGTTCATTTCACCACACATTCGAATGAAATGGGAAATGAGACAACCAAAAGACGGATTATCGAAAAACAGAAACTGTTAGTGAATAAAAAAAGGGAAAAAACTGATATTTATCGTCCCGATCCGATGAGTGCATATAGCAGTCCTTTGAGAAATACAGCAAAATGGTACCTAAAATCACCATTCGACTTTTTTTAATAACACTGTAGTGAATGCGTTATATGCATTCCAAGATGTGACGTAATAGAAAATGCCGATCACAATATCTCGGAAAGAGTTGTAGATGCGCTCATACGGCATTCACATGAAGGAACTCCAGGCAGTGTGGACACAAGAAGAAGCAAATACCAGTTGGAAAAAAGGAAGGAAGATCGTATAAAGTTCGTTGGTATTATTCTGGACGTTATAAGACAAACACAAAAATATTCGGGAGCCTACGGATAGAAAATGTGGGTTACTTTTTGTAATACGTGAAAATCAAAAACACATCTTTGTATTGACGATTTTAATAAACTTCCTTAAAATTACAACATTGTTTTTTAACCTTGATACTGCGGTCCCCACGCACAGATGTCGACCAAACCAAAAGTGCACTGTCAGTCCTCACGGACTAGCTTCGTCCAAACGAAAAGTGCACTGTTTGACCCAGGAGACAGCGGCCCCCAAATGAAGACTCCACTCTTAATACCATCGAACGGACGGCGCTGTTAACGTGTTAGTGGCCAGGTATGATTTTATTCTGTGTCCACCAGTGCCACGAATCATCAGCACCTACCATCAGCCCTTTCATCTGCTCTAAATTCACACAATAAATTGTAACAATTTCCATACAACGACTAGCGCAAAAAGCCATTGATCACGAAACAGAATTCTTGCCCATTCTTCCAGAGGTACTTTGATGCAATTTTTCACGCAAAATGTGTCAACTGTTCGTGCTAGATTACACAACTTCTATGTTTCCTTATCTCATTTTCTGTACAAGAGTGTTCAGTGTGCAGCATGGTAAGGTGGGTAACGAGTAGTCTTGCATTACTATCACCATCACTACTTGCGATAAGAGCCAAGGGAACTTCCACAGTTGTAATACCGGTTCTTGTCAGATCACTTCAAGCGCTCTCGGGCTTGAATAACACTTGGATGGGTCACCATCCGCGTCTGCTAAGCACTGTTAGCAAGTGGGGTGCACTCAGCCCTTGTGAGGCCATTTCACAAGCTACTTGACAAGGGAGTAGTGACACTGGTCATGAAAGCTGACAACGGCAGGGTGAGTGGTATGCTGACCAATTGCCCTTCCACATATGCATCCAGTGACGCCCATCGACCGAGGATGACTCGGCGGGCGGTTGGGTATTCCGAGGCCTGTTCGGACGGAATTTAGTATTTTAGTATACTTGCTATGAGACCTTTAGGCCCAGTGTGGTCATGGAAAACATATCGACTGGTGGAACGGGCTCTTACAGAAGGCCCAATAGGAGTTCAGTAAGCAACAAGATAGTGGAGACTCGTTTGGGTCTTGTGAATAAGACTCGCGCCGCCATGTTTATCGTAGAACGCAGGGACCCATCAGGAAGGAGTCAGCCATGTGGATGCCTTGTCCTAGAATGTCTAACTTGTACATCCTGTAAACCTAGCGACCTTGCAAGACCTTATAAAATGCCTTCCTGAGGTTCAGCGAAACAGCTCAGGACCTGTGCTACACGTGCATTCTTCCTCACATAATTGTATGTGCTTAACCATGCGCCGCGATGCCGGGATGAATGGATTCAAATAGTTCAAATGGCTCTGAGCACTATGGGACTTAACATCTGAGGTCATCAGTCCCCTAGAGCTTAGAACTACTTAAACCTAACTAACCTAAGGACATCACACACATCCATGCCCGAGGCAGGATTCGAACCTGCGACAGTAGCAGTCGCGCGGTTCCAGACTGAAGCGCCTAGAACCGCTCGGCCACCACGGCCGGCGGATCAATGGACTGTGCTATGCAGTGAACTGAGGCCAAAATGTCCGGGCGCAATTATTGCGCTCTACGTGAGGAGCATGCTAGACGCATGTAGATAACGAGCTGTGGAACTTTCTACAAAACGCTCTGTAATGAAATGGAACGATAGCTTTTTGGGAGGATGAAGTTTCCGTTAGATTTATGTTAAGTTGGTATGCGAGCAGTTTTTCAGTTATTACAAGCAGTAGGTCATATACATATATTGGTCATGGTACAAAAGATTTAATTGAGGGAAGTTTGCTGACCAGTTGGAGCGTAAGTGGGTGTCGCGGGGCCAGAGGCGAGAGGAGGAAGGTATCCGGTCGGCCACTGAGCGTAGCCGCTTGGACTTCCCTGCGGGGGAGAGAGGAAAGCTGCTGCGTAGTGAGATTCTGACTGTGTCTAAAACTGAAATGCATAAATTCACCAAAAACATTGAAATCGCTAAACACAAGAGCTGCAAAAAAATCAGATAGTACTGAAATCACTATAAAGAGACGAGACGATTGCTATAAAATTATTACCATGTTCATACCATACTTATCAATGAAGATATTAACATCTGTATGTGTAATAGTTTATAACAACAGTAACAAAAGTAACAAATAGATTCGAAACTCCATCTTTTAGCGTTTGAGATATGCAATAAATTGAACTCACTTAAAGTACGCATAAACAGACAATTTATTATAAATAAAAATATATTGTGTTTTCTGAGTGCCAGAAAGAGAATTCTCTAGAGTTACACGAAAATGTTAGCTATTGCATAATTTGCTTATACTATTGTGTTAATATTCATGTTTATTTAATGAGAAATTTATGGATTAACATTTATTGGGAAGCTAAACAACATAGTGTCAGTTGACAGGTAACCGCTGTTTCGGTTTGTGCAGGATATAATATATTATTTTATATGAGTAGCTTAACAAGATGTAACTAAATGTAATGATACTCAGTTAATATTGACCAGACATGCTTACTGTATTTATTTGAAATATTCGGAAACCTATATAGAATTCTGTTTGGAATGTTGGCCAGGGATGCACTGATTCTTTTGGCAAGGGATAACAGTTGAGGAGGGAGCAGACAGAGCATGTATAAAGGTCTTTTCATAACTGTTCTTGATTGTGTATTCTAGTAAGAGCCTGTGCAGCTTATGAACCGCGTGTGGTAGAGTATTAGCATGGGGTACAGCTAGATTGGACTTAGTCATTTCACCATATCAGTTTGCAACTTGATAATGTTTATTCATTGTGAGTTAATATAGACTTATGAATACCAGTTGTTATGCTCAGATATAGTTGAGTGAACTGTTAAATGTTCAGCATTTGTTCAGGTCAACTTGCTGGTGCACTACACAGTGTCAATGGCATATGTTAAAGGTGGTTGTATTCGTTCTGCGTAGTTTGACGGCATAAGATCACAATACAAAGTATTAGCCTCTGTAAGGCCACCAGCTTAATAAGCCACAGCTGCAAAGTACTAACACGAATTCTTTACAGACGAATGGAAAAACTAGTAGAAGCCAACCTCGGGGAAGATCAGTTTGGATTCCGTAGAAATACTGGAAGACGTGAGGCAATACTGACCTTACGACTTATCTTAGAAGAAAGATTAAGGAAAGGCAAACCTACGTTTCTAGCATTTGTAGACTTAGAGAAAGCTTTTGACAATGTTGACTGGAATACTCTCTTTCAAATTCTAAAGGTGGCAAGGGTAAAATACAGGGAGCGCAAGGCTATATACAATTTGTACAGAAACCAGATGGCAGTTATAAGAGTCGAGGGACATGAAAGGGAAGCAGTGGTTGGGAACGGAGTAAGACAGGGTTGTAGCCTCTCCCCGATGTTATTCAATCTGTATATTGAGCAAGCAGTAAAGGAAACAAAAGAAAAATTTGGAATAGGTATTAAAATCCATGGAGAAGAAATAAAAACTTTGAGGTTCGCCGATGACATTGTAATTCTGTCAGAGACAGCAAAGGACTTGGAAGAGCAGTTGAACGGAATGGATGGTTTCTTGAAAGGAGGATATAAGATGAACATCAACAAAAGCAAAACGAGGATAATGGAATGTAGTCTAATTAAGTCGGGTGATGCTGAGGGAATTAGATTAGGAAATGAGACACTTAAAGTAGTATACGAGTTTTGCTATTTGGGGAGCAAAATAACTGATGATGGTCGAAGTAGAGAGGATATTAAATGTAGACTGGCAATGGCAAGGAAAGCGTTTCTGAAGAAGAGAAATTTGTTAACATCGAGTATAGATTTAAGTGTCAGGAAGTCATTTCTGAAAGTATTTGTATGGAGTGTAGCCATGTATGGAAGTGAAACATGGACGGTAAATAGTTTGGACAAGAAGAGAATAGAAGCTTTTGAAATGTGGTGCTACAGAAGAATGCTGAAGATTAGATGGGTAGATCACATAACTAATGAGGAAGTATTGAATAGGATTGGGGAGAAGACAAGTTTGTGGCACAACTTGACCAGAAGAAGGGATCGGTTGATAGGACATGTTCTGAGGCATCAAGGGATCACCAATTTAGTATTGGAGGGCAGTGTGGAGGGTAAAAATCGTAGGGGGAGACCAAGAGATGAATATACTAAGCAGATTCAGAAGGATGTAGGTTGCAGTAGGTACTGGGAGATGAAGAAGCTTGCACAGGATAGAGTAGCATGGAGAGCTGCATCAAACCAGTCTCAGGACTGAAGACCACAACAACAACAAGGCCACCACACAGTGTGACGTGTCTTCTTGAGACAACTTAAAAGGAGATTAAATATTATATCATTGTTAGAGTAAATCCTTGTCACAGAGGGCTGTTCCTATTTTATCTTGTTTTATATTTCTCATTTATTTGTGTTGTGTAATTTATTCATTGACTTTCCCTCAGACTTGGATTATATGATTTAAAAGGTTTCACTACTCCACAATAGGGCGGCGCACGACCACATCCCTAGACGAGTAGTACAGCACTTAACCAATCTATGCTTGTGTGATTGCCCTCCTATTGTTGGACAGCAACAAACAACTTTTATTTGACGATTCATTTCATTTCATTATTTTGGATTGAGAACAACTGGAACAAAGAAGGAAGTAATGAGAAGTATCAGAAATGAGAACAGCGAGAAACTTAACATCGGAATTGGTGATGACGGAGTAGATGGAGTTAAGGAAATCTGCTACCTAGGCAGCAAAATAACCAATGACGGATGGAGCAAGGAGGACATCTAAAGCATACTAGCACTAGCAGAATGGCATTCCTTGTCAAGATAAATCTACAAGTATCAAAAACAGGACTTAATTTGAGTAAGAAATTTCTGAGAATGCACGTTTGGAGCACAGAAGTGTATGGAAGTGAAACATGGACTGTGGGAATCGAAGCCTTTTAGATGTGGTGCAACAGACAAATGTTGAAAATTAGGAGGACTGAAAAGGGAAGGAATGAGGAAGTTCTGAGAATCGAAGAGGAAAAGAATATGTGGAAAACACTGAGAAGGAAAAGTAACAGGATGATAGGACATCTGTTAAGCCATCAGGGAATGACTTCCATGGTACTAGAGAGAGCTGAACAGGACAAAAACTGTAGAGGACGATAAAGACTGGAATACATCCAGCAAATAACTGACGACGTAGGTTGCAAGTGCTACTCTAAGGTCAAGAGGGTGGCACAGGAGAGAAATTCTGGCGGGCCACATCAAGCCCGTCAGAAGACTGGTCTTGGTCTTATGAGGTATAAATAGGAGTGTATCCTTTCAACTTACAAGGAAGACCAGGAAACTTAACAGTTTATAGACAGCATTGAGGTATGTGGTTGCTAGAGGGCAATATTCCTTCTACGAGGGCTGTATTTTTTTTTTTTTTCAACATCCGACCCGTCATGAAATTAAAGCCACCGCAAAATTCTCGCCAAGCTTTCCGCAGGTGTATTGTGCAGTGTCTCTATTACGCCCTTCTATCGTGTCACTACGCACTTTACAATTCAGAGCGCTCAGTGGCCAGAGCCAGTAAAGACGCTTAGGAAATAGTGTCTCCCACGATGTGTAAAGTGGATACTCAGGGGTTCAGCCTGATTTCCATCAGCCCACATAACGTAACTGTATGCGTGTCCTTCAACACGAGAATGCTTCGCCGCACATTGCAAAGGCGACAATGACGCTCCTGCAGCGTTTTCGATAGTAACTATCTGATCAGCCACCATACAGCCCGGACGTGGCTCCCTCTAATTTTCATCTCTTCGCTCACATTAACCACGGGCTGTGAGGACAGCATTTGGGCGCTGACAATGAGATGAACATCAACGTGGGTGGAAATTGTAGGTGGTTGCCTTGCATGATGAGGATACTGAGAAGGTGGTACAGTGCTGTATCAAATGTGTAAGAAAGAATGGCGACTATGTAGAGAAGTAGCTGGAAGGGTTAGCTAAATGTTGCAAATAAAACATTTTTTTATTGCAACATTTGAGGAGTTATCGGTGTGACTGATTAGTGGTGTGCTTCGTGTTGTACAGCGGAGTTATTGAATCCATTTTTATGCGCAATATTTCGACGATCGAACCAAGTCTTCTTCACGTGCTACAAGCTGCATAACTATACGAAGTCGCTGCATGGAGTGCGGACTACAACCACGCACAATAACACAGCTCGCCGCATCTGAAGAAGAGGACTGAGTCGCCCGTCCAAATATCGTGCATAAAAACTGAGCCAACGACTCTGAAGTGCACCCAGAAGTTCGCTATTTACCGTATGTTACATTCTACGTCTGTCGGCATGTAAGTTTACACACATTTATACGAACTTCTTTCGTGTTTCCTAAACGATAGCGAAAACTGGTTGTCGAAAAGTGACCAATAAAATAAACTGATTGATGAAGTCTTTCATCGCTGCGTGGTAGGATATTTTCGCGTTAACAGTTGTGGGAAATAGAGTTTTATTAACCGTTACGTACTAAATACTCTACTTCGGATTCGTGAACACTCACAAAATTGACAACAGTGCCAACCGTGCGCCGATTCGCAAAAGGGAAGAAGAAGAGATGTTAAGTTCTCTGCCAACATGTTATTCTTTAGATGATAATTAAGCTTGTAAGAAGGCCTGACACTTGAAACAATTCTCAAAAACGTGAGTAATAACTGTGAAACTTGTTACCCTATATTGATGGTCGCTTTTCTTACAAAGTATGATTGCTTAGAAAATCAATACATTTAATTAAAATTTAGACCACTAAAGGGGACAAATGTTACTAAATCACTCCGTCTACAGGCCACAAGTAGCCCATCGGGACCATCCGAACCCCGTGTCATCCTGAGTGCAGATAGGAAAGGCGTGTGGTCAGCACACCGCTCTCCCGGTGGTTATGATGGTATTCTGGACCGAAGCCGGTACTATTCGGTCGAGTAGCTCCTCAATTGGTATCACGAGGCTGAGTGCACCCCGAAAAATGGCAACAGCGCATGGCGGCCTGGATGGTCACCCATCCAAGTGCCAACCACGCCCGACAGCGCTTAACTTTGGTGGTCTCACGGGAACCGGTGTAGCCATTGCTGCAAGGCCATTGCCTATAGTGTTGCTAAAGCTTCGTAAATTTTGCTACTCGTTATTTCATTCAAAGAACGTCGTAATGTATACTTTACGCACTAGTTAATGGAATTTTAAGGACTCTAACGGTACGTCCCATACGGAGTGAGTACAAGACGTTCTATTTTATAGCCTATACTAAGGGTACCAGATTGGCGGAAACCGCGGACTGGTAATACTGCAATCGTAAATTTTACGAAAGTTTAGTAGTTTAGGGTTAATGTCAATATTTCCCAAAGTGTATGTTTCTGATGATTATTCACTGGATCACTTTCGGTTACTGTATTTGTTACACTTATTTATAATTTCTTATCATCGTGCACGTATTATTCACCTGTATCAACGACCTACGGCAGTGAAATTTTCATACATTGTACCACACGATTCTATTATATTGTACATTAAAGTGCTAAAATAATGAATGACACCACGGTAGACGTGTTATTCTCATGTGGATAATGTGCCACGACATACATTCAAGAGGAAAAGTATTGGTTTCTTAGCTGGAAAAGCCTACTGCATTTATTTTTTCAGTCGCACTCAGAAAGCCTTGAGAAGTGACCACAACAAGGCAAAACAAGTTGACGTAAAATATTTCGCAGGAAAGATGAGAGCAGAGGGTCAAATGCTATGACTAAATTTGCTCCCACGGTTTGGGTGACCTCATTTTCAGTCGTTTGAAGCCAGAAGCCCAAGTGACGTGGTCGATGCGACAGGCCAGCTGGCCAGGGTCGGCGGGGGGTTTCCGTAATTGCTGGAGAGCGCCCTCCACGGTTCAAATGGCTCTGAGCATTATGGGACTTAACAACTGTGGTCATGAGTCCCCTAGAACTTAGAACTGCTTAAACCTATCTAATCTAAGGACATCACACACACCCTTGCCCGAGGCAGGATTCGAACCTGCGGCCGTAGCAGTCGCGCGGTTCCGGACTGAGCGCCCTCCATGAAATTCATAGAATGTGGCTGTGAAGTAATCAGCCGCAGTCCAATTAGGCGGACGAGTGCCCTCTACAGACCAATGAAAACACAAGTGCGCCGCGTTGCCAGTACGGCTTTCGTTGCCGTATTTAGTTTATCCGCCACATCGTCACCGCGAATATTTACTATTTGTAGGAATATTAACGCGACTCACGGTACTGCAGTTCTCTTTAGGGGATTTCCCCCAACGCAGGTGCAAGAATGACATGTTGCGTAAGTTTTCCACTCGACAAATAACGAAAATTTAGAAATGGTTCGCCGCGGAAACGATTACTGTCAGCAGACGTATATAGGCGTGGGGCACCGCGGTCATCGTCTGTTTCCGTAAAAGTCTTTACCTTGGCTAATGACGTGGACAAAATCCAGATATCTATCAGCGACAGAAAAGGAAAGAAACGATTTCAACCACTCTAAAATATACATTTTTAGAAATAATTTTCAGTAATCCATTAAAATTATTGTTGGATGTAAGGTCCGCCAGTTATGCAAAACACCGTTTTTTCCCAGTTCCCAAACATGTTTCAGCACATGTGCGCCATCATCAGCTGATTTCTGTTTTATTTAATCTGTAATGTTAAAATTTTTACTAAATGATAACAAGATTATATTGATATTTAATTCAAACAACAATTTGTTTCTTTTAGTTAATACCTTTACATTTGGTTTGCATGGTTTTGCAGGACTACTTGTAAAAATTTCTCATCAACATCATCTGGTTGCAGATGACAAGCTACCTGTAAGAAATAATACGCATCCTGTCAGATCACCTGCATCCATTCATGTCCATGGTGCATTCCGACGGACTTGGGCAGTTCCAGCAGGACAATGCGACGCCCAACTCGTCGAGAATTGCTACAGAGTGGCTCCAGGAATACTCTTCTGAGTTTAAACACTTCCGCTGACCACCAAACTCCCCGGACATGACCATCATTGAGCATATCTGGGACGTCTTGCAACGTACTTTTCAGAAGAGATCTCCACCCCCTGGTGTTCTTACGGATTTATGGAAAGTCCTGCAGGAAAGATGGTGTCAAATCCCTCCAGCAGTACTTCAGACATTAGTCGAGTCCATGCCACGTCATGTTGCGGCACTTCTGCATGCTCGCGAGGGCCCTACAAGATATTAGGCAGGTGTACCAGTTTCTTTGGCTCTTCAGTGTATATATTTTAGTAGCAGATATTTTAAGATCGACACACTATTCCCACATTCACGAAACAGAAAATTCCGATGAGAGATCTTTTTTACTTATGAGATTTACGTGTTTTTGTTTTTGATTCATGCATGTATTCATTGATATATTCATTGACTATGTTTTAATACATATTTAGCTAATTTCAGTAACATAAGCGATAAGCAGTGACTGATTCTAAGTCAAGTCGGTAGAAAGTGGGCTGCCATTACGCTCTCTTGCAATAGGCAGCGTAAACTATTAAGGCAAAATCATTTGAGCTAGTTTTGAATTGTGGACCTCAGAAAGAACTACAAAAAAATCTGTGAGAGCATATATTTATCTTTAACAGTTGAGTCACAGTCACTCTTTCTCTGCTCTGTAGGTGCTGAAACGGGCGATTTCCAAAGACAAAATTCGTCACTGTTGGTCAATCGTAAAAGATAAACATAAGTTTTCTCTGACTGTCATTTATATATTTTTGAGCTCTACTATCTGGTTCTCGTAACATGTCGTCGCTCTTATGTATTACGTTGCATACATCAAGACAGATCACTGTCGGAAAACATTTTTACTCAATTTAGCTGATGAAATTTATACGGCTGAACAGACTTTCATGGAACATATCTAAAACCATCCGGATTAAACCAGCTTTCAAAAACAGTATTAAAATCGGCCTTTTCGTTTGGGAGCTGCGATACCGCAGAAAGATACACAGTACACTTCAAAGGACAGACATCATCACTGTTGGTCAACCGTGAAAGATAAATATGTGTTCTAGTGGACTTTTACTTACATCTTTTTGAGCTCTGCAATCTGGTACTCCGTAACTTCACGCAGCTCTTATGTATTACATAGCGTATATCAACTTGTTACTTTTCAGATTTGTTTGATACCATACATACTAAATATATTTATTCGTGTAAATCATGGTGTGGGTTCCTGTAGTCATGTCCTAGTTCATGAATCACGGGCAACGTATGAGTGGCCAAGTAAGTGGTCCCGACAGTCGGGATACCAGTTCCTTTGGAAGAAGGCTGGACATCTCGGACATATTCTGAGTCGTGGTCACCTTTGTGCTCATACGGCAAAGACTAACAAATTCATCGGTTAGTCCCTCAACCGTTAGGGGTAAAACCCAATGGGACTCGGGGCAAGTAAGGCTAGCAACCTGCTTCCCTGGTACTTTAAATATGATGCTGGCAACAATCAGAGCAAAATGCCTCAGACCTTTGGAGGTGACGGAGTCCCACCTCTAACTGACAAACCAGGGACTCCTAAGATGCGACTTGGCAAACAAATGGTAATGAGATGGGGAGCTATTAATATCTATGGGGGCTACTCTGGGAAGAAGGTAGAGCTGGCAGAGGCTGCAAGTAAGATGGGGCTGGACGTTTTAGCTGTTAGTGACATTCGGGTAAGGGGTGAGAAAGAAGAGGATGTGGGAGAATACAAGGTCTACCTGTCAGGAGTCAAAGCAGGAATAGCACAATGGGGTGTAGGGCTTTACATCAGGAAAGAAATGGAACCCAGCGTAGTTGCAATAAGGTATGTAAACGAACGGCTGATGTGGATAGATTTGACAGTGTCTAGCAATAAAATCAGGATGGTGTCAGTATATTCGCATTGTGAAGGGACAGATCAAGATAAGATGGATAGTTTTTATGAGGCACTCAGTGATGTAGTTGTTAGAGTAAAGGACAAGGACAGTGTTCTGCTCATGGGTAATTTTAACGCTAGGATTGGAAATTGAACAGAAGGGTATGAAAAGGTTATGGGTAAATTTGGAGAGGATATGGAGGCCAACAGGAACGGGAAACAACTCTTGGATTTCTGTGCCAGTATGGGCTTAGTAATCACAAACTCCTTTTTTAAACATAAGAACATTCACCGGTATACTTGGGAAGGCAGGGGAACCAGATCTGTCATTGACTATATAATAACAGATCAGGAATTCAGGAAGGCTGTGAGGGACACACGTGTATTCAGGGGATTCTTTGATGACACTGATCATTATTCAATCTGCAGTGAAATTGGGATTGTGAGTCCGAAAGTGCAGGAGGTCAGGTCCATATGTAGGAGGATAAGAGTGGAGAAACTTCAGGATAAGGAAATCAGGCACAAGTACATAACAGCGATCTCAGAAAGGTACCAGTTAGTTGAATGTAGTCAATTACAGTCATTGGGAAAGGAATGGGCAAGGTACAGCGACACAGTACTAGAAGTGGCTAAGGAATGTCTTGGAACAGTAGTGTGTAAAAGTAGGATGAAGCAAACAGCTTGGTGGAATGACACAGTCAAGGCAGCCTGTAAAAGGAAAAAGAAGGCGTATCAATAATGGCTACATACTAGAACTAGGTAGACAAAGAAAGTTATGGTGAAGAAAGAAACAAAGCCAAACAGATAATTGCAGCATCCAAGAAGAAATCGTGGGAAGACTTTGGAATCAGGTTGGAGACTGTGGGTCAAGCTGCTGGAAAACCATTCTGGAGTGTAATTAGCAGTCTTCGAAAGGGGGGTAAGAAGGAAATGACAAGTATTTTGGACAGGTCAGGAAAACTGCTGGTGAATCCTGTGGATGCCTTGGGCAGATGGATGGAAAATTTGAAGAGTTGCTCTATGTAGGTGAAAATACGATCAGTAATGTTTCAGATTTCGAGGTAGAATGGGATAGGAATGATGATGGAAATAGGATCACATTTGAGGAAGTGGAGGAAATGCTCAATAGATTGCAGTGCAATAAAGCAGCTGGGGTGGATGAAATTAAGTCGGAACTCATCAAATACAGTGGAATGTCAGGTCTTAAAGGGCTACACAGGATAATTGAAATGGCCTGGGAGTCGGGACAGATTCCATCAGACTGGACAAAAGCAGTAATCACACCAATCTTTAAACATGGAAACAGAAAAGACTGTAACAACTACAGAGGTATCTCTTTAATCAGCGTTGTTGGTAAAATCTTCTCAGCTATTGTTGAAAGGAAAGTGCGAGTATTAGTTGAGGACCAATTGGATGAAAATTAGTGTGGGTTTAGGCCTCTTAGAGGTTGTCAGGACCAGATCTTTATCTTACGGCAAATAATGGAGAAATGTTATGAGTAGAACAGGGAATTGTATCTATGCTTTATAGATCTAGAAAAGGCATATGACCGGGTTCCTAGGAGGAAGTTATTGTCTGTTCTACGAGATTATGGAATAGGAGGCAAACTTTTGCAAGCAATTAAAGGTCTTTACATGGATAGTCAGGCAGCAGTTAGAGTTGACGGTAAATTGAGTTCATGGTTCAGAGTAGTTTCAGGGGTAAGACAAGGCTGCAACCTGTCTCCACTGTTGTTCATATTATTTATGGATCATATGTTGAAAACAATATACTGGCTGGGTGAGATTAAGATATGTGAACACAAAATAAGCAGTCTTGCATATGCGGATGACTTAGATGTGATGGCATATTCGATTGAAAGTTTGTAAAGTAATATTTCAGAGCTAGATCAGAAATGTAAGGACTATGGTATGAAGATCAGCATCTCCAAAACGAAAGTAATGTCAGTGGGAAAGAAATATAAATGGATTGAGTGCCAAATAGGAGGAACAAAGTTAGAACAGGTGGACGGTTTCAAGTACTTAGCATGCATATTCTCACAGGATGGTAACATAGTGAAAGAACTGGAAGCGAGGTGTAGCAAAGCTAATGCAGTGAGCGCTCAGCTACGATCTACTCTCTTCTGCAAGAAGGAAGTCAGTACCAAGACTAAGTTATATGTGTACCGTTCAATCTTTCGACCAACTTTGTTGTATGGGAGCGAAAGCTGGGTGGATTCAGGTTATCTTATCAACAAGGTTGAGGTTACGGATATGAAAGTAGCTAGGATGATTGCAGGTACTAGTAGATGGGAACAATATGCAGGAGGGTGTCCACAATGAGGAAATTAAAGAAAAACTGGGAATGAACTCTATAGATGTAGCAGTCAGGGCGAACAGGCTTAGATGGTGGGGTCATGTTACACGTATGGGAGAAGCAAGGTTACCCAAGAGACTCATGGGTTCAGTAGTAGAGGGTAGGAGGAGTCAGGGCAGACCAAGGAGAAGGTACCTGGATTCGGTTAAGAATGATTTTGAAGTAATAGGTTTAACATCAGAAGAGGCACCAATGTTAGCACTGAATAGGGGATCATGGAGGAATTTTATAAGGGGGCTATGCTCCAGACTGAACGCTGAAAGGCATAATCAGTCTTAAATGATGATGATGATGATGTAAATATCTGTACGTGAAGTTAGTACACACTTTCGCTTTCATGTTTTGTGTAGACGTCGTATTGTACTCGTGCCTGTGTTTACTGGGAGACAGGAGTACACATAATTCATAACGATATACAAACTATCAAGGTTAATTCATAGAGGTGATCTATAGCGTCCGATATATGGTGATTTCCATAACTGCTGTACATCAGGTTAATTGAATTAAATAGCAGAGCGATTATGTTTTGCTGACGCCACGTGGTTCAAGCTATATCGGTAATCGAATACAAGTAAAACAGCTCAATTTTGTGTTCTCTCACTTTTTCACGGCGCGACTGGTTAATAGTGTGCTTCCGGATGGTCTGTCGAGTTGTTGTTTCTATTCTGAACACAATATTTTTAGGACCGATCCAGCCATATTCTTCGGTTTCAGTGTTAAACGTACTCACTGGCTGGACTCCAGCCAGACAACAACTCGGAAGAACACCCAGACGCTCTAACTTGATATATTGATTCACTGAAAGCCAATGTTTAAAGCCAGAAACAACTTGTACGAACACAGTGAAAGTGACTGACATATATCAGCAAGCTAAAATTTTAAATTATAGGAAATAAGTAGTTATTGTTAAGTATTGTGCTTACTGCCCTCTATTAACAGAAACAGATCAGGGGAGCAAATATAAGTCGTATTTACATACGGAAAGAAACGTAGTTCTGCGAAAGACACATTTTAATACTTGAGCTTCTCTCTCCACTGCAATTGCCATAAATTTCTAGATCCACACGTATGTTTCAAAACGAACTAACTTTGCGCTGAGGACCTACATTTAAATAATTTTAATATTAAAAAATAAAGTTCCTGAATGAAACAATTAGATGATGTTCTTAACACCTGCAATGAAAGTTTCAAGAAGAGAACGTGAGGAATATTTCAGAACTAAGTGTATCGCCATTCCCGTGCACAGTGGGGTGCACAAAACACGAATTTCGCTAGGGAACCACTGGATGAGGCATTAAACATGATCGTAACAGCTATTGTTTGCTGCCCGTCGGCGTTTGTGGCACAATCATATTAGTAGCGGAATGTACACTGAGAAATTCGATAAATGCCATCGAGAGTCGTTGTTGCTGCGCAGTTACCCGCATCTGCCGGAGCCATAATGGGTTGTCGCTATTGTCTACAAATCACTGAGGAGGCACACGGCCCTGCTCCGGCTGCTGAGTACCCCTGTCACACAGTTCTGCATACTGTTCGGGGCTCGTCGCAAAACGTTTAATTCCTAGTAGAAAGCACATCGAGTGAAGTCACTCCCCATTATATTTCGTATTTTGTGCAAATACTCGATGTAGAACAATGTATAACGGCAGCTGATCATGCTGTATCTCCTAAGTTAGGGAAAAGGAGAGAGCTTTAATTGGGGAAAATTTGGGTCAGTTGACATGGAATTTCAGTGTGTTGTAACCTCATCAGATCTACACAGAACTACCGATCCACTGCTGACACGTTGTAAAACAACCGAGCATAGTAGTGTACTTATTTTTGATGTAAGAATGTAGCTTGTGATAAATTTCGAATGTTTAATGCAAAACTGTTAGTGGCATTGAGTTTTATGACTGCTGGGATACTTTCCATTCACGTACTCTATTTTCTTATATCCGTTTCATTCGATACAAATTTTTCGTCTAGCACCAACGATACTGAACGGACGGCAGTGTAATTAGCCAACACCGTAATAATATCTGTAAATATAGGCCCCCAGATGAGCCTTTTGACTCTCGTTTTTCTAATCCTGTCACATGCAAGCTACATAGATATTCTCATTGCCTCGGTACACAACGCTGATGTACTGAAACTAATTAAGATGGTGAATTACGTAAGCGGTGGGCAAAGGATAATCGAATGAGTTTGATCCGTGACTCTTAGCAACCTCTGTCCTTCAATTATGCACGGTGGAGAAAGGGTTACAACACTGTTTTGACATTCATCAGCAGACGTCTGAGTAGCTTGAGTCAGAAACAAGTCCCGAAACTAAGTCCGAAATCTCAACACACACCAGTTAAACTGGGAATAAGATCTGCTGTCCAAACTGCCAAAATACCCTTGAGAAGAAGATTTAATTTCATAAGAGCAGAATGAGTGGGTGTCAGCTGCAAAGTCAATGAACTGTTGAAGTGTATCGAACCCAGATGAGGATACTCTGACAACTTTGTACAAATTATAACCGAAGCCTCTGTTAAAACAATCCACAGGTGATGCAGGACAGAGTATATACCCTAGTGTCACGCAAGAGAAAAAGGACGTATATGAAAAGTGTTGCAATCGATGTGATAAAATTCCCGTCTCCATAGAAATGGTTACAGCTTGGGAGGAATTACTCTCTGTTGTAAGTGACCAGTGGCGCTGGACTGGGATGGAGACAGACGAAAGCATAAATATGACTCAGAGAAGTAGGAGAGCTTGAGGATTTATTAATAACTTGTGAAATGACCCAATTATAAGAGATCCTTACGTAAATGTAATCGTTAGCCAGGTTCTACTAAATGGCAAACCCAAATAATGAAGAATGTAGCTAGGTCTGACCTGAAAGCTCATGAAGCGAGGGAAGGTAAAATATCGGATATACATTTCTTCATAGACCCAAACCATTGCTCTTCGTTGTTAAAACTTTTTGAAAGAATAATTATGAACACGGTATGTGGGTACATAGACAGTTGTCTAATTGAAGATCAGATCAGTTACCACCCAGAGAAATTCTACGTGAGTCAGTGTTCGACCTGATTCAATTTACTGAGGACGATTTTGAGAGCGCCCGCTCAAGCGGAGTGGTGTTAGTGATTAGCCTCTGACATGCGATATTGAAAATCTGAGAACTCTTCTTTCAAAAGCACATCGGATGACAAACAGCAGCAGACTGGTAGAAATTCTTGGAGCTATGCTACTCAACAGAAGACACTTTGTCGAACCCTGTGTCGGGCATGGATGTGTGTGATGTCCTTAGGTTAGTTAGGTTTATGTAGTTTTAAGTTCTAGGGGACTGATGACCTCGGAAGTTAAGTCCCATAGGTCTTAGAGCCATTTAAACCATTTGAACACTTTGTGGAACTGCAACACAAGACAAGAAGATGACGAACAGTTGGCCGCAAGGTAGTATAATTTCGTCGCTCCTCTGTAATATGTACACGAAAAAACAAGATCTTTTATTTACTTGGGTGATAGTGCAGCTGCATGCCATATAGTATCTCATAATGACTTTGGGAATGGTCTAAGTGAGGAACTCGTGATCCTGACAGACGATTACAATGTGAATGAACGAAGACCGATTCCTAGTAGAGTTCAGGTGTGTCCTAACTATTCTTAACAACAAGCAGTCAAGAAAGTAATGAATATCGTCTGGAATGAAACGTGTATGGAAACACTGTCCCCGGCCAACATACATGGCATGACAGTCGAGGGAACCTTGGCGCTTGAGAAACAAAATCAAAAATCCAAACATGGAATTGCGTACTAAAAAAAATTAGAATTCGCAAAGTGCGGGGCAAATGCGACAGCCTTACTCTCTACAGGGCTCGCCACGTGTTTGTCGGTCCCTGAGTATGGATACCCTAGATCTAAGACAGGCCAAGAATACTGATGCGGTCCTTAATGATAACTGCATAAAGACAACTTGTTGCCTAAAAGCAATTACAGTGGATCATTTGTGTTCATTATCCGATACTACTCCACTGAATATGAGAAGATAATTCCTGTGCTAAAATAACAAAACAAAAAACAGATAAATGACATGTGTCACCCTCTATACAACCATTAACCCGTGCCCAAACGACTTAAATGTAGACGAACTTTTATGAATGCAGTGCAGCCGTCTGAAGTGTCCTTGAAGTCACTATGGTCACAAGAATCTCCAAACGTTCTTAAGAAAGTGGAAGTTAAACCCACGGATTCTTATTTGTACAGGCGACACTGGAAAACTTCAGACCCACTTTGTGCGGGCACGGGGAGGTCAAAAGAACTTATGCCCTAATACGGCTACATAAACAGGTATAAGCGCCAGTGTGATGAAATTCAGACCATGGAACACCTTCTGAAAAGTGGCACGCCAAGAGACTGCATTAAAGAGGGCCTTACGCAATATACTGAGACTGCTGGAGTACACAATAGCATCTGTATAAGCGAAATGTGATACGTTTTTAGCGTTTGTACATATGCTGTATAATTTGCATTCGATTATTTCCAGAAAATTCGTAGAATCATGTGAGACTGTTAGAAAAGTCCTTTGAAATGTTGTTCTGCTCGCTTGGATACCGATTATGTCGTCAGTGTATTGACGATTGGTGCGAATTTCTGCACTTCGTTGTTAAGTGGTATGTTCATAAGGATAACATCGAGTTTCGTCATCCGTGAAGATTCTTAACAGAAAATAAATGTGCAAGTTGTGCGTTTCAGTCAAATCGTAATTCTGGAGAATGTTTTGAACAGTTTCCCGAGATGTTGCTGCAGTGCTGTGTGTGAGACAAGAACGTTGTTTCACTACGGTCTCTCGTCCACCTGCATACAACTGACTGGTCGAATACAGATTTGTTGGGTATACTTAAAGCTGGCACCGTAGTTATACGCCAGGAATAAAATCAGTCTTGGAACTTTTAGGATGGACAGTGCATCATCTTATCGTACAGCATCAGCAGCACTATCAGATCCTTCAATGATGGTTTCGTTGTTAATAGGAATGCACCATCACCGGTGATAGCAGCCGAATGGAGGACAACTTGGGCGGTAATTTCTCTTTGCGTACTCAACAGCAGGAGACTGAAATATAGAACTCATGTCGAAGACAAAGAAATCGGTTTCGTGATGAGCGGTTAACTTATGAATCCGGTCACATCACCTTAATGTCAAGAAATAGTTTAACAAAGCGTTATTAAATGGGATGAACAAGTGATATTGGTTAGTATGGATGGCAAGTAGAACTGGAACAAGGAATCCCTTGAGTATAAGGCCGTAAGTTCAATTTTTGGTAAGGCTCACTTGAATGTGTTGCGTTAACAATTGTGGCAGGAAAAATATTAGCTGCTAATGACTTACGATGTGCGTCAGAAGGCCGACAGAAAATGAGAGTCCGGAGGTGCACAGATCAACTTCCTATGGGATGCACGAGTATGTCTTACACTTCACAAAATGGACGTCGTTGACATTCAAAAAATATTCAAAACAAATCATAAGCTTGCACCATGAACACCGAATGGAAACTGGTGTGCCATAGTGATCATAAAGATTCGCAAGATCAAGAACTCCTTGGGAGTTACAAACACTGCAGGGTGTTCAGCTACGTATCCCATCCCCTCTTAAAGAAATATATTGGTGTAACGGTGATGAGAACTGACAGAATGTGATGGCATGCAAGCAAATGCGGAACAGTCTCTTGCGGAACTTATCTTGAAACTGGCTCTCCTTTGAGGCGTAGCTCCCAATAGTGTGAAAATACGTTTTATAGGCACGGAAAAAACAAACATCCAGAGGCTGAATTTGTCCAGTGGTTCCAGTTGGTATGAACTGCAATTTTACACACTTTTCTGGAGGGATAGTTCCCACTAAAGAGTACGATTTTTATACTCAGAATCAAGAAATAGCAAGTTATTTTGACCAGCTATTGGCCGAAAGCAGTCCTCGTGCCATAGTTGTAGATCTTTTACAAATTTTCCATCTCTTGCGTCCTGTGACATTAATATTCCCTTCTGCCCTTGCAAGATCTGGCACACTAGAAAAAATCGTAGGGGCGGAGCAACTCCAACTTTTCACAGCACAATAAATAATTTTCTAGCCAATTTATCATCGAGATTAACACTCGCCATAATTGTATATGAATGCGTTAAGGCATTGATGTTACATGATCCCGATACAACTCTCTTTGTAGCTCTAAGTTCCAGGGTTCCTTTCATATGTATTTCTTCTTCAAACCCCGACTAGCAGGAGTCGAAAACAAATTCCTTACTGAACGTTGAGAGAAGTTTGTTTATCTCAATTCAAATTTTAGAGCTGAATCCGTACTTCGCTGTGCAGCGTCAAGTTGACAATTTGAAATTTCGTTACCCTGCGTTTTCCAGTTCTGCAGCGTTGTTAGAACTTATGCAACCATTCTTTGCTTTTCTCGAAACGACTGTAATCTATGTCGCGCGCAGCTTGTCGTTCACAACATAGTAGATCACTATCAGGCACATCCCTGAAACACACAAACACCAGGTATTTAAAAAAAAAAAAAAACAAGTGTGCCTTGTCCTCCCTTGAATATCTGTAGCTTTTCTTGTGTCCTAGAAGTTCATATTTCTCCTGACTTATTTTAAATCTGTTCATAATTGTTTTTTACCATGTTTCTGATGACCTTCCATGTGCATAATCACGTTTAGTACCCTCTCCTTGGACAACGATTGTCCTTTACTACGTTTCACTGGATACCAGATTTGTGGCTCCCTGTCTGACAACTATCATTGAACTACACACATCAAAAAAATTTTTGCATCACCCTGGTTTCCAGAACTCCTGAATATAAACGTTGACTGTGGATGTTGTATCACAGGCACAGTCCCTTTCACTGTTCAGAGATGTCACTAAACCCACCCAAAGATGTAAACAACCACGCATGAGCAGCGCCTATTAGACGGAGGAGATCCAACAGCCGATCAGTTCCAATCATTCCACCAGGAAGTAGGTACACGGCTCGTGTTGTGTATTGCAACGGTTCGACCGTGTTCGCATTGTTACTTTGTGCCAGGAAGAGCTCTCAACAAGGGAAGCGTCCAGGCGTTTCGGAGTGAACCAAAGCGTTGTTGTTCGGACATGGAGGTGATACAGAGAGATAGGAACTGATGATGACATGCCTCGCTGAGGCCGCCCAAGGGCTACTACTGCAGCTCATAGCTCGGAGAAACCCTGAAAGCAACGCCACCACATTGAATATTGCTTTTCGTTCAGCCACAGGATATCGTGTTGCGACTCGAACCGTGCGCAATAGACTGTGTGATGCGTAGCCTCACTCCCGACGTCAATGGCGAGGCCCGTCTTTTCAACCACGACACAATATAGCGCGGTACAGATGGGCCCAACAACATGCCGAATGGACCGCTCAGGACTGGCATCACGTTCTCTTCACCGATGACTGTTGCATATGCCTTCAACCAGACAATCGTCGGAGACGTGTTTGGAGGCAACCCGGTCAGGCTGAACGCCTTAGACACATTGTTCAGCGAGTGCAGCAAGTTGGAGGTTCCCTGCTATTTTGAGGTGGCATTATCTGGGACCGACGTACCCCGCTGGTGGTCATGGAAGGCGCCGCAACGGCTATACGATATGTGAATACCAACCTCCGACTGATAGTGCCATATCGGCAGCATATTGGCGAGGTATTCGTCTTCATGGATCACAATTCGCGCCCTCATCGAACACTCTTGTGAATGACTTCCTTCAGGATAACGACACGCTCGACTAGAGTGGCCAGCATGTTCTCCAGACATGAACGCCACCGAACATGCCTGGGATAGATGGAAAATGGCTGTTTTTGGACGACGTGAGTCACCAACAATTCTGAGGGATTTATGCCGAGTCGCCGTTGAAGAGTGGGACAATCTGGACCAACAGTGCCTTCATAAACTTGTGGATAGTATGCCACGACGAACACAGGCATGCATCAGTGCAAGAGGATGTGCTACTTACTGGGTATTAGAGGTACTGGTGTGTGCAGAAATCTGGACCACCACCTCTGAAGGTCTCGCTGTTTGGTGGTACAACATGCCGTGTGTTGTTTTAATGATCAGTAAAAAGGGTGGAAATGATTCCAATTTTCTGTACAGGTTCCGCGACTCTCGGAACCGAGGTGATGCAGAACCGCCGGCCGGAGTGGCGTGCGGTTCTAGGCGCTACACTCTGGAACCGAGCGACCGCTACGGTCGCAGGTTCGAATCCTACCTCGGGCATGGATGTGTGTGATGTCCTTAGGTTAGTTACGTTTAATTAGTTCTAAGTTCTAGGCGACTGATGACCTCAGAAGTTAAGTGCTGAGAGCCATTTGAACCATTTTGATGCAGAACCTTTTATGATGTGTGTATATAGCTTGACATCTTCTTCAGTATCACTTTCTCTTTCTTGCTAAGCACGTACCATGAGCATTGTATCCCTCAAGTACAGTACACTGACAGCAGAGTCGAGCTTATACAACACCGCAACTGACTCATATTGCAAAAACGCTACTAGTTGATCTGCCACGTTTTGCCCACTCTCCGAAATTCCTCGGGTTTTTTTCCTGATTAAATGTCAGCTTCAGTAACTATTGTTGTACATATAACATAGTGTTTACATTGTCTACCTTTGCCATTGCACTGCTTTGCATCAACACCACTAGCACTGTAGAACTGTTGTCAGTTACTCGTCGACTAAGCAATTTAACTGCGTTCCCTAGCCCCGTGCTGTGTTCACTATTGGATTGAGTGCACACAGAATACCATCGCCGGTAGATGCGCAGTCGGCAGGGCTCTCGTGGGGAGAGCGGTAGTAGTGGGGGTTTTTGGAAGTTTGTGGTAAGGACTTATGAGACCAAACTGCTGAGGTCATCGGTCCCTAAGCTTACACAATACTTAATCTAACTTAAGCTAACTTACGCTAAGGACAACACACACACCCATGAGCGAGGGAGGACTCGAACCTCCGATGGAGGAAGGCATGTGGTGGGGGTTACTGGCAGGCGCTTTAGGGGAAATACTCAGCACTGGAGGGGAAGCGCCGTTTTAAACTGAAACCTGCGCTCACATTTTAGTACTAAGTGGGGCCCCTCCACGTCCACACTTGCGTGGTGGCCATTCAAAAAGCCTTTGGTTAGTATCAAAAAGGAATTGCGCTTAAAATGTAGCGATTTATTTACATCTGGCTTATTAAGCAATTGTAACTTTCTGAGAAGAGTCATGGATGGCGAATTTTCATGTTACGATGTTAAAATCAGCTTGTTTTGCCAAGACACAGCGGTATTTACGCAGTGTCGCCGCACTAATATGTTGTGCAGACGCAGTTGCGAGAGAATTCTGAAACAGTGGTTAAGTGAGGAACTGAGAAAAAGTAAGGTCAGTAATTTATGAAAATGCA
This sequence comes from Schistocerca cancellata, assembly GCF_023864275.1. Taxonomy (NCBI): domain Eukaryota; kingdom Metazoa; phylum Arthropoda; class Insecta; order Orthoptera; family Acrididae; genus Schistocerca; species Schistocerca cancellata. The sequence goes on along the minus strand of NC_064626.1, from coordinate 635,296,607 downwards.
CCTCTTCAGTAAAGATTAAATGTGTAATGTCTTCACTTATGTTGTTCCAAGTCACATAGCATTTCTCGTTTTACCAGATATCGATGCTCTTAAATATTACATTCTTTTATCGAAAACGAAATGATGGCACATCATCAAGAACAAGAAATATAAAGCTATACCGAGTAGTTTCTGTAAAATCGTTCGAGAAAGATTGCAGGGCGTGCCCATCGATTCTGCCATCGCCGACTGGCCGAAAGGTGGAAAACGCTGATGGCCTCCCCTTTCCCAACAAACAAATGAATTATCCCAGCGCTTCTGATGAACACTGGTCACCCAGTCCCACCCCCTGTCGACATTAGAAGCCAATACTGTGTCTACATGGTAGACGATATGTGGGGGCCGAATTCCATAAACATTATTGGGCTTTTGTGACCCCGCACTCAAAGTATTCCTTCGAGATTTGTTGGGAGGTTTCTGGGAATCTGTAATAAATTTATGAAGGAAAATCGCATAGAAGGCGCTGGTATGACCAACTGTAAAATAATTCCCCCAATTTAGAAATTCTTATCAAACAGGAGTGGCAGCAGGTAAGGAACTAACACAGAGGTGCTTTGTTAGGGAAATATCAGATGACTTCAATCCACCCGAAAATGTAGAGGATTTGCTCAGGACAGGTTGTGAATACATGTTGGGTAAATCTATAGAACTTGTGTTCGAGGAAGATTGCTCAACAGTTCCACTGTTTGCGTCTGTTTGTGGGTCACAGAAGAAACACACAATGACAGAGAGAGGTCATGCAGGTACGGAGTCACATATACACAGCCAGTCTTCCTTCTGTTCACAAGAGAATGGAATATTTCAAAGAGGGGCGAGTCTTTTTAGTTTTATTTCTTGATTCATTCAATATAGCAAGGTTAGGGCCATCAGACTACCTGTTACATGCAGAAAAGCATTCTAACGTCGTATATCCGGCTCTATTCATCACCTGTCTGTCGTATATTTGCAATATGTTACTTATTTCGTATAATGTGTACGTAGAATAATAACCAGAGATGTCACAGGAGTTAAAATACACAAATTTTTAGGTAGGAATTGTGTCGGAATCTCAGTCAGTGCCAAACGGAAGCAGTTGAAAAAATACTAAAAAAGCAGCTGTCTTAATTTGACCAGGCACTGCTAATAGTGACATTGTTGCATCAACATAACACCTGTGTGAGCTTTAAGCGCCTGAGACGAGATATAGAGTATGTAGGCACTGTTCATAATTCACAGAATTTTAACTAGAAGTCAGAGGTGGAATTTTCAAAGCCACTACGAGTTGCTAAAGGCTTGGGAAGTTTTGATGGGCTTTTCTGGCCTCAAATGTTAAGAGAAGAGGCCATTGTGTAGGGCTCACTTCACCTGTTTTGGGAAAACCCTTTTTCCCGGTGTCAGGAGGAGGCAAATGATAAAGGGTAGCGGTATATTAATTGCCGGCAGTTCAAACGTATGGCGAACGACGGTACTCCTTGGGGAAATGGCTGCAAGGGACAGAAAAGGATACCAGGTGCACTCGGAGCGTATGCCTAGGGGCCTGATTCAACATGCTGAAGAGGCTATTCCATTGAGGGAATAGGATGCAATCAACTGCAGATTGTGGCGCACGTTGGAATAAATGACCCCTGTCGTCTGGGCTCCAAAGTCTTTCTTTGGTAATTCCAGCGACTGCCAGAAAAGGTTGAGAAGACCAGCTTTGCGCGTGGATTTTTAACAAAGCTCAAAATTTGTAGAATTGTCCCAGAACTGATCGTGGCCATTTGATTCTGAGTCGAGTGGAAGGACTGACCCAGAGACTTCGAAAGTCCTGTGACAAGCTAGGCTGCAGCTTCCTGGACTTGCGCCATAGAGTTGAGAGCTGCAAGGCACCCCTAAATAGGTCAGTTGTGCACTACACATCAGGGGCAGCTATTCAGATAGCTGACTCTGTGTAGGATGCACGCAATGGTTTTTTAGATTAGGCGACTCTCCATCCAGTCCAGATAATGATAGCTGTAGGAAATCCAGTAGTATCAGTGTAAGATCGAAAGAAATGCCACCCACAGGTGAGAGTATTAAAATCCCAATGATAAACTGCCGAACCATTCGGAACAAAGTGCCAGAGTTTGAAGCGCTCATAATACTACGTACAGAAAACTGTTTGAAAACGGAAATTGATAACAGTGAGATTTTTGTGGACAATTTAAGTGTTTATCGAAAGGATAGGCAAATGGTAAATGGAAGTGGTGTATCTGTCGCAGTAGAGAAAACACTCAAATCCACTGATACAGAAATTGAAGCTGCATGTGAGATTGTTTGGACAAAACTCAGTATCAGAGGTGGGCGTAAAATGGTAACGGGATCCTTCTGTCACCACCGGACTCATACCCTGATGAATCGGAAACCTTCAGAGGAAACCTCAGTTCAGTCGTACATACGTTCTTCAGTCATACTGTAATCATCAGTCGAGACTATAATCATCCAACAGTTAATTGGGAAAATTACAGTTTTGTTAGTGGTGATTAGGCGACATCCTGTGAAACTTTACTTAATGCCTTCTCTGAAAACTGGCTAGAACAGATAGTTAGGAACCTTACTCATGATGGAAATTTGGTGGATCTAATGACAACAAATAGATCTGACGTCTTTAAGGATGTCCACATCTAAACTTGCATCAATGACCACATCGCGGTTGTGGCAACAATGATTACCAAAGAACAAAAGACAACTAAAAGAAGCAGAAAGACATATATGTTCAGAAAACTAGATAAAAAACCAGTAATTTCGTATCTCAATGAGTAACTTAAACTTTCAGCAGATAAACTCTGGCTCAGGTTTAAAAAAATAGTTGACCACGCACTGGACAGAAATATACCCAGTAGAACAGTTCTTAATGGGAGGGAACCTCCATGATATACAGTCTCTGTAAAGGAACTTCTAAGGAAACAGAGATTACTGCATAATAGGTATAAAACAAAGCATAGTGCTATAGATAGAGGGATGCTGAATGAAACATGTTCGGCTGTCAAGAGAGCAACGTGTGACGCCTCGAATGACTACCGTAGCAGAATATTGTCAAACGACATTTCACAAAATCCAAAGAAATCCTGTAAAGGCTGTCAGTGACACCAAAGTTAGTGTCCAGTTGCGGGCTAACATCGCAAAGATATTCTGGCTCACATGCGGTTCCTCGAAATGTCTTGGCTCAAACTCGTCTAGGGGTTGAACCGCACATGTCGCATTACGCGCCCTAAATTAGACACTTGTGACCCTTTGCTTAAACTGTCTGGCTGATGGCAAGTTTTCGGAATTTTATGAACCATTCAAATTTGATATGACATATAACATCAGTAATAATAATATCGGGAGCTAAATTAACGACCCACAAATGATGGAGGCCACACAGTTGCGATTTGGTTAGAATAATGTTTATTCAGAAAGCAAACTAATAGCGAAAGTGGTCGTACTTAGAATTACTATTACACTCGAGCGCATATCCATTTGACGCAGTTCGATCATTCACAATCTCATGGCGAATTACAAGTCAAATACTTCACCTCGTTAACTACGCGAAAAGTTAGAGTTCACACCAGGCGCGCGGCTGCTAACCGCTCAGAGGCTATGTCTTGCGGTACCACATAAAGCGAAATTTTCTACGTCGTTTCACTTCCTAGCTGCCTAAAGACAGACTGCCCGCTTTCGCGGCTCAATCGGAACTGTGCCCTTTGGTGTCTAGACCAGAAATGTCCTCTGCCCGTCTCTGGCCGCATCCCCCGCGTGCCGGCCATCGCCGCTCAACTGACTAGGGTAGTTCCCTTTCCTGAAGCTGCCCATCTGATTTATTAGAGCTTGTTCTACATTATTTTATATCTTAACATATTTAAATAATCAAAGTTTGACCGCTTTCACGTTCTAAATAAAGTAACAATAATATCCACTACATAATAAACGTTAAATTCTTTTACATAAAACCAATACAATTTTCTTCTTAGCTCTGAATGCCACGGCCAGTAGCCTTGCACCAATGTGCTTTCTGATAAATAAATAAAGATCAAAAGTAACTATTATGCACTAAACCTTACAACAAATATTCTATTATCTAATGATTCAATATGTTGTCATTCTGTCATCGTTCAGTGTGTTTTGTGTGGAGGAAATTATGATCTGATGCTTAACTGAAAATACAAATAATTTAAATTTACTATATCTTTTAAGCAAATAAAGTTATAGAGTTGATATTTATAACATTTGTCATTTTAATTATGCGCTTCTATATGATAAGTCGATTGTTAAGATCGACCAAAGCGTTCAGATTTTAGCATTCAGGTCTTTCTTACAAAACTGGTTAATATCACTTTAACAGTAAATCCTAAACTATTATAGATATGGTTAATATTCGAGTTTTACCGGGATCACCATGAAAATTTATGAAGCATAGTAGATTAAAACTACTGTGGCTTCATTCCCTAAGTTACTACAGAATTAAATAGTTTTCATAAACGTTTCCCTTTATGACCAACCTTGGGTCCGCCATATTTAACACTGCTACATATCTCTGGCCATAAACAGCTTCTACGGGGTTTCCTTATGATGTAGGTTTTCGTCTGTCTCACTCACACTCTACAGCGTCTAGGCCTCATTCAGCACAATAGACGCCTGTGAATTTCCCATCTCATGACGAATCTGCACTTTTTGTGGTCCTGGACGACAGGGTTCGTTCCACAATTCCTGAAGGCTGACTCTTTCGGCCATATATTTAAATGGGAGCTAAATGCTCGTTAACTCACACAGTGCCTAGCTAATGAGACAGGAACTGAAATTGAGGGTAGCAAAGAAAAAGCTGAAATCCTTCACTCCATTTTCAAATGTTCCTTTACAAAGGAAAACCCAGGAGAATCGCCCCAATTTAATCCTTGTACCACTGAAAAGAGGATGAAACAAGTGTTATTGTCAGTGGTGTCGAGAAACGGCTGAAATCGTTAAAATTGAAAAAAGCTCCAAGCCCCGATGGAATGCTTGTCAGAGTTTGTACTGAGTTGACAGCTGAATTAGCCCCTCTTCTCACTATGATCTATCGTAGATTCACCGAACAAAAAACCGTGCCCAGTTCTTGGAAAAAAGCACAGGACACACCTGAAGACAAGAATGGTAGTAGAAGTATCCTTGACATCGATCTGTTGTAGGATCTTGGAACATATTCTGAACTCAAACATAATGAGTTATCTTGAACAGAATGACCTCTTCAGTGCCAGCCAGTACGGTTTTCGAAAACATAGATCATGGCTAACTCGCACTTTTCTCACTTCACATACTGAAAGCTTTGGATCAAGGCAATCTGGAAGATGCTCTCTTTCTTGATTTCCGAAAAGCTTTTGACTCAGTAGCTCACCTACGCTTATTATCAAAAGTGCGATCACATGGGGTATCAAGTGAAATTGGTACTGGATTGAGGACATTTTGGTAGGGAGTACACATCATGTTATCTTGGATGGAGAGCCATCGTCAGATGTAGAAGTAACTTCGGATGCGCCCCAGGGACGTTTCTTGGCACCCTTGCTGTTCATGTTGTATTTTAATGACCTTGTAGACAATATTGACAGTAAAATCAAGCTTTTTGCAAATGATGCAGTTATCTACAATGAAGTACTATCTGGAACAAGCTGCATAAATATTGAATCAGATCTTGATAAGATTTCAACATGGTGTAAAGATTGGCAACTTGCTCTAAATGTTCAGAAATGTAACATTTTGCACTTCACAAAACGAAAAAACGTAGTATCCTATGACTATAATATCAACGAGTCACTATTGGATCGACCAACTCATACAAGTTACTGGGTGTAAGACTTCGTGCCGGCCAGGGTGGCCGAGCGGTTCTAGGCGCTACAGTCTGGAACCGCGGGACCGCTACGGTCGCAGGCTCGAATCCTGCGTCGGGCATGGATGTGTGTGGATGTCCTTAGGTTAGTTAGGTTTAAGTAGTTCGAAGTTCTAGGGGACTGATGACCTCAGAAGTTAAGTCCGATAGTGCTTAGAGCCATTTGAACCATTTTTGTAACACTTCGTAACGATATGAAATGGAATGATTACAAAGGTTCAGTCGTGGGTAAAGCAGGTGGTAGACTTCGGTTTATTGGTTGAATGCTGGAGAAGTGCAATAGTCTATAAAACAGATTTCTTACAAATCACTTGCGCCACACATCATACACTCCTGGAAATGGAAAAAAGAACACATTGACACCGGTGTGTCAGACCCACCATACTTGCTCCGGACACTGCGAGAGGGCTGTACAAGCAATGATCACACGCACGGCACAGCGGACACACCAGGAACCGCGGTGTTGGCCGTCGAATGGCGCTAGCTGCGCAGCATTTGTGCACCGCCGCCGTCAGTGTCAGCCAGTTTGCCGTGGCATACGGAGCTCCATCGCAGTCTTTAACACTGGTAGCATGCCGCGACAGCGTGGACGTGAACCGTATGTGCAGTTAACGGACTTTGAGCGAGGGCGTATAGTGGGCACGCGGGAGGCCGGGTGGACGTACCGCCGAATTGCTCAACACGTGGGGCGTGAGGTCTCCACAGTACATCGATGTTGTCGCCAGTGGTCGGCGGAAGGTGCACGTGCCCGTCGACCTGGGACCGGACCGCAGCGACGCACGGATGCACGCCAAGACCGTAGGATCCTACGCAGTGCCGTAGGGGACCGCACCGCCACTTCCCAGCAAATTAGGGACACTGTTGCTCCTGGGGTATCGGCGAGGACCATTCGTAACCGTCTCCATGAAGCTGTGCTACGGTCCCGCACACCGTTAGGCCGTCTTCCGCTCACGCCCCAACATCGTGCAGCCCGCCTCCAGTGGTGTCGCGACAGGCGTGAATGGAGGGACGAATGGAGACGTGTCGTCTTCAGCGATGAGAGTCGCTTCTGCCTTGGTGCCAATGATGGTCGTATGCGTGTATGGCGCCGTGCAGGTGAGCGCCACAATCAGGACTGCATACGACCGAGGCACACAGGGCCAACACCCGGCATCATGGTGTGGGGAGCGATCTCCTACACTGGCCGTACACCACTGGTGATCGTCGATGGGACACTGAATAGTGCACGGTACATCCAAACCGTCATCGAACCCGTCGTTCTACCATTCCTAGACCGGCAAGGGAACTTGCTGTTCCAACAGGACAATGCACGTCCGCATGTATCCCGTGCCACCCAACGTGCTCTAGAAGGTGTAAGTCAACTACCCTGGCCAGCAAGACCTCCGGATCTGTCCCCCATTGAGCATGTTTGGGACTGGATGAAGCGTCGTCTCACGCGGTCTGCACGTCCAGCACGAACGCTGGTCCAACTGAGGCGCCAGGTGGAAATGGCATGGCAAGCCGTTCCACAGGACTACATCCAGCATCTCTACGATCGTCTCCATGGGAGAATAGCAGCCTGCATTGCTGCGAAAGGTGGATATACACTGTACTAGTGCCGACATTGTGCATGCTCTGTTGCCTGTGTCTATGTGCCTGTGGTTCTTTCAGTGTGATCATGTGATTTATCTGACCCCAGGAATGTGTCAATAAAGTTTCCCCTTCCTGGGACAATGAATTCACGGTGTTCTTATTTCAATTTCCAGGAGTGTAGAATATTGGTCAAGTGTGTGGAACCCATACCATATAGGACTAATAGGGGGTATTGAATGTACGTGGAGAAGGGCAGCACGAATGGTCACTGGCTTGTTTAATCCATGGGACAGTGTCACACAGATACCGAAGGAACTGAAATAGCAGACTCTTGAAGACAGACATAGACTGTATCGAGAAAATTTATTAACGGAGTTTCGAGAACAGGCTTCAATTGATTACTCTACTAACCCCTACGTATCGCTCACACAGGGACCTTGAAAATAACATCTGAACCACGCTCCATACCCGAATGGTACATGAAGAAATTCTAATAACTGGTACAATGGGATGTAGATCGTTATCCTATGGATATGAGATACTAAGGGACGAGTGACCAATGAGAATTGGAACTGAGACACATACTAAAACAGGAGCGGGGAGAGAGAGAGAGAGAGAGAGAGAGACGCAATGGCAAAGAACAATTTTAAGCGATGCCCTGGCACAATATTGACTAGCATGTTGCGTACAATTACCTGGGAGTGAGAAACAGACAGTGGAAAGGGATGACAGCATGAAGACAATTCACTCCGATTTCCAGATCTTCACTCAGTCGCAGGCCGCATGTCCAACTTGTATTGATATGCTGCAAGACGCTGATGGGGCAATGAGTCCTATACAAAACAACTCCCAAGCTTGATCATCTCCCAATCGAGAAGCTGCCATGGATAACTTCTGACCTTTAATCGTGGATACTTTTCTTTATCTAAAATATTAAACATGTACATGCGAAGTAGATTCTGATATGAAAAGCCGCTGGAAACTTAAGTTAATCCGACAACTGAATCTGTCTCTCTTCAGGGGATTGCGTGCTGTTTCGAAATATCCTGACATACTAAACTCGATTGCCGGACTGCGACTGAAAGCCTGAATCTTCGTCTTTCATTCACAATGTTCTTATAAACAGAGCAATCCAGGCACTTCAAGGAATAAGTAAATCACCATGTCAGTCGCTATTTAAAAATAGTTTAACTTTCACCATCGGTTGCACTTATAGAACATAACAAGATGAGAAGTGCCGGGAACCTTGTGGAGCGTTTTGCCACATATCAAAGAAGTCTCAGCAACAGGTGGCTTTGGACGAAGCTTCGTTGTATTGTGCTAACAACTACAGATGCTTCAAATATTATTGTAGTATATTAACAGAAATCCAAGTTGAACTGAGCCCACTACTCATCATAATTGTAGAAGTAAACGACCAACTGCACTTCCCATTCCTGTACCTGTATGTACATGACGCATAGTGTGTTGACACAAGTACTTCACTACGCTACTGCGAGTTGTTGCTAGTAGTTTCTCTTCGCAGTGCAACGATATAATGTAGCGCTACTAGTTTAGATATTGAATGGTCTCTACATGAGCCTCTTCAACATTTTGTTTAACATTTAACTTAACGTACCGACCACTAGCGCCTCAATTCTGGGAGCAAACTACAAAAATAAAAAGAGAGAGAGAAGACTGAGCAGCTGGGTGTGTCTATAGTGCTCATAAGACATATTATCTTCATTTTACCTCACGTTTTACTAAGATCCTCGGTAATTATCTGAGGCGCACACGCACATTCAATTCATCTATTTGCAGTATGTCAGTATATACTGTACATCCTTTCCTCCTCTCACATGATGAATGGAAAATGGAAATGCCGTGTGGCTAGGGCCTCCCGTCGGGTAGACCGTTCGCCTGGTGCAAGTCTTTCGCGTAGACGCCACTTCGGTGACTTGCGTGTCGATGTGGATGAAATGATGATGACGAGGACAACACAATGCCCAGTTCCTGAGCGGAGAAAATCCCCGACCCAGCCTGGAATCGAACCCGGGCCGTTAGGTATGACATTCCGTCGCGCTGACCACTCAGCTACCAGGGGCGGACACCTGATGAATGAAAAGCATGAATGAGAGTGTACAAGGTAAATTTCAGTATGTACATCTGTGGGAGTAAAAGTAGTCTGCTACTGTGGCAGAGTAGCTCAAATGGTTCAAATGGCTCTGAGCACTATGGGACTTAACATCTGTGGTTATCAGTCCCCTAGAACTTAGAACTACTTAAACCTAACTAACCTAAGGACATCACACACATCCATGCCCGAGGCAGGATTCGAACCTGTGACCGTAGCGGGTGCGCGGTTCCAGACTGAAGCGCCTAGAACCGCTCGGCCATCCCGGCGTCGGCAGAGTAGCCAACCTTATAAAGCGCGCACCAGGTAGCAAAGAGGTTTCTGTTCATCTTGGACGAAACTCTTCTACAGGTTGGCACCACAGAATAGGGACCTCTCTGGGCACTTCCGAAGGAACGGGACACGTGGGTTCCATAAGAGTTCACTCGGCAGTGTTCCGGGAGATGAGAGACGCGAGACGGACAAAAACTAGTGTTAGTGTGCCTATTCATAGTTATTTCATTATCTTATTTTTGTAGATTTCAGCTCTAGTCAAAATTAACGTCCTGCTTTCATCGCTCATTGCTCGTTGAGCGGTGTACGGAATTTTTCTGGTTAATTTTCTAACATTATAACCAGTTGCACTTGGCCACGCATGCAAACCACTGTTCTGCTCTACCTCTATTGAAACATGTGGTTTCGTGATGGAACTTCTAATTTCAGTCTTATTTAGTTCGTTGGTGATCTCACGAGTATAGAATAACTGAATAGATTTCTGAAACGTCGCTAATATCGATTCGCGTTCGGAATGTAATTTCCACATGTCTTTGTTGTCTCAACGCGTGTTAAGTACGGATCTGAGAGCCTTAAGTTCGCAGATCGTGAGTCACAATAATCTATCCTGTCCACTTTGGTCAGCTATCATTAATTTTACCTCTCATTTTATGCAGACTTTCTGTTTATGACGAACACGTGTTCGCCGATTGTGAGAATCGCAACATGTCACTGTTACTGACTCTCGGGGTAAGACTTTCAAATTAGTTACAGAATTTCTTCTATGGTGCAACAGTGAGCAGTTTATTCTTATCGATGAATTCTTGTTAAATTGCTTCGTCCACTCAAGCCAAGGGAACGACCGTCTGCCAACGACGTGGATACTGGTGAAGTTTTTTCTTTATTCGTATATTTTACCTTAATATCTAATATATGTGTATATGTGCGTGAATGTGACCATTGTAAGATTCCTCTGACCCTCCCATAATTAACAAATAGTGATAAAGACAAGACGCAGTTGTAAATGTAATTTTGTAACTCAGCCGAGAGTCGGTTAGCTTGTTAGTTTGTTCAGGCTGTTCTTGAATGAATGTGATATTTTTACCAGAGCACATGCTTACATACTCCCTCGCAGACTTCCATTTTACGTGCTACTGCTACCCGTTGTGTAACAGATAAATATGGCCACGTTATTTCTTTAATATTTATTCATATATCACAACTGAGCAGATCCAGCACCTAAATATCAAAGGTTTTTCCTTCATGTACATCCAGATACCGTCTTCCCACCTTTCATGTTAACAGATACCTCATTTTTATGGACACCTTTATCAAGAGCATCGATCCCCAACTAGATCTTCCATCGACAGATTCCCTTCACCACATCGACACAGCACAGACAGAATCCTCAAATGGAAACTATATGAGAAGTGAACCAATAATAACTAGACTTTGAATGCTGTAGAACGCTTTATGACTGTAGGACAACTGGATTGGTGTTTCCCAAAAGGGCTCAATGGGCTAGTTTCGATAGAATGGCAAAAATGTGTGTTAGAATGAAATTTTTGTCCTCAGAACAACCGTCCTTTGTTTCTGCAGGGTGAACACCACAAAATTTTACACTTTTTGTCAGATTGAATTATGTATCGGACTGCAATTCGTGTCCGGAGAGGAACCTTTAGCATAATTCGTTGTATCTTCCCCAGTAAAAAAAAATGCGTATAGGCCCTTTAGGAATGACCGATTGAATTACTGACTGTTGGAGAAAAATAATAACAAATTAAAGGCATCTAGTCGCCTTATGTTCTGCAGTTTTGGCCCTAAGGGATGAGCAAAATCATATACATCAATGATCTTTTGGAACAACGCTGCTTTTGCAACTGAGATACATTGTAGATTCGTTAGGTGGTTCCCGTGAAACGCTACAAGCGTCTCAAAACGATGAGGAAACAAACAAAAAGGGGCATAATTGAATGTGCATGAGACTGGAAAAATTAGAGTGTCTATTCACTTTATCACTACTAGAGAATCAGTTACGAAATGGGACATCAATTACGCACCCACAGAGTACAAATTAAAATAGCACATCGTTAAAAGAGGCGACAATACACAGCGCTGGTCAGGCGACGTTATTTTCATAGGAAAGGTGTTTTTTTCCATCTGCGAAGCGAGATGAAATGACAAGCAGCACCGTTTGCTCCTGGGAGTGCAAGTGTAGCTAAACGTTTTGCTCTCGCTTTTGGCCTGTGGCTGTGCTAGCAAAATAAAAGTAACGTTTTAATAAACGCCACAAGAACTTTTGTTTAGTTTAATGAAATCGCTAATGTAGACCAATTAATTGGAAATTAAATTCATTGATTCAGAAAATTTTAATCAGAACCACTCTCACAGAGCAACAAATTTTTATGAAGTAAAATATTTGCTAAAAATCAACTTACAGTTATACTAACCGAAATTTTTCCGTTGCCTGTGACAAAAGACAGAAAAAGCTTCCAAAAGCTGTTGTAAGACCATTTTATACAATACAAAATCAGTTTCCCCTCTTTCTCCTCTCGCAGGCAAAAATAAGTGCACTTTGTGAGACATTTTTGAGAAAAATAATGTCTGACTCGCGCTGTTGTAAACAGAACTCCAGCTTCTTATTGTACTATCAAAGTTTAATTGAGTCCGCAGTTAAATATAGTCAACCCTGCGGTGCATGATTTCCCTGCAGTGTGTAGTTCTTTATGGCCACTTCTTTCGTGTTTTCAGTCATGAGGTTGCAAACGCTACAGGTCACAACAGCAGTAGGGAGTGTCCACTGCAGTGACTGTGTGCATTTGCACGTTTAAGAGTGATTGAAAACGCCGAAGAAGTGACGATTAACCGCTGTCCACTGTAGTGGACGCTAAGCGCCATAGGGCTACATAACCATGACTATAAATGGAACGTAAGTAGGTCACCTAAACTGTTCTTGTGTGATACCGAGAAAAGTATGAATATACTTCAAGCTTCTTACAACCTTAATTATTTAAGAAATAATAATAATATAAAGAACGATTTAATCTAATCGGTACTAAACGTTACACTACAAGCAGGACATTGTTATGAAGAACATAAACAAACTCCATCTTTACACACACAAAAGTTACAAGAAATTTCAAAAATGAAGCATTTTCTGGGTATGTACCTTTCTTTACTAGATTGCTACGTATCATACAAATATAAACTTCAAATGGAGGTCACACGACCTTGCATCAGTCAGAGACATTTGTTATCTCCAAATCCCAGTTTTGTGTTCATTGAATGGCTTTAAAACAGATGTACTAAACGTAGTTGAAAGAAACCAGACGGCAAAGTTTCAGAATTAACTTCCACTGACTTTGAACGAAGGACATCTGTTGTCTGGTTCATCTCCTTAATGAGATATATTACCAACTACACTTGTCATTTCTGAATCTTCTTACCATTTCCTCTAAATTCAGATATGGCTAAAATATTATTAGTACAAAAATTAACGAAATATAATGAACTATAGTAGTTCTGTCAAAACAAAGTGATGTCTTATCGGTATGACCAATACTGTCTGTCATATGCCTAGACAAATCATACATTCCTATCACATTTCTTGTGGACCGTGAAACCAATGGAGCGGATACTAAATTTTAATTTTCTTTCCAAATTCTAGAGACCTACAGTTAGAAGAGTAGAACGTCTAAGGCAAACATAACTACAACCTTCAAAAAAAAAAAATCATGATGAAGGAATTATCTGCATTGGTCGGAAATCCGCAAGTGCAATGTACACATCCGTACAAACAAAAGATTACAATTTCGGAAAAGCTGGATGACTTATTTAAGAGAAGGAGCTTCTCCAGACAGGTCTTCGCTGGTCATGGGGGCTCACTTCAAAGCATGACTCATCACTGAAGGCAGTTATCTCCAGTCAATGAAATTCCAGACTTATGATGTGTCTGGAGACACACCAGACAGCGGTGGGAGACCAAACTGACTGTCACCCGCCATACGGCCCGACAGCCAAGAGGGATGGTCTGGGGTGTCGCTTCATTTCGCAACACGCCTCCTTTGGTTGTCATCCACGGCTGCCCTACAGCACAGCCGTACGCTGACGATACTGTACGCCCCGTATCGTTGCCCTTCACGGCAAGTCATGCTGGGCGTACATTTCAGCAAGATAAAGCCCGCTCGCACACGGCGAGAGCTTCTACTGTTTGTCTTCGAGCTTGCCAAATCCTACCTTTGCCAGCAAGGTCTTCGGAACTCTCCGCAATTGAGAATGTATGGAGCATTGTGGGCAGGGCCCTCCAACCAGCTCTGGATTTTGACGATTTCACACGCCCGCCGGCCACTGTGGCCGAGCTGTTCTAGGCGCTTCAGTCCGGAACCGCGGTGCTGCTACGGTCGCAGGTTCGAATCCTGCCTCGGGCATGGATGTGTGCGATGCCCTTAGGTAAGTTAGTTTTAAGTAGTTCTAAGTCTAGGGGACTGATGACCTCAGATGTTAAGTCCCATAGTGCTCAGAGCAATTTGAGCCATTTTTAACACGCCAGCTGGACAGAATTTGACACGATATCCTTCAGAAGGGCACCCAACAACTCTGTCAATTAATGTCAAGCTGAATAACAGCTTGTGCAAGGGTCAGAGGTGGACCAGTGCGGCATTAACTTGCGCAATTTGCGAAGCTCTTTCTCTTGAATAAGTCAATGAATTTTTTTCTGACGTTATTCGAAATATTCAGATTTAACAAATTCATGCTGATTAAAATAAACTCATCGAACCTCACTCACTCACTTGAAAGTCAACACCAGTCGCTTTGGAGTGATGTAGGTGGTGCAGAACGGGCACCTGGCGTTCATGTGACCGTCCATCGCACGGAGCGTCAGATCATGGCAGTGAAGTAGTGTGTATGTGCCAGCCAGTTTTATGAAATCAGCACAGTGACAGTGGGCCAGTGTGCGGACGTTACAGAACTGCATAAACGAGCTATCGTGCCTGGACGTGCCCCTGGTCACACCGTTAACGAAGTTGACCTGTTGCGTGGTGTATCAGTACAGACTATTCAAAGCGTGTAACATTCGCAGTGTCGTAACACGGCGTAAGAACAGTCGTTGCAAAAACATACTGATTGGTAGGGACCGGCGACGAGTTGTGCGCCTTGTCAATGAAAACCGGTTTCGAACTCGACAGGAGTTGCTGCTATTGCGGAACGCCGGTCCTTCTCAACCAGTTTCTGAGCGAATGTTTCGAAGGCAAGTACACGCAATGGATATACTGTTCAGTCACATTAATGTGACCACCCGTCAGAAGCCTGAATAAGAACCTTCTGCAGCGCGGACGGGCAGAGAGTCAGTGAGACTCTGAAATGTATTCACAGGAATGTGGAGACATGACGACTGCAGTGTCGTGGCCAGCTGCGCTAGGTTTCTCAGTTGAGCATCCATGACTCGAACAGCCCCATGAAGGTGGTCCCTCAGATTCTCGACTGGGTTTAAATCGGGGGAGTTTGGTGGTCAGGGGAGTCTGGTAAACTCAACCTGGTGCTCTTCGAATGACATATGCACACTGCGAGGTGTATGACACGTTGCATTATCCTGCTGGTAGATGAAATCGTGCCGAGAAGAAACATTGCATGTAGAGTTGGACATGGTCCCCAAAGGTAGATGCATACGTCTGCTGATACATTGTGCCTTCCATGCTGATACATTGTGCCTTCCAGAATGACGATATCTCCCAGGGAGATCCTCCGGTGTCAATCCTTCCAACGATTGTTTCAGAGTGTTTTCTTTCAGAAGTTTCACGCCGTACACGGCAACAGCCAGTTGTGGTATTGGCGTGGGACCGACCGTTGTGGCCGAGCGGTTGTAGGCGCTTCAGTCTGGAACCGTGCGACCGCCACGGTCGCAGGTTCGAATCCTGCCTCGGGCGCGGATGTGTGTGATGTCCTTAGGTTAGTTAGGTTTAAGTAGTTCTACGTTCTAAGGGACTGATGACTGCAGATATTAAGTCGCTTAGTGCTCAGAGCCATTTGAACCATTTTTTATTGGCGTGGTAACTCCAGCCATCGTCGCCGATGAACAGCAGTCAACATAGGTTGATGAACCATGAGCGAGGCCCATATGCAGCTACTGTACGTTCGCCTAACGCTCCGGCTGCGAAGAGCACCATTTTGTCACGCACGGTATATTTTAACCATGGCGGCACTCGAACCGCTTACAAACTTTATCATTTCGGAAACGCTTCCACCCTTGGCCTGAAATAAAATGTTCATGTCCTTTTGGACGTGAGATAAATCACTCCTTTTCTGCGTTACGACAACGACAGCACTCTCTTTCGCTCTCCCTGACACGCTTTATGTACATTCCACTGCTAGTGCTGCCACCAGCAGTCTGTGAGTGGTTATTGCATGATGACATCGTATATACGCTGTGCTCACATTAATGTGATTGGATTGTGTATCTGGAGTCGAGTACTTCTCAGACAGCACTTCCTCGGAGCGGTACATTAAGCTGGATGTCTTCAATAGGCCAAACACATAAATTGGTACGAAGCTGATTACGGATGTGTGATGCGGTTTGACGAGTCTCAATTTGAGCTCTTTTCAAACTATTCATGGCAGCGAGTGCACCAACGACCAATGAGTCGTTTAATCACTAGTGTGTGCTCTGTGTAATTCAGGTCATAGGCATTTATGTGATGTTTTTCGGTACTTTTCGTATCTTGAGTTGAATGCATTATTTAGGTTCCCGTTAACACGAAGCGTGATGTTTATTTCCACTCTTGATCTCAACCCTTCCGCTAAATCATACGATCTTAATCCCACAGAACATGCATGGTGCAATTTAAAATGTAGCTACAACAATTCCACAGTTTGTTAGCTCTACAGGAGGTAACATTGACGCGTAGCTTCCGCTGTATATGTGATACATGAAGGAACTTTAGGACTCTCTTACTCGTCGAACTGAGATCGTAATCAAGTCTACCGACGCTGTTACATGATACAGGCTTGATGTACACTAAGGCCACGGTTTACCTCCTAACATAGTGTCGGGCCTCATTTGTCCGGGTCAGTGCAGCAACTCAATGTGACATCGACTCAACAAGCAATTGGAAGTCTCCTGTAGAAATGTGGAGCCAAGATGCCTCTACAGCCGTCCGTAGCTGCGAAATTGTTGCTTGGAAGCTTTTTGTGCACGAACTAACTTGTCGTTTATGTGCCACTCATATTCGATGGGATTCATGTCGGGCGATCTGGGTGGCCAAATCGTTCGCCCAAATTTTTCAGAATGTCATCAAACCATTCGTGATCAGTTGTGGTCCGGTGACATGACGCATTGTCATCCATAAAAATTCCTACGTTGCTTGGTTGCTTGGAAACGTGAAGTTCATGAGTGGCTGCAGATGGTCTCCAAGTAACCGAAGGTAACCATTTCCAGTTAATTGTCGGTTCAGTGGGACCGGACGACCCTGTCCATTCCACGTAAACACAACCCACACTATTACGGGGCCACCACCATCTCGCACTGTGCCTTCTTGACTACTAAGGTCAATGGCTTCGTGGGATCAGCGCCACACGCGAACTCTCCCATCAGCTGTGATCAACTGAACCCCTGACTCATTTCATCAGATCACGCTTTTCCAGTCGTCTAGGCTACAACCGAAATTGTCGCGATCTCCGGAGAGGCGTTGCAGCCGATGTCGTGCTGTCATTCTCAATGGAGAGAAGTCTTCCGAAGTAAGAGTGATTTCAGGTGTGCCGCAGGGGAGTGTCATAGGACAGCTGCTATTCACAGTATACATAACTGACATTGTGGATGACATCGGAAGTTCACTGAGCCTTTTTGCAGATGAGACTGTGGTGTATCGAGAGGTTGTAACAATGGAAAATTGCACTGAAATGCAGGAGGATCTGCAGCGAATTGACGCATGGTGCAGGGAATGGCAATTGAATCTCAATGTAGACAAGTGTAATGTGCTGCGAATACATAGAAAGATAGTTCCCTTATCATTTAGCTACAAAATAGCAGGTCAGCAACTGGAAGCAGTTAATTCCATAAATTATGTGGGAGTACGCATTAGGAGTGATTTAAAATGGAATGATCATATAAAGTTGATCGTCGGTAAAGCAGATGCCAGACTCAGATTCATTGGAAGGATTCAAAGGAAATGCAATCCGAAAACAGAGGAAGTAGGTCACAGTACGCTTGTTCGCCCACTGCTTGAAAACTGCTCAATAGTGTGGGATCCGTACCAGATACGGTCGATAGAAGAGATAGAGAAGATCCAACGGAGAGCAGCGCGCTTCGCTACAGGATCATTTAGCAATCGCAAAAGCGTTACGGAGATGATAGATAAACTCCAGTGGAAGACTCTGCAGGAGAGACGCTCAGTAGCTCGGTACGGCTTTTGTTAAAGTTTCGAGAACATACCTTCACCGAAGAGTCAAGCAGTATATTGCTCCCTCCTACGTATATCCCGCGAAGAGACCATGAAGATAAAATCAGAGATATTAGAGCCCACACAGAAGCATACCGACAATCCTTCTTTCCACGAACAATACGAGACTGGAATAGAAGGGAGAACCGATAGAGGTACTCAGGGTACCCTCCGCCACACACCGTCAGGTGGCTTGCGGAGTATGGATGTAGATGTAGATGTAGATGTAGAAACAAGGCCCCGGGAGTAGACAACATTCCACTAGAACTACTGACAGCCTTTGGAGAGCCAGGCCTAACAGAACTCTACCTTCTAGTGAAGAAGATGTGTGAGACAGGCGAAATACCCTCAGACTTAAGAATAGAATAATTCCAATTCCAAAGAAAGCAGGTGTTGACAAATATGAAAATTACCGAACTATCAGTTTAATAAGCCACGGATGCAAAATACTTACACGAATTATTTACAGCCGAATGGAAAAACTGGTAGAAGACGACCTCGGGGAAGATCAGTTTGGATTCTGTAGAAATGTTGGAACACGTGAGGCAATACTGACCCCACGACTTATCTTAGAAAATAGATAAAGGAAGGCAAACCTACGTTTCCAGCATTTGTAGACTTAGAGAAAGCTTTTGACAGTGTTGACTGGAACACTGTCTTTCAAATTCTGAAGGTGGCAGGGATCAAATAGAGGGAGCGAAAGGCTATTTACAATTTGTACAGAAAGCAGATGGCAGTTATAAGAGACGAAGGACATGAAATAGAAGCAGTGGTTGGGAAGGGAGTGAGACAGGGTTGTAGCCTATCCCTAATGTTACTCAATCTGTATATTGAGCAAGCTGTAAACGAAACAAAAGAAAAATTCGTAGTTGGTATTAAAATCCATGGAGAAGAAATAAAAACTTTGAGGTTCGCCGATGACATTTTAATTCTGTCAGAGACAGCAATGGACTTGGAAGACTAGCTGAACGGAATGGACAGTGTCTTGAAAGGAGGATATAAGATGAACATCAACAAAAAGCAAAACGAGGATAACGGAATCTAGTCGAATTAAATCGGGTGATGCTGAGGGTATTAGATTAGGAAATGAGACGCTTAAAGTAGTAAATGAGTTTTACTATTTTGGGAGCAAAATAACTGGTGATGGTCGAAGTAGAGAGGATGTAAAATGTAGACTGACAATGGCAAGGAAAGCGTTTCTGAAGAAGAAAAATTTGTTAACATCGTGTATAGATTTGAGTGTCAGGAAGTCGTTTCTGAAAGCATTTGTGTGGAGTGAGACATGTATGGAAGTGGAACGTGGACGGTAAATAGTTTAGACAAGAAGAGAATAGAAGCTTTCGAAATGTGATGCTACAGAAGAATGCTGAAGATTAGATGGGTAGCTCACATGACTATTGAGGAGGTATTGAACAGAATTGGACAGAAGAGAAATTTGTGGCGCAACTTGACTAGAAGAAGGGATCGGTTGGCAGGGCATATTCTGAGGCATCAAGGGATCACCAGTTTAGTATTTGAAGGCAGCGTGGAGGGTAAAAATCGTAGAGGAAGACCAAGAGATGAATACACTAAACAGATTCAGAATGATGTAGGTTTCATTAGGTACTGGGAGATGAAGGAGCTTGCACAGGATAGAGTAGCATGGAGAGCTGCATCGAACCAGTTTCTGGACTGAAGACCACAACAACAACGACCTTCAGTACATTATTATGTTATGAGCCTTGAATAGACTAGCTGTAGCAAGGGCACGATAAGGTGGCCGCTACTCCCCAAGGACTGATCGTTAAAAGTTGGCACCACTCGGAACAATCTGTATAAACTGTGGTGTGTTTCAGACTGCTGCCAAGCTCAACGAGCTATAGTTACGTGGTGTACTGCTGTTGGCTTTAGTGTGTGTCAGTGACCATGGTTACTAAAAGTATTCGTATTTATATTTAAAAGCGCTGTTGAGCATGAGTCGACACCGTGACAAAAGTTTGATAAAAAATGGTTCAAATGGCTCTGAGCACTATGGGACTTAACATCTATGGTCATCAGTCCCCTAGAACTTAGAACTACTTAAACCTAACTAACCTAAGGACATCACACAACACCCAGTCATCACGAGGCAGAGAAAATCCCTGACCCCGCCGGGAATCGAACCCGGGAACCCGGGCGTTGGAAGCGAGAACGCTACCGCACGACCACGAGCTGCGGACAAAGTTTGATAAATTATGTAAATTCCAGTTTCCTTCTACTGACTGCATTGTATGACAATAGTCTTGCTTCAGTGTTCCTTGCTAGAAATAAGTGCCTAATTAGAAGATGACCAATCTTCTAATGAGAATTCAGAGTCCATGTTATTTCCATATCAAAATTTATATTTACTCATTTATTGTTTCCTTAGCCTAACTAGATAAGGTCCGTAAGTCCCTTTCTTACATTTGACCAGGTTCAACACATGTCAAAGACGTTACAAAACATTCTCAGGCATAATAATAATAATAATAATAATAATAATATACTGTAGCAGCTGATCGGTATGAGCAACGCAAGCCATTGAGGTGTCAACAAACACAAAACATTCCCCCTCTACAATCTTCTACACCCGCAGTGGCCGCGCTACTTACTCCTCTGACCATAAGGCAAGCAGTCATCTTTACTTAGCTCACGGCGAAATCATCAGCGTCAGTTAAAATTAAGCACACCTTAAAATATTTGTGTCTCTGTAAGTACTTTAGTTTATTACTGAGCAGGTAAACTACGCTTTTAAGAAGCTCTTAAGGTTAGTTGACTTTTTGGACTTGGTTGCAACTTTATAGACGAATGATCCAGAACCGCGAACCGCACGAATGTTTAATTCGGGCCGCGTGCGAACAGCGGACCGCTGTTTGACGACCACTGGTCTAGATTGTTCAGTCAGGGTCAGTGGACCAACAGACAATAGCGACCCAAATGTCCCTGCCGGAGAACGCACTTTACGCCCGAAAGCTAACTCAGATATTCGTTTGCAAAGCTGAGCGATTTTTTAGTAAAGACTGTTATGAAATTTGATTATCCATCATGTATGACTTCAACAATTGCAATAATATAAAAATATATGTATTGGTTGATTCGTTGAACAATGGAGGCCCTTCTGGACACTGATGACGACCACATGGCAGACTGAGATAACTTATCTCGGTATCATCAGTTTACAAGTATGTATGACGGTCAAGAAACGATCGTTTCAGAAAATTACCGTCCAGTCATACCCCAGACATTATACACTGAAGCTCCAAAGAAACAGACATAGGCATGCGTATTTAAACACAGAGATATGTAAACAGGCAGAATACGGCGGTGCGGTCCGGAACGCCTATATAAGAAGAGAAGTGTCTGGCGCCATTGTAAGGTCGGTTACTGCTGCTATAATGCCAGGTTATCAAGATTTAAGTTAGTTTGAACTTGGTTTTATAGTCGGCGCACGAGCAACGGGACACACCATCTTCGAGGCAGCGATGAAGTGGGGATTTTCCCGCACGACCATTTCACGAGTGTGCCGTCAATATCAGGAATCCGGTAAAACATCATATCTCCAACATCGCTGCGGACGGAAAAAATCCAGCAAGAACGGGACCAACAACGACTGAAGAGAATCGTTCATCGTGACAGAAGTGCAGCCCTTCCGCATATTGTTGCAGATTTCAGTGCTGGGCCAAGCATCCTGTCTGATCACCTGCATCCATTCATGTCCATTGTGCATTCCGACGGGCTTTGGCAATTCCAGCAGGACAGTGCAACACCCCACATGTCCAGAGTTGCTACAGAGTGGCTCCAGGAACACTTTTCTGAGTTTAAACACTTCCACCGGCCACCAAACTCCACTGACATGAACATTATTGATCATATCTGGGATGCCTTGCAACGTACTATTCAGAAGAGATCTACACACTCTCGTACTCTTACAGATTTATGGACAGACCTGCAGGATTGATGGTGTCAGTTCCCTTTAGCACTACTTCAGACATTAGTCGAGTCTATGCCACGTCGTGTTGCGGCACTTCCGAATGCCCGCGGGGCCGTACACGATATTAGGCAGCTGTACCAGTTTCTTTGCCCCTTCAGTGTAGATGGGCGGCTTATAAAGCAAACGTGCATGTCACCAAAACAGTGAGAACGTATTGGTTCCTGGTAACGGATCACTCAGCTCGGCTTACGCTCACTCACAAGCTGATATTGCCCCTTAAGCGTCGACTATCGATGCTGGTATTTGCTTTCTCGTTGCCATTTCGTACGGTGGCTCATCGGTAACTGTTAAATTCACTCACACGCCGCACCAAGGATTTTTCAGTTTTCATTTTAACCTATCCTTTACCCTTTAACGATGTGAGAAGTCGCTAGAAACGACACGGATTCCGTATTTAACAGTATGCCTCCTTTCCCCCGGCTGGGTAATTGGTGTACTTCAGGGCAAGCAAGTAGCCGAAGTGGCGCCCAGTAGAAAGATTTGGGGCAGGCCATTGAACCACATGAAACTGTTATTATTATAGTAAAAGCAATACCAAGCAGTGTACTTACCATTCTACGTAAAGTAGTTTAGCGAATATTACATGTTTCAGTGTTCACTTCAAGTAGTGGAGCTGCACTTGAAATTGTGATTTACATAAAACTTCTCATGCGTGAAATTCTTTATTGTTTTTATCACCGTTTCACAAAATATGTTGGTAATCGGTTGACGGGAAGTTGTCATTTCTCCTTCGACTTCCTTGCACGCAATTTACTTCCGAACCATTACACATAGAAAAAAATGTACAAATGCATACGAATTCCTAAGGGACCAAACTGCTGAGATCATCGGTCCCTAGACTTACACACCACATAAACTAACTTATGCTAAGAACAACACACACACCCATGCCCGAGGGAGGACTCAAACCTCCGGCGGGAGGGGCCGTGCAGTCCGTGACGTTGCGCCTCTAACCGCGCGGCCACTCCTTGCGGCTCTTCTATTTAGAAGGGAGCTGTTAAAAAATGAGGAATGTTTCGAGTTGTAATTCGAGATTTTCTGTGTTTTCAAGACGTCGTTGCAGCATGAATGCAGGAGATAGTAGTCGGAGAACACTATGTGTGTTGCAGTGAGCTTATCAAGTGTTTAGCTGAAGTATTATAGAGAGAAAATATAAATGTTTCAGATTGCCACATCAAACGTGGTGGCATACAGTCTGAACTTGAGTTGGGGAGGAGCACTGCTGCGACACTCACATGGTATCCAGAAATAACTTTTCCTTGTTGACTTAAACCACTTAAGGCAAATGGACATAATGTTTATTAAACTATAACATTACCACCTTTTTTAGCTATTTATACGAAAAGACAACTAGTGCTCCGTCTCTAATAATCTGTACATCGCCGCTTCTATTGCCTGCGTTCAAGTCATGCGCTGTAGTTTTGTTAACACTAGTGAGCTGGAAGGTTTACAATGTCACGTAAATATTGAAGGTGAGGTGTAGTTTCGTAGCGTTAAGACAAGTCGTACAGAAAATTTGTGTTACGTTAAATCCTAAAACGTGCGGTTTTGGGGTGCAGATCAGAAAATACGCGTTAACATACATCGCACTATAATTAAACGTTATATATGCATCTGTAATAGTTTAGTAAAGCTGAACAGCCCAGAGAAACTAGGTGGGTACCAGTATAAAACTATTAGAGACTGTATTGGAGCATTCAGATCGACTCTAACTAACGCTTTGCTGGTGGAAGGAAACGAATTGCCGCCATAACTACGAAGGAGATATACCACCGCAAAAATTCCGGTTCAAACGTTTCTCTTTCCTAAACGATAATTTATTAACAAAGGTTAGGGATCTCGCTACGACGTGTTATGCACGCAGGTATTGTATTCAGAAGAAACTACCACCCTTAGCCTCGTCTTTCAGTGAAGACGTCGCCACTCCCTAAAATATAAGCTGCATCAGCACGCTCTACACTGACAACTTAGTGAAACTGAATATCAAGACGCACCTTCCATTCATCCAAGATACACTGAATGAGAAAGTTTTAGCAGCATGCCCGTCCTCAAGATAGATTTACACAGATGGGTCTACACAAATACAGGAGACAGGAAGTGCATTCGTAGATGGCAAAACTAATGGAGGAGGCAAATTGAAGCTCCCTGAAACTGGGTCAACACTCATTGCATAACGTAAAGCGGTTTTGTGTTATTTTAAATATACAAAATAAGTGGAAGAAGAAACAATCACAATTTTATCAGGTTCACGCTCAGTATAGATGCTATTTAAAATGCTACGATGTCAGCTTTACCAAAAAGTATCTACACTCATGCCCATAAATTAAGGGTAATGCTGATACATGGTGAATAAACGCTCTGGTGAGCGGTTTGCGGGTTTAAATCACATCGGGGTATGACCATGCGGTGCATTTGACCTGCGGTCGTCGCACGGTGACGCTGGCATCAGTCCACATACGCAAAGGTGTGTTGGTGCATATCAGAGTACGGTGTAGCGAGTAAGGGTGCAGACGTTTTCAGACGTGCTAGTGGTGACTGTATGTTGAAATTGGCTCAAATAACACATATTGATGACGTTATGAGGGCTAGAATACTAGGGCGACTGGAGGCTGGTCAAACACAGCAGGTCGTAGCACGGCCCCTCCGTGTGCCACAAAGTGTGATTTCAAGATTATGGCAACGATTCCAGCAGACAGGCAACGTGTCCAGGCGCTACAGTACGGGACGTCCACTATGTACAACACAACAGGAAGACCGATATCTCACCATCAGTGCCCGCAGACGGCCACGGTGTACTGCAGGTAGCCTTGCTCGGGACCTTACCGAAGTCACTGGAAGAGTTGTCTCCAGACACACAGTCTACAGACGACTGAAAAGACATAGTTTATTCGCCCGGAGACCTGCAAGGTGCATTCCACTGACCCCTGGTCACAGGAAATCCCGTAAAGCTGTGTCAAGAACACAGTACATGATCATTGGAACAGTGGTCCCAGAGTATGTTCATGTACGAATCCAGGTATAGTCTGTACAGTGATTCTCGCCGGGTTTTCATCTGGGGTGAACCAGGAACCAGATACCAACCCCTTAATGTCCTTGAAAGGGACCTATATGGAGGTCGTGGTTTGATGGTGTGAGTTGGGATTATGATTGGTGCATGTACACTCCCGCATGTCTATGACAGGGGAACCGTAACGGGTCAGTGTATCAGGACGTCATTTTGCACCAGTATATCCGCCTTTTCAGGGGTGCAGTGGGACCCACCTTCCTCCTGATGGATGATAACGCATGGCCCCACCGAGCTGCCATCGTGGAGGAGTACCTTGAAACAGAAGATATCAGGCGAATGGAGTGGCCTGCCTGTTCTCCAGACCTGAACCCCATCAAGCATGTCTGGGATGCTCTCGGTCGGCGTATCACTGCACGTCTTCAAACCCTTAGGACACTTCAGGAGCTCCGACAGGCACTGTTGCAAGAATGGGAGGCTATACCCTAGCAGCTGCTCGACCACCTGATCCAGAGTATGCCAGCCTGTTGTGTTGTGCGGACTGTGTACGTGTGCATGGTGATCACATCCCATATTGATGTCGAGGTACATGCGCAGGAAACAGTGGCGTTTTGTAGCACATGTGGTTCAGGACGGTTTTCTCAACTTATCACCAATACCGTGGACTTACAGATCTGTGTCTATTGTGTGTTCCCTATGTGCCTATGCAATTAGCGCCAGTTTTCTGTAGTGCTACGTCGTGTGGCACCACTTTCTGCAATTATCCTTAATTTATGAGCATGAGTGTAGTATATCGTCTTATGGAAACAATTCAGCAGCTTTCCCTCCTAAATAAGACGATCATCCTGTCTTCGTGTGGAGGTGCTCAGTGGTAAAAAGTAAAACGAGATTTAGACACTCTGGCCAAGGAAACTGCGTACACTCGTTCAGTGAAATATGGTAAAAGTCCGCCCAGAGATCTTCTTCGTACCATAGGACTACAATCGCGGACCGATGGAATGGAAACCTCAACAGTCTTACGAAAGGCAGATACTATGCTGCAGTGGTCCCTAATCTTTCATCACGTCTTGGTTCCAAAATTGCAGACACAATAGAAACTTTATAGTGACAACGGCACGCTCTTGATCCAATCATGAGTAATTCTGACGACGTCTCTGCCGCCTCAACATGATCATATCTTCTTCCTGTGAAAGTACGCAATGAGAAAGATAGTGATCACATTTTCTTCGGCTCGACGGAAGGTATCAAGAAACTAATACAGCGCCTGATGTCCTCTGCAAATGCTTTACCACGACAAATTAGAACTCCTTTAGCATCAGAAGAGATGCAAGTGTATAAACTCGTATAAGATTTTACAACGGAGTGTCAAATAATAATATAGGAAAATCGAATTTTTTAAAATTTTCTTTACGTTATAATACAGAAAATATTTTAATCTCCTTATATCACTGATTTAAGTTTACTTAAAATGGATGTAACGAATAATTAGTGATTTCATGGTTCTGAGGCTCTATGTGTGGGTAAGACCCAAAGGACATTAATAAATTAAGAACATAAAAAGACAAAAGAGAAAAAAAAACACGCTAAAACCTGTATGACAGCAGCCATGTACCGCTGACTTAATACATTCAGTAGTAACAAGTAATATATTCACGTGATTCACAACTATTTAAATTGCAGTTGAATATTATAGGACGCGATGGACATTTCAAATACTTAAAATTATGTTTTAGATGAAAAGATGAGAAAGTTTTTGCTGTACTTGCAAACGAAAAGGCAGGTGAGGGACGTTCATTTTTCAGACTGTCAGTGTAGCACGTTACGGATGCCCCAATCAATACAAAAATGAACGACCACGCAGCTGTAGCTACTGCGATTTATGGAATTTTTTTCTGGTCATAGCGCTAATTTACAGCGCTCCGAAATATACAGGCCGTTCATGAATGCTTGGCATCTGGACGCCGCTTCGCGCCATAGCCAAAGTTATCGTAATTGTGCTTTCAAAGCAGCAATAATTTTTAGCTCTCTGGAATTAGTGCGCGTGAAAATATGCTGGATATTTATCATCCCAGCAGGTTTGTGTGTAATAATATAGATTTAGAGCGTGTTATTAAAAATAAGGACTAGAGGCGGACTACGAGTCTGACAGATATTCACAGTGGGGGGACGGTGTCGAGTCAGCATGAACTAAATGATAAATAAAGAAAAAAGATATCAATGTGTTACTGAAAAGGCATACATGACCATCAAGTAAAAATCAACACCTAACGCAAATTGAAGAAGTAGTTCTAACACATCTGACGCCATTATTGTTTACTCTATAAGATGTATTATCACCCAGGAAGCCTGAGCCGCCACAGAGCTGTGTTGCAAAATTGTGTTCCCTTGATAATGTAATCCTGAATTTTAGAATGTGTAACCTCCGGCGTAAACACTGTCTGAAAACGAAACGGAAAAAAGTAAAAATTATTGTCAGCTCATTTCTGTTCACGACGGAAGTACTACATTTGCAAATCGTGCACAATTGTGTCATGAATTTGATGACAGTTGAGCGATTTTTCCGTTGAAATAAAAACATTGATTGAAAGATCCAGTACAAATCATGAGCCAACATCACCTAAATTCGTAAATACTGATAAGGAGTGTCAAGCACTGTTGTTTATAAAACTGTTAATGACGGGCGCCCACAATGACACAGGGTTTCAACCTGAAATCTCCTTGATTTACAATGTTCTGGGTGACGAGACTACTGAGTGGAGTTCAAAAACGAAATATAATGGCTGTAGATGTTTCTCACGTTATGTAGGACGCGGAAACGGCTTGAAACAGGTACATTTGTAGTCAGTTTGGCCTTCCGTATGGTGCTATTAGTGGCCTTTGTGCTTTACTACCGTGGACCATGTATTTACCTCATTCTAAGTGATCAAGCTGAGGAGCTACTTTTATTGTTGCTACTTTTACATAAAACGTGTGAAGGACACAATAAGTGTATGAAGTGGTAAAACAGCCGAAATTGTAGAGCTGGGAAGAATATAAACAATAAAGATATTCTAATCTAAGTTACGACAACCAGTGTGGTAGATTATTGCCATTCTCAAAAATATAATTATTTACCACGTATACATTAATAACAGGAATGTGTGACCACAACAACAGTATCCATATAGGAACATTAAAATGTGCATGTACAGATTATAACCCGTTAAAAAAGAGCGACAGACCTATGTTCGGCCCAAAAAATTGAAACCCAGGCTTCGGGCTTCATCAGTCTGAAGAAAGAAGCTCCAACAGAACAAAATAAAGCCTTTATAAAAATGGTTCAATGTACAGCATTTCCACATGAAATCTTCCTGATTTTCAGATGCTGTTAAAAAAAAAAAAAAAAAAGAAAGCTATGAGAACATAGATAGTTACAAGCTGTTTGTGATATCATATGAAGTGATCCAAAAAGCTTTTTTACAAAACTCCTGCATGGGCTTCTTTCGCAAACAGTAAAACGTCTAGATCATAGTCTATCTCAACCCATGTGGGCACAAGTATGACTGGGGTGATGGAGGCTATTGCAACAATAACTCTTGTGCGAAGATCGCCATAGTCACGTACGGGTGAGGCATATACAAGTTCCCTCACGTAAAAATGCATGATGAAATCGAGATGGCTTACGTCCGGTGATCGCAGTGTTCAGTTGATTGGTCCATCATGCCCTATCTATCATTGTTCAAATGTTTGGTCCAGCAAGACACGAACATTTAAACTCCGATGTGGTGGTCCATCCTACTGCTGGAATATAATGTTTGGATCAAAGGCAGCAGCTAAGGAACAGCACCTCCAGACAAACGGTTCCTGTTGCCTTTGGCTTGATCAAAAACACTGGTACGACTGTGCTGTCGTTCTCCAGCACATATTACACATTCACCTCTTCACTGTCTTTGACTTGTTCACGAAAACAAATCACACGCGCCCATGGCATCAACTCACTTCCTGCAGTATATGAGTGACACCATCTACCTAGCTACGCATCACACCCTACAAATATCCTGTGGCTCCCTCCAACGCCAGTTGAATCTCCTGGTTGCATCGTGTAATACACGGGAACTTCAGGTAAATACATAGAAGAGCCAATCCACTACCTTTGGTCGCACCACTCCGCTTTTGCGTCGTCCACAATTCCACCCCTCCATCTACAACCAACTCATCCTTCTGCCTAACGAAATAAACCATCTGAACTAACCTTTTAACAGGAAACTAACACCTCCTTGGTGTTCAACATAAAACCTCTAGTTGACTAAAACTACTACAAATACTAACCAAGCGTACCTGCAGCACGTCCCTCCACCGTTATCCTCACTTATAGCTCCCTCATCCAGTTTGTGCCAACACTAGCTAGATCTTCGTCTCCCCTAAATTCTACAAGTATGTACTCCGCCTCGCATTCTGCAGCCGCCTTCATTATCCAACCAACATCCTGTAGTAGCTCATCTACATTCCATCTTCCTCTTCAAGGAGTACCTTCAGACATCAATAGAAAAATCCCGTCCTGGCACTCAATAACCTGCCCAAATATTACTAACCCACGTACCCTGCTGCGCCAATTCGTCCGCACCCCATCTTCATAGATCTTCTTCTGCCAGAGCACGGGGTCCCGGGTTCGATTCCCGGCGGGGTCAGGGATTTTCACCTGCCTCGAGATGACTGGGTGTTTGTGTTGTCCTCATCATTTCATCATCATCCAGGAAAGTGGCGAAATTGGACTGAGCAAAGATTGGATAATTGTACGGGCGCTGATAACCACGCAGTTGAGCGCCCCACAAACCAAACATCATCATCATCATCATCATCTGCCAGAGCTTCAACCAGCTCCCACTACTCAACCATGAAATCCGTCCGGAGATACATCCTTCTTCCCATTCTTCGTCACAAAGCTCCACCTCACGTTATCCTTCTATTTTTTCTACCTCCTCCCTGCTTCTGTTCAATATACTTTTAGTGGCTGTCTGCGATTCTACAGGTGTCCCTAATAACACTCATCATTCCACTACCATCACGATCAATATAATTGTCATGCATCACCAGCATCGCCATCACACCAGAGCGTCGGAACACTATCACCAGCGATCGTATTTTAACGTCGAAGTAAATACATAGAAAATTATCCACCAGTATGCATCAGAAATCGTTTATTGTCATTTCTGAGCTGTTTATATATTTTAAAACTTCATTTGATATTTATAACGTTTCGTTGACGAGCGGTTTTATCCCCCTGCCAGCCCGCTCCATCGTGGGAAACTGAAATGCGGAATAAGAATACAATCAGTCGCATCTTGCAGCAATAGCCACTGTAGCAACCGAATATGCTGAAGAGTTGCTTCGAAGATATAAGGTAGGATTTAATAAAAGCTTCCCCCGACGTCAAACCCAAGATCGAACAGTTCCTATTTCTGCCGTGTTAATGTTGGAAACCAACTCTTAAGTCAGGTGGCTGAGGGCAAAAGGCCGACTTCCTGTCATTACGCTCTATGTGAAGTCGAGGAGGCAGTTACACATTTTCTCACTGATAGCTCGAATGAAACATAGGTTTTAACTATTGGACGAGCTTTCTTATTAGTATTACATATTTAATATTATAGGTAGCCTAATTTCTCCGTTATTCTCAATAATAATGTGTGGTGATCATTCTTAGAAGTAGGCAAGGGAAACGGCAACATGCAGTTCGAAACATTGTATTGTCCATTCATTCGTTTTACGGGCAACAGAATAACAGCCGTTCAGTGAACTCCTGCATTTGCATTGCAAATCATTTATTTCACCGGTTCCAAAGGAGTAGAAGGATGTAGTCAGTTATCAGTTCGGCAGGAGTACGTTTTATGACAGCTGCCTAGTCCAGTACAGATACGGAAACAATTTCAAGATAACTACCATACTTTGTCAGAAAAGGTATATTAAACAGAACGCTTGCGTGTTGATTAGATATTACCATTCCCTCTTCTCAAAGTTTTCGTTACTACTCAATTTCTTTATCTAGAGAGCAACGTATTTCTGCCAAGTAGATAGATAATTACCCTTATTATTCAGCTTGTAATATTTATTTGTAATATTTAGATATAACTAAATACACTGACGGAAAAAATCGCAGCACCAAAAAATAATTAATGTAGCGTGCTGGAGTTCTGCGCTCTTAAGACAACTTTGAAGCTGAACTTACGGATATTAGTATATAGTTTCTCGATCAGAAATAAAGAAATACTTGAACCAACATTTTTGTAAATTTAATAATGTATTAAAGTTTTTAAAAAAATTACATGGTTATTATAGAACCTCTAAAGTATTTTTAAAGCTACATCTAAGGAAATTGGTATTTGACTTCTCGATTGAAAAAAAAAGAAGTGGTTTATTCTTTTTGGATATCAACGCCTAAGAGGATGAAATAATTTATTAAATGTTTCATGAAAATATTTCTTTATGAAAGGATTTCTAAAATTAAATCTACCAAATTTTAATTTGGCATCTCTGTTACAAAGAAAAAGTACGCCTCTAGTTGTTTTTGAAGAATTCAATCCCTAAGGACGTGAATTAGGGAGTGAAATGTTTTATGAAAATATTTCATTATGAGAGTGTTTTTGAAGTTAAATCTTCGAAAACTGATATTTGGCTTATCAGCTGGAAGTGAAAAAAATAAGTGTTTGACTTTTTTTGGAAATTGAGCCCCTAATCGAGTGGAACAGGGTATCGCAAAGTTTTATGAAAAGCTAAATCTGTGAAAATTTATATTTGGCGTCTATCTTATAAATAAGGAAATACGTGTTTTACTGTTTTTGGAAATTTAGCTCCCCCAATGGAGTGAAATAGGGAATGAAAATTTTTAAGAAAATATTTCGGTATGTTAAGAAAAAAGCTAAATCCATGAAAACTGATATCTGTCTTCTTAGTTAGATATAGAGAAATGCGTGTTAGGGGGTGAAGGTTTCTAAGGAAATATCACCACAAGAACACGAAAGGCGTGATTAATAAAAATCTTGTACTCCAACTAGCAGAATCGCTTTTCGGTCAGATGCACATTTAGAGAAGGCCACGCCTTAGAAGCCTTAATTATCGTAAAAAGTTTAGAAGGTGTTGCAGTTTGTGA
Source organism: Schistocerca cancellata (assembly GCF_023864275.1). Taxonomy (NCBI): domain Eukaryota; kingdom Metazoa; phylum Arthropoda; class Insecta; order Orthoptera; family Acrididae; genus Schistocerca; species Schistocerca cancellata. Next base: position 635,264,248 of record NC_064626.1, on the reverse strand, counting down.
TCTAAACGAAAGAAGTGTTTCTCCCGGCGTATTTGATAATCAAAATATCCACGGGTGTACTGCCAGTCTACAGTGTCCTACTGGCACAATATTTCGGCGATCATACATGTCGCCAGCATCAGGTGAACTGACGGACCGAGCTCCTGTGAACGTGCCGGTACGGAGATCCGTACGCTATGGCTGCTCAGGGGGAACTGGCTTCGGTCGCGGCGGCGGCCGATTTAAATACCCTCCGCCCGCGGCGCTCTCCCTCCGCCGTCCGCGCCCCGCGCCACGGTCATGCGGTGGAACAGATTGCGGCGGCGTCTGAGATGACATCGGTGTGATGGCTCTGTCCTCCGTGGTCGTCACAACTATACGTTTGCTCGATTTACTCTTGATTAACCCAATTGCTGGTTCCCAAGCCTTGCTAGGATTATAGCCACAGTCACGGTTTATGAGGTCGTCATTGGTGCGAATTTCGATGGCCTCTCTAACAACGCTGTCCCAGTGTCTCGACGTCTGTACCAGAATCCTCGTGCGTTCATACTCCATAGCGCGATTTTCCGACAGATAATGTTCAGCGACCGCCGACTTGCTCGGATGCATCAGTCGAGTGTGCCTCTGGTGTTCACGGCATCGATCCTCGACGGTACGCATCGTCTGACCAATATACGACTTGCCACACTGACACGGAATCTGGTACACGCCAGCCTTCCTCAGACGTCGAGATACTGGGACAGCGTTGTTACAGAGGCCACCGAAATTCGCACTAATGACCGTGACTGTGGTTATAATCTTAGCAAGGCTTGGGAACCAGCGATTGGGTTAATCAAGAGTAAATCGAGCAAACGTGTAGTTGTGACGACCACGGCGGACAGAGCCATCACACCGACGTCATCTCAGACGCTGCCGCAATCTGTTCCACCGCGTGACCGCGGCGCGGGCCGCGGACGGCGGAGGGAGTGCGTCGCGGGCGGAAGGTATTTAAATCGTCCGACGCCGCGACCGAAGCCAGTTCCCCCTGAGCAGCCATAGCGTACGGATCTCCGTACCGGCACGTTCACAGGAGCTCCGTCCGTCAGTTCACCTGATGCTGGCGACATGTATGATCGCCGAAATATTGTGCCCGTTGGACACTGTAGACCGGCAGTACACCCGTGGATATTTTGATAAATCAAAGAAAGCTACGTCAAACTGACTTTGTCAGAATTGCGTATAAAAGGAAACGGCTCATTTATACATTACTTTTTCAGTATGCCCGATGAATGTTTATAAAATTATTTTTGATTAATTACGACACAAACGCGAGCGAAGCAGCTGGCTTTAAGACAGTCTTCGGTACGAGAGGAGCTGAGCGGATTAGAGAAACGGATGAACGCCACCTGGTAGTGAGGAGCGCTACGGCTGAGGGGCCCGTGACGGCTGCTGCCTCATCTCCATCTGGGGGGAGGCCGCTCGTTTCGCCGCAGGGCGCGGGGCGTATAAAGCGGCGGCACTCACGTTCTCGTTGAAGTCGAAGCCCATGATGAGGCGGACCCCCCGCAGCCAGCCGAACGGCGTCCTCAGCACGGCGTCGGCCCTGCGCTGCTGGCCCTGCCCTCGGTCCTCCATGTCGCGCACGCCTGCCACCGCCACCAGACCCTGCGCCGACCGTGGGGGTGGAATGTGGGGAGATGGCGCTGCAGACTTACGCTGCTCGTTGTTTTGAAGCCAGTGGGCGGGGTCTGCCGCCATCTTGGATCCCCAAAAACATTAGCAGACGAGTGTTTACAATTGCTACTTGTCCGTTATTTCTGTCGTGTTCACGCGATAATTGTTTTATATACTAAATGTTACACTGTTTTAGTGAACAACACAGCATAAGGAACGCAACTTCAAACTTTTTCTGGTCATAAATGCGTATTCCATACAGTAATACGACACGAAAATATGAAGCTTCTGGCCTCAGTACTGTAATTCCTTTTTGTTTATACACTTCGAATAAGCGAGAAGAGAAGTATGTGCTATGGAAAGCGTGCTTACGTAATCCATTACTATTCACTTTCGTTGTGTTTGTGTCGATAATTGACAAAGCCAGAACTCCAAAAGCAATGATTGATAGTTTAGAGGCACCGATTTATATTCTATGCATTTTCAAGTCAAATGCAAATTTTAAATGTTCTAATATGCAAGAAACTTACCTTATTTCCTTTGATGTCTCTTAGATATATGCAGGGATGATATAAACGAGCCAGCTGTCATGTAAACAAAGTGAAAGATTTGCTAAATAACGAATGAAAAAAACTGAATTTGAGATTGTCATCCGCATTGTAGTTTACACATCTGCTTTGTTTTTAAATTGTGCCTACCAAGTGACATTCAGTGTGGCAAATAACAGCAATTTACAGGGTAACACGACAGCATAGTGATTATGTAATCATCTAAGTAGCCTGGACTTAGATAGGGAACTTTGCTTTAACAAATACGTAACCTTGTAAGTACTTATAATGTAACCACTGTAACATGTGTTCCACACATTTTACTGAAGATTTAATTAACTACATATAGTTACATTACTTTCATATTAAATTATTGCATTTTAAAACATCAGTCCCCATTTCCGGGATATTTCTTGCCAGGACTTCTCAGTTACTTGGGAATAACCAAACAATAAAAACCAAGTGTATTTCTCACCTCCAGAGAGCTCTTTGCGTTGGATTGATAGGAAATCTAAAGTCAAATCACTGAAATAAAACCATACTGTAAAACTTTACAGTGCATCAGACTTTCAAGTGTATATAAGAAAATAGCGCTTAAGTAAGTCCACTTACGAATGAAATGTGATTTGTTTAAACTTTACACTACAATCAGAACGATTAGTACACCCGTAAGCGACGCAAGCCGGCATTTTTTATCAAAACACGTCACGACTACACGGAATCAAACCACCAGAAGCGAATGTTTTGGGGTAGCTAACATGGCGGATCTTCATTTGGGTCGGCTTCAAGTTTGTGACGTCATGACAACTCCTCTTCTTTTTACCTCCATGGCGCCGACGCCAACACACCGTCACCTCAGCAGCCTACTCCATCCTTGTCACCGCCAGCGATCACTCAATTTAATACGACGTTTATTAAAGACATACCAGGGAGGTATGATAAGTCTAGTAAATTTCCACGAAAGAATGGAACAATTTTGTTGTGCCTTCACCGTTGGTAAGCTCGATTGTTCCAGGAATCGTATACACAATTTCGACTTTGTACTGCGTACAGTTCATTGTTGACGCACGCCTGTATTGGTCAGTGCATGGACTGCGACTGAAGACGGAGGAAAGCGAGTTTCGTGCCGTTGTTGAAGATTTTCATTTAAAGTGTTTGACTGCCGCACAAATCAAAACAAAATTGGATGAAGTTGACGTGGACTCTACAACACCATTGAAGACTACTCACTTTTGGAATACTGAATTTAAACGTGGTCTGACAAGCACCGATGGTGAAGCGCGCTCCGACCATCCAATTGAGGTCACCACAAAGGAAACCATTGATAAATTCCATGAAATGTTAACGCAAGACCGGCGAATAGAAATCAGTGAGATTACTGAGACTGTAGGCGTCTGACCGGAGCGAGTACGTAACATTCTGCGCGGAGAGTTGGCTATGAAGAAGCTGTGTCGAGGCGGGTTCCGCGATCGTTCACCATTGACCAAAGGCGCATCCGGCACAGCATTTCCATGCAATGTCTGGTGATGTTAAATCACAACCCGCAGGTCGTTTTGCATCGATTTGTGACTTCTGATCAAACCTGGATCCATAGTTAGACGCCAGAGTCAAAACAGCAGTCAAGACAATAACAAACGCTTTTGTAAGTGCACCGAAGAAGGCGAAGGCCATTTTGTCAGCTGGTAAGGCGATGGCCCTGTTTCTTGGGATTCCTAAGGAATAATTCTCATAGACTACTTGGAAAATGACGGAACCAAAACTGGACCGAATTATATTTCATTGTTGGATCGTCTGAAACTTGTGACGGCCAAAAAAAGACCGAAGTTCGCACGTAGGTAAGTGCTACTGCACGAGGATAATGCACGAGCCCACACATAAGTGATAATAGTGGCGAAAGTTCATGAATTGGACTCTGAATTGGTTCCCCATTCACACTGTTAGCCCAAGTGACTTCTTCCTGTTGCCTAACTCGAAACTTTGGCTTGATGCAAAGAAATTTTCACCAAACGATGAAGTGATAGAGGCAGTCAACTAGTATTTGACATAACCTACTTTTCCGATGGCATGGAAAAGCTGTAGCATCGCTGGAGCAAGTACATTCCCTCAAAGGAGAAATAAGGTGAGCTATTGACGAAACAAACTTTTTTCCTTGCTTTTTTACCAGACTTATCAAACCACCTTTACACTGCCTGACAAAAAGAGTGAAGCACCCGTAATGAGAGAAGGAAACAAAATGAAACTCCACTGCCTGAAAGGGTATGTGATGTTATTTCATTGATTACAAAGCCTAGTCAAATTTACAAAGCACTTGGTCGTATGAGCTCACTTGCCAGTATTACGTTACGACTCTCTGACCTGTGTAGATGCCCTGATTCGATTGGGAAGGCCGTCGTATCCTTCCTGAGGCGAGCTAGTCGACAATTACTGCAACTGGTATTTAATATCCTGAAACGGACATCCGAACTGATCCTGCAAGTGTTTGTAGGGACAGATTTGGGGACTTTTCTGACTTTGGGAGTACCACAACAACAGGAAGGTAGTTCATGGAGACACTTGCACTGTGTAGACGAGCATTGTTCTCTCGAAAAACGCCATCATTATGTTGTCGCATGAGACATAATATATTAGGACGCAAGGTATCCGTGACGCACCACTGTGCCGTCATAATTCCCCCAATTACTAGCAACCATAACCTGGAGACATATCCCATGTGTCCTCACAACAAGACACCAAGAGTAACACCGCATGCCTGTTCCAAAAGTGGCTCTAAGCACTATGGCACTTAACTTCAGGGGTCATCAGTCCCCTAGAACTTGGAACTACTTAAACCGAACTAACCTAAGGACATCACACACATCCATGCCCGAGGCAGGATTCGAACCTGCGACCGTAGCGGTCGCGCGGTTCCAGACTGTAGCGCCTAGAACTGCTCGGCCACCCTGGCCGGCCAAATGCCTGTCAAAAGCACTGGAAGAATGGACCTTCCTCAGATCGCTGCCGTACTAGCCGACCGTGGTCCTCCCTAATAGTACGGAAATGCCATTTTCGAAAGAAAAATATGTTTCATAATAGGCTTTAATGTTCTTTACTAATTGTGCGATCTAACGATTTCGCCGTTTATATCATTTTCAAGCACACTCGAAAACCACCAAGTGATTTGTTGCAGTGTACGTGACACATAAATCCAATTAGTGTTCCAGATGTGACGTCACTTCTGCGTAGTCCACACACAGCACTGTATATGGATCAAACCCATGTCATTGTAATACACGACCACATGACAACACATGTAACCTATGAGTTTGCACAGCGACTGGTTACAGCTTACATGCATTTTCATGTAATCGAGTAATATAGTGACACGGTTTTCATCCACAGACAGTGTTGCATATGGACTGTACAAAATGTGGCTTCATATGTGGAATCGTAATTTTGTTTACATGCCACGTCTGTTGTGATAAATCATGTAACGGTTATCCACATTGATAAAGAATATTACAGCGTACGAGGGTCCATGTTTTCCTTTACAAAAGCTTTAGACGCTGCGGCCGCAAACCACACTAAATTGTAACAACTGCGATTCATCGCTTAACACATTGCTATGCCATTCATAGGCACATCATGCTTCCCGGTCACGGCACCATTCCAAACGCAGCTCTTTGTGTTGTGGTGTTGACTGCAACCTACGCGCGCGGCGGCAACTCCGTAGCCCGGCTGCTGCTAGTGGTCCTTCAGTAATGCAGGATGACACAGAATACAGCACAGTGTCAGCTATTTGTTCCTGGTTTGGCAGGCGCAGCTGTGAAGCGGTCGCCATGTGCTTGGTCCCAATATGGCGATCTTTCCTCGTTCTGCTGGCCGGAGTGGCCGAGTGGTTCTAGGCGCTACAGTCTGGAACCGCGCGACCGCTACGGTCGCAGGTTCGAATCCTGCCTTGGGCTTGGATGTATGTGATGTCTCTAGGTTACTTAGCTTTAAGTATTTCTTAGTTCTAGGGGACTGATGTCCTCAGCAGTTAAGTCCCATAGTGCTCAGAGCCATTTAAACCATTTTTTCCTCGTGCTCATCAGACGTGGTTGACAGGAACCATGACGACGAGTTTGCTTGCCCTCACGTTCCCAAGCAGCGTCACAGCGGTTCACTGCCACATCCAAATGCCTCATAAATCTATAAAGGGGCATTCAAATAAAACCCGATCACTAGTGTAAAACAGTGGTAATGATTTTATTAACTCAAAAGTGTAGTTATACACAGTACACATACTCAAAAATCGTCACCAAAACTGTTGGCACATTTATCCCTTTGCGACGCTAGCCGGTCGATTCCATCCTTGAAGAAGGTAGTAGGGTGCTGTCGGATCCAGGCCTAGACCCAGTCACACACTTCGTCGTCCGTTGCCAATAGATGTCCGCGAATAACTTGTTCTATAGGGCCAAAGACATGAAAGTCACACGGTGAAAGGTTGAGAGTGTACGGTGGATGTTCCAGCATTTCCCACCGAAACTGCTGCACTGTCATCTTCAGCGCATTGGCTGTGTGTGGGCGAGCATTATCATGCAGGAGGATAACGCCACTGGACAAAATGCCTCGGCGTTGCGTCGTGATGGCTCGTCTAAGGTACTGTAAAGTGGCTTGATAACGCTGGGCATTGATGGTGCTTCCCCTTTGCAGGTACTCGTCAAGCAGTGGGCCCTTGCGGTCAAAAAAGAAAGACATCATGACCTTACCGGAACTGGTGTGTATGGCCTTTGGTTTCTTTGGAAATGGTGAAGTCGCATGTCTCCACTGCTTGCTCTGACGCTTACTTTCCGGTTCAAAATCGTGACAAGTTTCGCCACCTGTGACGATACGTGACAGAAAGCCGTATCCTTCCTCATGAAAACGTTGCAGATGACTCAAAGACAGCGACATTAGCGTATTGCACAGTTCGGCGGTCATTTTATAGGGAACCCACTGCGGACAGATTTTTCGAAGGTTCAAGTGTTGATGCATTATGGTGTGGGCGGTGCCCAAGCTGATACCCAGTAACAGATGGATCTCGTCCACGGTGATTCTACAGTTATCCAACACTAAAGCAATCACTTCCGTAACCATTTCCGGTGTGATGACTCGATGATCCTGTCCAGGACGAGCATCGTCTTCCAGTGACTCGCGCCCCTCAAGGAATCGGTTGCGCCATTCCACAACACTTGAACGACTCAGATTGTACTCACCGTTCACAGCCTTCACCCGTCGATATATTTCACGACCTCCAGCTTCCTCCGTTGTCAAAAATCTAATCACTCCTCGTTGTTCCTGCTTACTCGCCTCATGTGGACGATAACATGTATGACCTCCTTCTCTTCGGCGTGAAACCACACTAGCACTATACAGCATCAAACGGTGCGCATGCGTCAGTCTCTCTACCAACAGATGGCGCCACGATAACCACAATTACGTGGTGCCACCTTACGTGTAAGGCAAAGGTAGACACACTGACCTTGTTTCACTTGAATGAACCTCATATATAATTCAATATTCGTGTATCCGGTTAAATGGAGACTAAAATAAGTCATCTTTCAAACTCTGTCAGGTGCTGATAACACTGTCTCACTCGAGTGCGTGGCGTTTTCGTACGCTTCTTCGTGATCACTCCACATCTGAATCTGTTTGCATCATTTATGCACCATACCAGGCCTGGCAACTATACTAAATGCGAACAACACTAATGCACTCTACTGGCCGTTCTAGATGTCACAGATAATTGCAGCTCTAACCGTTTACATCTCTGTCGATGGTGTGTACCTGCGCGAAGTCACATTCACGTCTGATCATATCTGACTTTAACTGTTTTGTCAGCCAGTGTATGAAACAGGCGACAAACTCTCAGACTTTAAGAACAACAAAGAAAGCAGATGCATACCGTGGGAGTATTATCGAAGTATCAGTTTAACATGTCATTCAAAACACTGATACTAGAACAGAGAAGTCTCTGGAGAGAACAGTTTCGCTCCCGGAGAAATGTGAGAACACGCGAGGCTATACCAGCCCAACGAGTTACCTTACAATCGATACAGAAGGTAAACAAACTTAGATTTATAACATTTGTAGGTATAAATTAAGTTTTAGATGATGCTGAAATTCCCAAGGTAGCATAGATTATATGCAAAGTGCGAAAGGTTGTTTATATCTCCTGCAGAAACCAGATTGCAGTTATAAGAATTGAAGGACATGAAAGCGAAGCAGAGATTCAGAAGTTAGTGAGACAGGGTTGTACCCTATCCACGATGTCGTTAAATCTGTATACTGAGCAAGCTGTTAAGTTAAACAAGGAGAAATATGATAAGGAGATCAAACCTCAACTAGAAGAAATAAAAATCTGCTGATGACAACGTAATTCAGTCAGAGACGGCAAAGGACTTTCAAGAGGAGCTGAACGGATGGACGGTTGGTTGAAAGTCCATGCTTTGTTTCTCTTTGCTTGTGGTTGCGTCTGTGTGTGGTTTCACCGGAGAAACAGTGATCAACCACAAGAAAATCAGTCAACACATGGGACACACTTCACATTTGCTGTCGCAGAGGTTATGTGAATTTCTTGTTAACGTCTTACCCTTGATTAAAAACAAGCCCCTAATGGCAGTTAAGTAAACACAAGGATGTGTGGATACAGCGATAAATGTGGATATAACAATAAACGGTTAGCATTTCGGTTACTGCGAGAGTTTGTCAGTATACACGGTAGTCAGAAACAGACTGAAAAGCCTATAAAGGTTTTGCAGAGTAGATTATGCTGAGAGATAATTGTTAAGAAAAAAATAGATTCGTTACGCCGTTGCCGAGTTAATTAGCATTGAAGTTAGCCAATCATGCCGTCGCGCACGAAAATTCAAGAGGCTCTCTAGAGACGTTTTCGTCAAACGTGTTCTTTGTTTGGTTTTCTGAAACCGAACAAGACAGTGATACAAATACTGAAAATGGGGCGGTAGTAAGAATCGAACTCGAGCCAAAGCTTGAGCAGTCTCATGCGCTATGATCTTCGCTATGAATACAACGGACACTACATTTTATCTGGCAGGTCGCAATTCTCGTGTGCAACAGCCTGATTGGCTAACTTCAGTGCTAATTAACTCCGAAACGGTGCAACATATCGAACTTCTTTTTCTTAACAATTATTTCCCAGCGCAACATACCCGGCAATATCCTTCCAAACCTTTTCAGATTGTTTCTGACCATCCAGTTCAAATCTGTAATTATATGCAGCAGAAAATTCCTTCATTATTGTTGGCTGGCAGATAAAGCAACGATGGAATTGCACAGCCGCATAGTCACCAGACTGTGTGATATTTACCTCAAAATCCATGGAGAATACACTGCTGAAAATGTTTGCCCACACGAAGTTGGGATGCGCACTCTAGTTTTTTCCATGATTTCCTGGACTACCGATCTCTCTCGTAAATGTTCAAGCTGATTTTGTCGTATCCAAATCAGTAGCATTATAGAATGAAGCGACAAAAAGCTGCTACAGGCATGTGTATTCAAATGCAGACATATGTAAACAGGCAGAGTTTGGCGCTGCGGTCGGCAACGCCTGTATAAGAGAAGAAGTGTGTGGCGCAGTTGTTAGATCGATTACTACTGCTACAATGTCAGGTTATCAAGATTTAAGTGAGTTTGAACGTGGTGTTACAGTCGGCGCACGAGCGATGGGACACAGCATGTCCGAGGTAGCGATGAAGTGGGGATTTTCCCGTACGACCATTTCATGAGTGTAACGTGAATATCAGGAATCCGGTAAAACATCAAATCTCCAACATCGCTGCAGTCGCAGAAAGATCCTGTAAGAACGGGACCAACGACGACTGAAGAGAATCGTTCAACGTGACAGAAGTGCAACCCTTCCCCAAATTGCTGGAGATTTCTGTGCTGGGCCATCAGCAAGTGTCAGTGTGCGAACCTTTCAAAGAAACGTCATCCCCTCGCCTGGGCCAATCAGTACCGACATTGGACTGTTGATTGGAAACATGTTTCCTGGTCTGACGAGTCTCCTTTCAAATTGTATCCAGCGGATGGACGTGTACAGGTACGGAGGCAACCTCATGAATCCATGGACCCTGCATGTCGCCAGGGGACTGTCAAGGTAGTGGAGGTCCTGCAATGGTGTGGGGCGTGTGCAGTTGAGTGATATAGGAGCTCTCATACGTTTCAATACAACTCTATCAGGTGACCCGTACGTATGCATCCTGTCTGATCACCTGCATGCATTCATGTCCATTAGTCCGCCGCTCGTGGTCTCGCGGTAGCGTTCTCGCTTCCCGCGCACGGGGTCCCGGGTTCGATTCCCGGCGGGGTCAGGGATTTTCACCTGCCTCGAGATGACTGGGTGTTTGTGTTGTCCTCATCATTTCATCATCATCCAGGAAAGTGGCGAAATTGGACTGAGCACAGATTGGGTAATTGTACGGGCGCTGATAACCACGCAGTTGAGCGCCCCACAAACCAAACATCATCATCATCATCATCATGTCCATTGTGCATTCCAACGAACTTCAGCAATTCCAGCAGGACAATGCGACACCCTACGTGTCCAGAGTTGCTACAGAGTGGCTCCAGGAACACTCTTCTGAGTTTAAACACTTCTAATGGCCACCAAACTCCACAGACATGAACATTATTGAGCATCTCTGGGATGCCTTGCAACGTACTATTAAGAAGAGATCTACACGCCCTCGTACTCTTACGGATTTATGGACAGACCTGCAGGATTCATGGTGACAGTTCTCTCCATCACTACTTCAGACGTTAATCGAGTCCATGCCACGTTGTGCTGCGGCACTTATGCGTGCTCGCGGCGGCGCTACACGATATTAAGCAGGTTTACTAATTTCTTTGGCTCTTCAGTGAACAATGCGCAGTACACTTTTTCTACGAACAAAAGGGTTACTTAAATTATACAGATATTTTCATTCTGATATATCACTACCGAATACAATTGCTGATAACATGGGTAGAAAATACTATGACGCTTGGTATTTTAAATGCTTAAACTGTCATTTCGGGTTACTGAAAAATATCTGTGGCATTCGAAACGACAGTGCAGAAAAAAGTTTCACACATTTTCAATATAACTGAATTTCCCGAGTGTAGGAGCAGCTAACAGACAGCAGTCATTACATTTAATTCGCTAAACGGAATGAAAATAATAGACGTAACTGACAACGTGTATATATTGCAAAACACGTAATGCGTAAAATGAATTAAACAAATAAAAATCGTGACAGGTATCTGCAAACATTTCAGTAACAAGAGCGAATCCACTTTCTGACATTTGCAGTCTCACATTCATTTTGCAGTAGATAAAATGAAAAATTCTTGGTTAGTTATGCCTGTCGGATACTGCTGAACTAGACGTGCATTTGAAGAAGTATGGAAATCCTCTAGTTGAATCTAATGACGAACGCGAGGACGTGCTGAAAAGTATTAGCTCCAAATTTTTTATTGTGTTCTCAATAACAGTTGAGGTATTACGTATCGTGCTTATTACTCGGTCGATTTCCCACTTCGATGACATAAATTGAAAGCCTCTGCCGCTATAGGGCTCCGAACTGAAGCGTCTGACATGGCAGTCTGTGACGTAATGACGTCGGTGCACGAAAATCAGCACGCTGTAATCGAGTTCTAATCGCAGAAAACGTGCCTCATGTTGAAATCCGTAGAAGAATGAAAACTGTGTAAAGTGAGAACTTCACTGGGCCCTCATCTGCAACAATCCGACGCCTCGAATTCACTACCATCGATCATCCTCGGTACAGTCCTGATTTGGCCGCATCCGAGTTTCATCTCTTTCCAAATCTTGAGAAGAACACCAAAGAGGGCTTCACTTTGATTGTGGTGAATTGGTGCAAGTAGAGATGAGGTTGTGGCTCTGTCAATAAAGTCAAACATTCTACAGTGACGGTATCAACAAACTAGTCTCTCATTGGGAAAAGCCGGCCGTTGTGGCGGAGCAGTTTGAGGCGCTACAGTCTGGCACCGCGCGACCGCTACGGTCCCAGGTTCGAATCCTGCCTCGGGCATGGATGTGTGTGATGTCCTTAGGTTAGTTAGGTTTAAGTAGTTCTAAGTTCTAGGGGACTGATGACCTCAGATGTTAAGTCCCATAGTGCTCAGCGCCATTTGAACCATTTGAACCATTGGGAGAAATGTGTTCGTCGACCAGGTGACTATGTTGAGAAACAAGTAAATAGATACGAAGAATAAAGTTGTATAGTGTTCGTAACGGCTGTTTTATTTAAAAAGCCTTCACATAAAAAAATTCGGAGGCGTTACTTTTCAGCACACGCTCAAAAAATAAAGCGTTTGTTTTCTTAACTCATCATTGCTTTTAATATAATCCACATCAATTCACTATCGAACTCCATTTTGACACTTCAATACCAATATTTTTGTTCATTGCTACAAATAGTACTTCTCCAACAAAATCTATAAAACTAATATTTTGTGAACATGCGTTTCAAGTTAAAAATTCTGAATTTTTCTACTTGAAGTTTCATGCAGTCGTCAGTTCATGTCATCATTTTTGCACAGCTGCTTACCTAGAATGAGGGCCAACTTCAACTGCTATCACTTGAGAGTTAACAGCTAATATCTCTGTTATCTCATTTCTGTACTTCCTGTATGAAATGAAAAGTGACATTTCATTTTTATACTATGTTCATTTCGAAAACTCTGAATGTCACTTAACCTAAGAAATTCTTCTACAGAGTGTTCACGATGAATGGTTAGTATTCATGGATATGACACGAAAAATAATTCGAAGCAAAAAATTCCAGTAAACATTGGCTCAGAAATGCACACTTCAGAGTTGTGAGCGCTTCTTTATCTTCAACACTGTGAAACAAATCGCTTCCACTTTTCTATATTTTGGGAGAAATTAGTGGTGATGAAACCAAGAAAAAATTGTCTAGTAAACATGGGCTCTAAAATGGATACCTATAGCTATAGCTATGCGAACTCGTTGTATAGAAGATATATGCTTCATTGTAGCGAGGATGATCAAGTGTTCACAGCTCTTAAGGTATGTAGTTTACATTACTTTTGCGCCCATGTTTACTAGACAATTTTTTCTTGGTTCGATCCACACTGTCTCCTCCCAAAATATGGAAAAGTGGAGGAGATTTGTTTCACAGTGTCGAAGATGAAGAAAAAAATGGTTCAAATGGCTCTGAGCACTATGGGACTTAACATCTGAGGTCATCAGTCCCCTAGAACTTAGAACTACTTAAACCTAACTAACCTAAGGACATCAAACACATCCATGCCCGAGACAGGATTCGAACCTGCGACCGTAGCGGTCACGCGGTTCCAGACCGTAGCACCTAGAACCTCTCAGATGATGATGATAATTAGTACACCGGCCGGCGAAGTTGAAGAAGGTTCATAGATGTTAAGGTATGCATTTTAGAGACGATGTTTGCTAGAGTTCTTTTGCTTCGAATGATCATTCCTTTCACGTCCCTGAATATTGACCATTCCTCCTGGGAGACCCTATATACATTCCCTATGTATCCTGCCACCCGTATGGCCATTTACAGTACGTAGTTCACGGACGACTCGTGTAGTGAAACCCTACAGAATTTAATCCAATAGAGCAGGTGAGGATCGACACATATTTAATTAAGCGTGAGGTTTCATCGCTTTGCTCTATTCCATTTCAGAATTTACTTGCAACAGGGTTCTGCACTCAGACCCTTAACCTGTGGTACAATGTCCAAGTCCTCTCACTGGGAATTAGATATCAGCCTCTATCGTACCCACTACTCCCAGTAATATCGTTTTGTGAATCACTGCTAATGACGGCTTGGAGAGCAACGTGGAACACTGGAGACGGATTCTAAAGTAAATAAATCTTAAAATCGGGAGAAAATGGAAGCGCACTTTATCGAGAATAATGTAAGAATTCTAATGAGCCAAGGGAGTTTAAAGAGAGTGGATTCCTTCAAATACCTAAGGTCAGTTGTAGCTACCAACGAAAATCTGAACACAGGATGCAAGCTGGATGAAAGAACTGGAAAAGAATATTTAAGACTCTCCGTGCAAAATGTGAAAATCGAATGCAAAGCAAGGACGTATGAAACAATCGAGAGACCAGCTTTGCACACGCAGCACTGGTATGGGCATGTTTCCAAGAACTGATATATGAGAGGAGGCCGGAGTCACATTGTAAGGAAGACAATGGAGGTCTCGAGAAAGAAAAAGTGTAAAGACGAGGCAGATCGACTGGTTTCGGGGTGCCTGCAGGGATAAACGCTTCTCACAGAGTGACTCACGCGAAGGATTGAATACAAAAAAATTTCCAAGAACTTCGACCCTGTGTAAGATTGGAAATCTGACTTAATTACGTCACTCATCGATTTTATCAGAAAGTAAGAAGCTTATCTGTTGTTGTTGTTGTGGTCTTCAGTCCTGGGACTGGTTTGATACAGCCTCCATGGTACTCTATCCTGTGCAAGCTTCTTAATATACCAGTACCTAACGTAACTTACATCTTCTGAATCTGCTTAGTGTATTCATCTCTTGGTTTTCCTCTACGATTTTTACCCTCCAAGCTGCCCTCCAATACTAAATTGGTGATCCCTTGATGCCTCAGAATGTGTCCTACCAACCGGTCCCTTCTTCTTGTCAAGTTGTGCCACAAACTCCTCCTCAATTCCGTTCAATACCTTCCCATTAGTTATGTTATCTACCCATCTAATCTTCAGCATTCTTCTGTAGCACTACCTTTCGAAAGCTTCTATTCTCTTCTTGTCTAAACTATTTATCGTCCATGTTTCACTTCCATACATGGCTACACTCCGTACAAATACTTTCAGAAACGACTTCCTGACACTTAAATCTATACTCGATCTTAACACATTTCTCTTCCTCAGAAACGCTTTCCCTGCCATTACCAGTCGACATTTTGTACCCTGTCTACTTCGTCCATCATCAGTTAGTTTGCTCCCTAAATAGAAAAACTCATCTACTACTTTAAGAGTCTCATTTTCTAATTTAATTCCCTCAGCATCACCCGACTTCATTCGACTACATTCCATTATCCTCGTTTTGCTTTTGTTGATGTTCATCTTATATCCTCCTTTCAAGACACTGTCTATTCCGTTCAACTGCTCTTCCAGGTCCTATGCTGTCTCTGACAGAATTACAATGTCATCGGCGAACCTCAAAGTTTTTATTTCTTCTCCATGGATTTTAATTCCTACTCCGAATTTTTCTTTTGTTTCTATTCTAGATGTGATATTCTAGAAGCCACATGACAGATCTGTGATGCCAGATCTAAAGGCTACAGTATATAGTTCACGGATGACCCGTGTAGTGAAACCCTCCAGGGTTGTATCCAATAGAGCAGGTGAGGAACGATACAAAATTAATTGTGAGGTTTCATCACTTTGCTCTACTCCACATCAGAATTTACTTGTGACAGTGCTCTGCAACCAGGCCCTTCACCTGTGGTACATTGGTACACTGAGGTGACAAAAATCATGTGATACTTACTAATGTCGTGTCCGAATCTTCTTTTGCCCGCCGTAGTGCAGTGCAGTAAGTGGTTGGAGTCCCCTGCAGAAATGCTGAGCCGTGCTGTCTATATAACCTTCCATAACTGCGAAAGTGTTGAGGCTGCAGGATTTTGTGCACGTACTGACCTCTCGATTAAGTTCCATACATGTTTGACAGGATTCATGTCGGTCAATCTGGACCACCTAATCATTCACTCGAACTGTGCAGAATGTTCCTGAAACCAATCGCAAACAGTTGTGGCCCAGTGACATGTCAGATTGTCATCCATAAAAATTGCATCGTTTTCTGCGAACATGAAGACGATGAATGGCTGCAGATGGTCTTCAGGTGGCCGACATAGCCTTTCCAGTGACTGATCGATTCAGCTGGACCAGAGAATACAGTTCTTTCCATGTACACACAGTTCACACCATTATGGATCCAGAATCGGCTTGCAAATGCCTTATTGTCAACCTAGGTCTACGGCTTCTTAGGGTCTACGCCCATTAAAGTCAGATTTCGTCGCACTGTCCCAACGGATATGTTCGTCTACGTTCCACATTGATCTCTGCTGATATTTCACGCAGTCTCGTGTCTCCTTTAGCACTGACAACTCTACCCAAACACGTCTGCTTTCGGTCGTTAAGTGAAGGCCATTGGGCACTGCGTTGCCCGTGGGTGAGCGGTAACGCCTGAAATTTGGTATTCTTGGCGCACTCTTGACGCTGTGGATGTTGGAATATAGAATTCCCTAACGATTTCCAAAGCAAAATTTTCCATATCCCATGCGTCTAGCTCCGAGTTTAAAGTCTATTAAGTCCCTTCGTGCGGCCATAATCACGTCGGCAATCTTTTAACATGAATCACATGAGTGCAAATGACAGCTCCGCCAACGCACTGCTCTTTTGTAACTTAGGTGCGTAATAATAGCCCCATCCTTATGTGTACACATTGCTGTCCCATGAGTTTCGTTACCTTAGTGTTGTATGTCACGCAATGTAACGTTAGTATTAGGGACAGTCAAGTGAAAAGAGAATACCCGCCACAACGCGACCATGGAATGATTACACTCAAAAGTCGCACCAGAAAAGTTAAGAGATTCATCCCATTGGGAGACGGGACGATCAATTCCCGTTTCACTGAACACGGTCGGCTTCTGTCGGATTCACAACACCGTTCTTGCGCTTCCCCATCCGACTGAAACCAGCAACCATAAACAAAACAAACACCGTCCGAATAGGCCTTGAAGGACCAACGGTAACAATCGGTAGCCATATTACTCTCAGCTCTAAGGCGTTACCGAATGCTGATACGGAGAAGCTTGAGGTCACCACACCTCTCTCCCGGCCGTTGTCAGTTATCGTGACCGGTAGTACTACTCCTCAATCAAGTAGCTCCTCAACTGGTGTTACAAACGGTGAGTGCACCCCCTTGTCAACAACACTCAGCAGAACCGTACGGTGGCCCATCCAAGTGCTAGCCAAGCCAGACACCGCTTAACTACGGCGAGCTGTTGGGAACCAGAGTATTTACTGAGAACAAGTGTAGTCTTAGAAAAAACAAGTGTAGTCTTAGAAAGATCAGCTAATAAAATATTTGTGGACATTAATCACTGGTTCCTAGCCAATTCTTTGTTACTAAACTTTGAAAAAACACACTACATTCAGTTCAGAACTTGTAAGGGGTGTCCCACGAGTATATGTCTAACATACGATGACAAGAAGATAGAAGAAGTGGCCAGTGTTAAGATCTTGGGATTACATCTAGATAATAACTTCAACTGGGAGGAGCACACTACAGAACTGCTGAAGCGTCTTAACAAATCTCTGTTTGCAATGCGAATTTCGTCAGACGTAGGGGATATAAAAATGAAAAATCTGGCATACTATGCTTACTTTCATTCCATAATGTTATATGGGATTATTTTTTGGGGTAATTCATCAAGCCAAGCTAAAATTTGCCGGGCACGAAAAATTGCAGTAAGAGTTATATGTGGTGTGAACTCAAGAACATCCTGCAGAAGCCTGTTTAGGGAACTAGGGATACTAACTACTGCTTCCCAATATATTTATTCCTGAATGAAATTTGTCATTAAAAATATATCACTTTTTCATACCAATGGCTCAATTCATGGAATCAATACTAGAAATAAGAATAATCTTCACAAGGATTTAAACTCACTTAGTCTTGTACAAAAAGGTGTGCGTTATTCAGTAACACACATTTTCAATAACTTGCCAGCAGCCATAAAAAGCTTAACAACCAATGAAATTCACTTTAAGAGAAGCCTAAAGGATTTATTGGTGGCCAACTCCTTCTACTCCATTGATGAATTCCTCTGTAAAACCAACTTATATATATATATATATATATATATATATATATATATATATATATATATATATATATATATATATATATAACTTGAGCACAATTTCAGTACAGTATTGTGTTCATTGCATATATATATATATATATATATATATATATGTGTGTGTGTGTGTGTGTGTGTGTGTGTGTGTGTGTGTGTGTATATGTGTGTGTGTGTGTGTGTGTGTGTAAGTACAAGCTAACTTCTGCACCATTTCAGTGCAGTAATGTGTTTATTGTAAATCAGTATTATAGTAGTTGTATTACATGTTTATTACCTTATAAATCAATAAAAAAACTTTTTAATTTTAAATTCAGTGCATTTGTATTTGTGAAATGACTCTTTTATATAGTGTTCATTAAAAAATGACGATCATTTCACTTGTTCACTTGGGACCTGTGGAATGGTACATTAGCTTCTTTGTTTTAGTTGTAAATATTTGTAATGTATTGTTGTTTTTCTGACATGTTCCACATCCTGGAGGACCTCCTCACTACGGATCAATTGGAATGAAAGTAAATCTAATCTAAATAAACTGACTACCATTCATTTCTTATCCGGTCGCCAAGGACGTGAAAATCACACTGTGTGAGAAATGGGCTGTGTGGAAACAGTTGTAGTGTTTCCCAACCAAATCACTGAAATGTGGCTTTTGTCCATTTAGCAGTGTGGGGGCAAGCGTTATCGTGCAGCAGGATGATTGAGTCCGACAGCGTTTCCGGGCCTTTTGGTTTAATGGCGCGTCGTGGTTTCTGCAAAGCGTCTTTATAGTGCTGTGAAATGATCGTGGTTCCACACTCGATGAACTCGACAAGCAGTGGGCCCCTGCAGTCTACGAAGCAGGTCATCATAACCTTATCGGAACTTGTGTCAACAGCTCTGGATGTCACACTGTCTGTGTCTGGAGACTAGAAATCTACTTTGTAGGAATCAGCATGGCTTTCGAAAAAGACGATCTTGTGAAACCCAGCTCGCGCTATTCGTCCACGAGTCTCAGAGGGCCATGGACACGGGTTCCCAGGTAGATGCCGTGTTTCTTGACTTCCGCAAGGCGTTCGATACAGTTCCCCACAGTCGTTTAATGAACAAAGTAAGAGAATATGGACTATCAGACCAATTGTGTGACTGGATTAAAGAGTTCCTAGATAACAGACCGCAGCATGTCATTCTCAATGGAGAGAAGTCTTCCGAAGTAAGAGTGATTTCAGGTGTGCCGCAGGGGAGTGTCGTAGGACCGTTGCTATTCACAATATATATAAATGACCTTGTGGATAACATCAGAAGTTCACTGGGGCTTTTTGCGGATGATGCTGTCGTGTATCAAGAGGTTAAAACAATGGAAAATTGTACTGAAATGCAGGAGGGTCTTCAGCGAATTGACGCAAGGTGCAAGGAATGGCAATTGAATCTCAATGTAGACAAGTGTAATGTGCTGCGAATACATAGAAAGAAAGAACCCTTATCATTTAGCTACAATATAGCAGGTCAGCAACTGGAAGCAGTTAATTCCATAAATTATCTGGGAGTACGCTTTAGGAGTGATTTAAAATGGAATGATCATATAAAGTTGATCGTCGGTAAAGCAGATGCCAGACTGAGATTCGTTGGAAGAATCCTAAGGAAACGCAATCCGACAACAAAGGAAGTACGTTACAGTACACCTGTTCGCCCACTGCTTGAATACTGCTCACCAGTGTGGAATCCGTACCAGATAGCGTTGATAGAAGAGATAGAGAAGATCCAACGGAGAGCAGCGCGCTTCGTTACAGGATCATTTACACGCTCAGTAGCTCGGTACGGGCTTTTGTTGAAGTTTCGAGAACATACCTTCACCGAGGAGTCAAGCTGTATATTGCTCTCTCCTACGTATATCTCGCGAAGAGACCATGAGGATAAAATCAGAGATATTAGAGCCCACACAGAGGCATACCGACAATCCTTTCCACGAACAATACGAGACTGGAATAGAAGGGAGAACCGATAGAGGTACTCAAGGTACACTCCGCCACACACCGCCAGATGGGTTGCGGAGTATGGATGTAGATGTAGATGTAGAATGCATGACAACGGCCGTTCCCACACTGTTAGGGCTATGCTTCAGCGATGTGATTGCAGAATTTTGCATCTTCCTCCGAACAGCAAGGATCTTTCAACATATCTTTGGCGACCTGAAGAAAGACCTGCGTGGACGGCGCTTTCAGTCGGACGAGGAGGTGCAAGAGTGGGTGCCGTTGAGGACCCGTCAGCGGCCGACCGCATTGTACCAAACAAGAATTGATAGCCTCGTCTCCCAATGGGATAAATGTCTTAAGGAGTGTGATGATTACTTTGGAATGGAACCATCCTATGGTACTGTTGTGGCCTGTGTTCGGTTATCATTTGACTGTCCGTCGTATATCAGAGTCAAAGTGGTGGATATCTTCTTGGCTAGATCATGACTATATTGTTTTTACTTTTATTTAATGATGCGAACACTAGTCAGCTGCAGCTACCAAAAAATGAATCATTTACTTTCGCTAGTAAATCCTGAGTATTACCTAAGACAGTTGCTGATGGAACCTTACATAAGCTTCACTGATGGCGCACCGCTGCTCTGCAAGGATCCAATGCGTTGACACGATAACGGCTGGACACCACGGCAGGTCGGTCGGCTCCAGCATGGCCAGCCACCTGCGCACACACAGTCGACGTCTGCTGTACCACGGATATGCCTCACACACTGATGAGCCAACATGTTATGGCCACCGACGACCCAAAATTGAATATCGCCTAGTGTCATATTGTCGTTTTTCCGCCCTCTATATGCTATAAGATTATAAAGCGCAGACTTTGGCGACCGTTATAAGATTCTACACAATATTATAGCTACAGTGGACGGACAAAAATACCGCTACATCAAAAACACCCTAATACAGCGTAGGAAAAGCTTTGGCATCCAAAACAGCTTCCAGTCATCTGGGAATGGATAAACATGCACTACTGGCCTAAAAACTGCTACACCACGAAGATGACGTGCTACAGACGCGAAATTTAACCGACAGGAAGAAGATACTATGATATGCAAATGATTAGCTTTTCCGAGCATTCACACAAAGTTGGCGCCGGTAGCGACACCTACAACGTGCTGACATGAAGAAAGTTTCCAACCGATTTCTCATACACAAACAGCAGTTGACCGGCGTTGCCTGGTGAAACGTTGTTGTGATGCCTCGTGTAAGGAGGAGAAATGCGCATCATCACGTTTCCGACTTTAATAAAGGTCGGATTGTAGCTTATCGCGATTGCGGTTTATCATATCGCGAAATTGCTGCTCGCGTTGGTCGAGATCCAATGACTGATAACAGAATATGGAATCGGTGGGTTCCGGAGGGTAATATATAACGCCGTGCTGGATCCCAACGGCCTCGTATCACTAGCAGTCGAGATGACAGGCATCGTATCCGCATGGCTGTAACGGATCGTGCAGCCGCGTCTCGATCCCTGAGTCAACAGATGGGGACGTTTGCAAGACAACAACCATGTGCACGAACAGTTCGACGACGTTTGCAGCAACATGGACTATCAGCTCGAGGACCATGGCTGCGGTTACCCTTGACGCTGCATCACAGACAGGAGCGCCTGCGATGGTGTACTCAACGACGAACCTGGGTGCACGAATGGAAAAACGTCATTTTTTCGGATGAATCCTGGTTCTGTTTACAACATCATGATGGTCGCATCCGTGTTTGGCGACATCGCGGTGGACGCACATTGAAAGCGTGTATTCGTCATCGCCATACTGGCGTATCACCCAGCGCGATGGTATGCGGTGCCATTGGTTACACGTCTCGGTCACCTCTTGTTGGCATTGACGCCACTTTAGCAGTGGACGTTACATTTCAGATGTGTTACGACCCGTGACTCTACCCTTCATTCGATCCCTGCGAAACCCTACACTTCAGCAGGATGATGCACGACTTCATGTTGCAGGTCCTGTACGGACCTTTCTGGATACAGAAAATGTTCGACCCTGGCCAGCACATTCTCCAGATCTCTCACCAATTGAAAACGTCTGGTCAATGGTGGCCGAGCAACTGGCTAGTCACAATACGCCAGTCACTACTCTTGATGAACTGTGGTATCGTGTTGTAGCTGCATGGGCAGCTGTACCTGTATACGCCATCCAAGCTCTGTTTGACTCAATGCCCAGGCGTATCAAGGCCGTTATTACGGCCAGAGGTGGTTGTTCTGGGTACTGATTACTCAGGATCTATGCACCCGAATTGCGTGAAAATGTAATCACTTGTCAGTTCTAGTATAATATATTTGTCCAATGAATACCCGTTTATCATCTGCATTTCTTTTTGGTGTAGCAATTTTAATGGCCAGTAGTATAGGCCCTGTATGATTTTCAAGGAAATCTTATACCATTCTTCCCGCAAAATAATGACAGGTTCAGGTAATAATTATTGAGGTGAGTAGCGACCACGCACCCTACTCTCCAAAGCAGACCACAAACATTCAACAACATTGAGATCTGGTCACTGTGGTCACCAGGGATGATGCGACAGTCCATCCACGTTTTCACACATCCAGTCCTGACGATGCGTGCTCTGTGAACGGGGCCCTATTCTCTTGGAACAAACCTCATACTATGGGATGGATCTATCAATCACGTGATCTTCCAGAGTAACCAAGGAGACAATGGAATACCACGATATGACTGCCCAAATTATTACCTGCCCAAGTTATTACGTTGCCGTTTTCCACTCCTGGGATTAAATTAGGCCAGAATTCGGAACACTGTCAAGCAAGTCTCATTCGACCAATTGACTTTCTTCCATTGCTCCGTAATTTAGGTTTTATGGCTTCGGCGCCACGTTTTACTGTTACGGGCATTTGCATCATTGATGAGTGGGTTCGGAATCCCAGTTCGCCGTGCTATTTCTGGCTCATGGAGACCCTTTTGTGTTGTTTCCGTACTGGCAGGGTTTGCGAGTGCGACATTCAATTCTGCAGTGTCTTTTGCAGCTGTCGTCCTCTTATTTTTCGTCACAATCCTCTTCCATGACAATCTGTTATAATCGCTCAACACATACATTTGTCCGCTTTCTGACTTAGCGATTATATTTCTCCGCTTCCGCTATTCGTGGTATGAATCTTCGATATCGTGCCTCTTGGAACACCAAACACTTCAGCTACCGTGTTTACGGAGGCACCCATCGTGCGAACACTAATACTCTGTCCTCGTTCGAATTCTATTAGTTCCGACATAATGCATCCACAACTACGTAAAACACCGTACCGACCACGAATGACTCTTACAAAGTGTTGAAGACATTGAACAGGTACCGTTCTTGGTCATATACAACAGCCCAACCAGCAGGCTTGGCTAGAATCTACATTTATGTCAAGCATTCATTTCTCACGGTGTTTCCATAATTCCATAATTTTGTCCAACTTCTGTTATGTCAAAACGTCACCACCATGTTGTTTTGTTGACCAAGGCTTCGGTCACTTGCCACCTCGTAGATAAAAGACGCTGACGAAGTCTGTTTGAAACAGTGGCCAAAATAATGGTCTATAAACGAACGTGACGATCCTGTCACATAACCAGAAACACTTTATTGAAAATCATATATTTTGCCATGTTGGCCACACACCACAAGGTGGCTTGCGGAAAATAGATATTGATGTAGAAAGAATCCGTAATTGCACGGTAAAACGTGAGGATACACCCAAATAAAGAGGACTTCACATAGACAGTAACGTGTTATTTTACTTCAGATCTAAAGTCCCACTCGCGCTCAACCATCTTCCTGAATACGTTAAAACACTGAACATTCAGTCTGATGCTCTTTTGAGGAGCAATGTTGGTATGCAATGATGTGCGTAATTAACCCTCCTACTACCAGGATATTTTTGGTCTCATTGAGTACCACTGGAGTCATACAGACCCCAAGTAATTTACACCTGACATATTCTCAGTATTTCAATGAACTAGACTAAACTCTGCTCGAACAGGTCATGGAGGACCAACGGTACCGACCGGCCTCCGTGTCATTATCAGCCCTCAGGCGACGCTGGATGCAGATATGGTGGGGTTTGTGTTCAGCACACGGTTTTCCCGGCCCTTTGTCAGTTTACGAGATCCGAGCCGCTACTTCTCAATCAAGTAATTCCTTAGTTTGCCACACAAGAGCTGAGTCGAACCAGATTGGCAACAGCGCTCGGCAGAGCGGATTATCACCCATCCAAGCGCTTAAATTCGCTGATCTGACGGGAACCGGTTTTACCACTGCGGTAAGGTCTTTGGAAGTATTTTGATGAGCTAACATAAAAACATAGATTAAAGTTGTTCAGTACAAAACTAATACGCCATTTTCATAAATATTACGTTCAAGAAACAGAAATAAATTTAATTTAAAGTCATACTGACCCCAGTGGGACTCAGTGCAAAAAATAAATTTTAATGTGTTGTAAATATAGAACTGAATAAAACATCATTGGCTATTTTTGGCTCAGAGGGAGAGAGAGAGAGAGAGAGAGAGAGAGAGAGAGAGAGGGAAGGTTATATACATTGAAAAAAATAGCTTCGAAAACAAGGAGGATATGATTTTCCAAGGTGCTTATAGGGTCATGTTGACCCCAGTGGTACTAGGAAGGATGCAATAACAGCTGATGAAAGATACACTACCAATGAGTACAAAAATCTACATCACATTCCGCAATCCACCTAACGGTGTGTGGTGGAGAGTACTTTCGGTACCAGTATCTGATCCCGCCAACCCTGTTACACTCGCGAATAGTGCGTGGGAAGAATGATTGTCGGTAAGCCTCTGTATTGGCTCTAATTTCTCGAATTTTCTCCTCGTGGTCAATCGCGAAATGTAAGTGGGGGAGGGGGGGAGGGGGGAAGTAATATGTTGTCTGACTCCTCCTGAAAAGTGCTGTCCCGAAATTTCAATAGTAAACCTCTCCGTGATGCACAACGTCAGTCTTGTAACGTCTGCCACTGGAGTTTGTTAAGCATCTCCGTAACGCTCTCTCGCCAGCTAAACGATCCCGTGACGAAACGCACCGCTGTTCGTTGGATCTTCTCTATCTCCTCTATCAGTCCTACTTGATAGGCATCCCAGATAGATGAACAATACTCAAGAAGCGGGCGAACAAGCGCCTTATAAGCCACTTCTTTCGTGGATGAGTTACATTTCCTTAAGATACTTCCGGTTAATATGAGTCTGCTGTCTGCTTTTCCCACTATCTGTTTTATGTGATCATTCCACTCAAGGTCGCTCTGGATAGCTAAGCCTCGATATTTTACAGCAGACACTGTCTCCAGCTGTTTGTCATCAGTAGTGTAGCTGTACAGTAGTGGATTTCTTTCCCTAAGTATGCGCAATATGTTACATTTATTCACGTTCAGGGTGAACTGCCAGAATCTGCACCATTCATCAATTCTCTACAGGTCGTTCTTAATATTGCTACTATCTTCTGGCGTTGCTACTTTGGTATAAACAACTGCATCATCTGCGAATAGCCTTAAAGAGCATTCGACGCTTTCTACTAGATAATTTATATATATTGTGAACAGCAACGGTCCTATCACTGTGGTACTCCGGATATTACCTTTACATCTGTCGATTTAGTTCCATTAAGAACGACGTGTTGAGTTCTATCTGGAAGAAAGTCTTTAATCCAATTTCAAGTCTGCTCCGATACTCCGTATGCACGTATTTTCTTCCTTTAAACTGCAATGCGGGACGGTGTCAAGTGCCTTACTGAAATTAAGGAACACAGCATCAGCCTGAGCACGGTTGTCCACTGCGCTGTGGATCTCATGGAGGAACAGAGCGTGCTGAGTTACGCAGGGTCTCTGTTTGCGGAATCAATGTTGATTTTTATATAGGAGCTGTTCATTTTCCAAGAACATCTTAATTCCTGAGCATAAAACGTGTTCCATAATTCTACAATAGACTGACGTCAACGATATAGGTCTATAATTGTGTGGACTTGTCTTACGGCATTCCTTAGAAACGGGAATGACCTGAGTTTTTTTCCAGTCGTTAGGTACCTATCGTTGTTCAAGTGATCTACGATAAATTACTGCTAGAACTGGAGCAAGTTCTTTCGCATAGTCTTTATAGAGTCTTATAAGTATCTCATCTGGTCCTGAAGCCCTTCCACTACTAAGCGATTGTAGCTGCTTTTCAATTCCGTGATCGATTATCTCAATATCTGCCATTTAGACGTTTGCACTACGATTGAAAGGAGGGACAGTGTTACGATCTTCCGCGGTAAAATAACTTCGGAAGACGGAATTCAGTATTTCGACCTTCCCTATGTTATCTTACGTTTCGGTGCCGGTGTGGTCGATGAGAGAATGAATAGACGATTTTGACCCACTTACTGATTTTATATTCCACCATAATCTCTTAGGGTTTTTACTCAGGTCGTTTGATAACTTCTTACTTTCGAGATCATTGAACGCTTCGCTCATTGCTCTCCTTACGATCAATTTCACTTCGTTCAGCTTTTGCTTGCCAGTTTCGTTTTTACTTCTCTTGAATATAAGATGAACTGCTCTTTGTTTACGTAGTGCTTTTCTGACACGGCTATTAAACCATGTTGGACCTTCCCCATCCCTTAAAACGTTACTCGGATCATACTCGGCTAGGGCATATTGAACGATGCCTTTGAAGTTTTTCCATTTGTTCTCCACATTTCCGTCCTCATCACCGAATATTTGATACTGACTGCTGAGCTATTCTTAAATTTGTATCCTATCACCCTTGCTGAGCAAATATACCTTCCTGTTTTTCTTAACATTCTTTGTAGGACCCGTCGTCATAGATGCTGTCACAGCCTTATGATCACTGATACCTTTCTCTGCGTTAACTGATTCGATAAGTTCAGGTCTGTTTGTTGCCAGGAGGTCTAAGTCTTAACCCTCGCGAGTTAGTTCTCTAACTATCTGCTCAAGGTAATTTTCGGACTAGACATCTAGAACAATGCCACACGAGACGCTGTCTCTGGCACCAGTTTTGATGTCATAACACTCCCAATCTAAACCTGGCAAGTTGAAGTCACCCCCTATTACAACAGCATGATCAGGAAAATTACAAATGATATTCTGAAAGCTCTGTCTGAAGCGCTCTACAACTACAGATCCTGACCCAGGTGGTCTGTAAAAGCATCCGATAGTAAAATAAGGGAGAAATAATATTTCCATTGTTGCAGGTGTTTCTTATAAGAGCTGTTGAACATTACATTCATCATTCTATTTTTATAAGTGTTATATTCAATAAAGAAAGAAATAATTTACTTTTTGGCCGTATGTACACCAGTGATACTCAGTGCAGATGCCGTGAATAAATTTTAATGTGCTGTAAACATAGACTGAACGAAACATCATCATTACATCAAATGACTCACAGGGAGAAAAGTATGTGTGTCCCCGAAAGAACGGACATCACATGTACACTGACCAGCCAGAATATTACGAACACATATATAGTAGCTTGTATGTCCACCTTAGGGGACGTATAACAGCAGCGATGCGTCGTGGCTAGGGAGCAATGAGGCCTTGGTAGGTCGCTGGAGGGAAGTGGCGCCACATCTTCACACGCATATCACCTAATTCCCTTAAAATCTGGGAAGGAGAGCCGTGAGCTCTGACGCCACATTCAATCACAGATGTGTTCGATCGCGTTCATGTCTGGCGAGTTGAAGGGCCAGCACATCAACTAGAACTCGCCACTGTGTTCCACGAACCACTCCATCACACTCCCTGCCTTTTGAGATGATGTTTCATCTTGTTGAAAAGTGCCACTGCTGTTGGGAAACACGATGGTCATGAAGGGGTGTGTGTGGTCCGCAACCAATGTACGATAGTCCTTTGCCGTGATGGTGCCTTGCACGAGTTCCACTGGACCCATGGATGACCAGCTTCTCTCCGTCCCGCAGTACAGGTGTCAAGGATTTATTCCCCTGGAAGACGACGGATTCGCACCCTCTCATGGGCATTATGGAGAAGGTATCGCGATTTATCAGACCATGCAACGCTCTGCCACTACGCCAACGTCCAGTGTCGATGGTCAGATGCCCATTTGAGTAACCGTTGCCGATGTCGTGGTGTTAACTTTGGCACGTGCATGGGTTGTCGGCTGCGGAGTCCCATTTTTAGGAACGTTCGGTGGACTGTGAGTTCAGACAGACTTGTACTCTGCCTAGCCTTAAAGTCTGATGTTAATTTTGTCACAGTTACCAGCCTATCCTGTTTTAGCAGTCTGTCCAGCCTAAGACGTCCCGCATCTGTAATGTGGGGTGGCCGCCCAACCGCACGACGTCTGGACGTGGTTTCAACTTGGTTTCGCCTCGTATTGAAGACACTCACCACAGTTCTCCTCGAACACAGACAAGCCGTGCACGAATACACTTTTGAGGGTCACTACACACTCGCAGTTCACAACTAGCCACTGTAACATCGTGGAGCTGCAATCCCCAGTGGGAATTATCACTCTCATAAACATGTATTTTCAGTACGGAGATAATATTGAACAGCATTTAGACCATCTAACGAGAGTAACCACAGCGTTACAGGGAAGAAAGGTAGTGATAACAGCTGACATCAACGCTAAATCCCCCCTGCGGTACAGTGGCACAAGAGATGCAAATGGTGAAAAAGTAGAAGAGTTTATTGTGGCATCGCAACTTGTGGTGGCCAACAGGCATGGCAGTCTCCTACCTACGCTGCAGGAGGAGGACAAGGAACAAATATAGATGTTACTCTCGTAACACGAAACACAGCAAATGTCATTCAGCACTGGATGGTTATAGGAAACGCCACCACAAGCGACCACAACCTAATAACTTTCGGTTTAGGCGAAAGAGAGTGCCGCTGGGCCATGGGGTGGGAGGTACAATTAAATTACAAAAGAACTGACTGGGAACGCCTAGCGAGGGAATGCGACATTCCTCCATTACCGGAAGGTGACATGCATCAGGACATTTACGTGGACGAGAGAGCGGAGGAACTTGTGAGTGCAGTAACCAGAGCGGTGAGGGCTGCTGTACCAACTAGGAGGAAGGCCGTGGCGGCCTTTCCGTCAGCATGGTTTGCCGAACTAAGAGAACTGCGTCAATCTGTCAGAAGGCTGAGGAGGCACTACCAGCGCAGTGTCGTCTGGCAGGAACGACAAAGGTGGCAGTTGCAATATAGAGAGGCAAAGAAGAGGTTCCAAAAGGAACTGCGAGAGGTGAGGACGCGAAGTTGGGAAAACTACGTGCTAAACCAGCTAGTCTTGGACTCATGGGGGCTCCCCTGTAACCTGGTAAGAGAGAAAATCCGCTCTCCTATGGAGTTATCGACAGTCAGGCAAGGGGACAGGATGGCGGAGTCTTCGCAGGAGACTGCGGAGGTCCTCCTCTGGTCCCTGCTGCCTGACGACAGTGCGGATGGGGAGACTGAAGGGCAATGGCAACTGCGAAATGAAGATAAAGATATACACAACAATGAGATGGCTGTCTACGCCATCTCTGAAGAGGAGGTGGCAGCCCATATAAGATCATTACAAAGAGGGAAAGCACCTTGGCCAGACGGCATTGTGGCGGAGGTGGTGCAGTTCCTGGCCCCCCAGTTGACTGCCCCACTTACTCATCTTTACAACGAATGCCTCAGGCAAAGGAAGTTTCCGAGGAAATGGAAAACAGCAAATTTAGTTATAATAAAGAAAGGACCTGATAAGGACCCTGCAGAAGTGAAGTCATACAGGCCGATTTGCTTGTTAAATCTGTTGCTAGCTGACAGATGGGCGGCACACCGAGTGTTGTGCGGGATGAGCAGCAGGCAGTTCGGCTTCAGTCCGGGCCGGTCGGCATCTGATGCAATCGCCCTGGCGGACGAGGTCTGTGGCTCGACCCCGCACAAGTACGTGGTTGGCATCATGGTGGAATCAGCGGCGCCTTCGACAACCTGTTGTGGCCTTAGCTCTTCTCCTGCTTGCGGGAGAAAGAGTGTCCAGGGCCGCTATACGGTTGCCTGAGGAGCTATTGTAAGGATCGGGAGGTCTGGCTATCATCCCCTAGCGAGAGACTTAGAAAATCAATCACTAAGGATGCCCCCAAGGATCCGTTTTAGGACCCCTCTTCGGGGACATCCACATGGAGCCACTACTATACAACAAAGCGAAGAAGTGCTAGAGGTGATAGCCTACGCAGATGACCTCCTCCTGTTGGTCGGCGGCCGCAGCCGGGAAGACATAGAACCGAAAATTGAGATAGCCATAGAGAAACTCCAACAATGGTGCCACATAAATAAAATGACAATCTCACCCAGCAGATCCACATAACTGCTGTTACAAGGACATCTAATTAGAAATCGCACTGTCAGAATTGGCGGTTCACCAGTTCTCCGGCGACGTGAAACACGCTACCTAGGAGTCATCATTGATGAGAGGTGGAACTTCGGGAAACACATTGACACCGTAACCCAGAAAGCTCGCTAGATATTAAACGATCTCATCTCGATAGGACACAAAAGATTCCATCTCCCCCCACACCTTATTAAACTTTACCGTAACAGCATCCTAACCTCAATAGCGGGTTACGGCTCGGGAGTCTGGGCGCACAGGCTCACGAGGGTTGTGCCCGCCATGACAGTGAGAAGGGTCCAGAGAAGTAGTATATTGAGATCTGTGGGGGCCTACAGAACATCTCCAGGGGCGCCCCTATTAGTCATAATGGGGCTCTGCCCTCTGGACATCAAAATAAGGGACCAAACGGCTTGGTACTGGGCAAAAAAGGTGAATTATGAGAAAATTGTAGACATCATGGGTATAAGGGTGGAGGACTAAAGGGAGATAAGGAAAAGAGGGGAGAAACTTTGGCAGGGGTCTTGGGAGGTAGAAGAAACTGGATGTAGAACTTTCCAGTTCATACCAGATGTGAGGGAGCGCTTGGACATGAAATATTTTGAGCCAACACGGGGACTGATCCATTTTCTCACTGGCCATGGACCCTACCCGACATACTTATGTCGATTTGGGAAGAAGACTACACCAGCGAGTGACTGTCGCGTGTGGGAGGGTACGCCCGACCATGTAGTTTACGAGTGCCCTCTCTTCAATGATGTTGCGACTACACTTCGAGACAGACTTCCAAACCACGACACATACAACTGCTTATACGTGAGGACACCTTCCAAATGCTAAATACATTGGCCAACGAGGTATCACGGAAAGTTTTAATAGAATACTTGAGGGACATGAAATGAATAACTGAGACAACCAACACTGATTGCGTCCAGAGCCCTATTCCCATACTGCCTGTGCATGGACTGGCCGACTTTCCATCATAGTTGGAATCCGCCACGTGCAGGATTAGGGGGAGTGGGGGTCAATGCTACCGATAAGGACATGCACCGGAAGTGACGTAGGATAAGTTAGTTTGCAGGACTTAGTTTAAGAAAATTATGCTAGGGAACTCCAGTGAATCAACATCGTGGCTTGCCCAGTGCCAGGGGCACGCTCTTCGGGTTTAGCTCGATGAGCAAGGCTATCAAAAGTAGGTTTATATCTCTCACTGGCACACATGTGACGGTGCAGACGATAGGAATTAGTTATAAGAAATAGATATAAATCCTAGGTACTAGACATTAAATGCCCATTGTATGTAATACTAACTGTAGCTCACCTGAAAATTGTAACTAGGTGCAATATAAGTACCAGTTGTATAATTATTATGACCCACTAATCAGATAAGGAAGTGGGTTAATGTTGTATAATTACTATAGTTTGTAATAAAGATTTTTTTTAAAAAAAGCCGTGCAGTTTACGAAATGCACGGGCCGAGCCTCCGGGCTATCACAATCTGCCCCCGGTGAAACTCAGATAAATCGCGCGCCTTCCCCATTTTACAGACGGACAGCTCGCTCACTGGTACGGACATGCGCCGTGCGTGTGTCTGACTAGCAGTCATTCCTCGCCAGGTGACCCTGCTATCGCCTTGGCGGATTTATATCGATAGTAGATGGGTGGTCATAATGTTCTGGCTGATCGGCGCATGTGTTTGTCTGCCACCTCTCAGTGGCGTGTACGCAGTACAGCACGCGTGTGGCTGTCCGCCTGTCATTACTCTGATGCCGCAGGGCGAACATGACGCCGCGATGTACGCTGCTGGCTCACCGACGACAGGCTTAAGCTGTCGGCTTGCCGCTCTCTCGGGTACGGCGCCTCGGTACATGTTACGCTTTTCACATCCCTGTTTGTATGGATGCTGAAGTGGTGGCATGAGATTAGCTTGGTGCTTAGCAGCCGCTACCGGAGCTCGATCATATGTGTGAGCGATGTTGTTTTGCAGCCCACTGCGGTTCGTACGCGGTGTGCCTTTCTCTGTTTGCTTTCCCTTTATCGAGTGTCGTTAGTGCTCCCGGCCGTGCGTGAGCTAGTGTTCTTGTCAAACTGTGTATTTCAGTGTATGGGGATTTCGTAGAAGTGAGTGGCTTGTTTTCGAATGTGAATCTTCTTTTGCTGTTTGCCGCCGTTGGCTGAAGTTTGTGTTTTAGATTGCTTGTCATTTGTTTAGCTGCGTCGGTAACTATGCGTTTTATGTACTACATAGGACAACCATGTTTTATTGAGAGGATAAATTGTTGAGCTTCCCGCCATTCCAGTACTGCCAAATATTTATTGCGCTGGAAGGGCCGAGGTTGTCTATTTGAAGGTTTCAGATATGTGAAACTACTGATCTCAGATTGGTACCGTTCCAATTCTGTAGGGTTTGTACCTCAGGCACCGAAGTTATTTGAAGACTTCGATGTGTGTAAGCTAAATGACGTACGTGTCATCTATGTTCTTTTTGGAGAGTTTGCGTTGCGTATTTCTTTTTAAAAAACTCTTGTACGCGTTTAAATATGACACTATTTGATTCCATAAAATTTAGTGCACCAGTTGCGCTAATGTTAATCTAAATGACGTACATGAGCTACGAATATTTTCGTAACGTGAAATTTTTTCGCGAATATTTTTTTAAAGAATTTGATAACGCCTTTCACGATTCACAAACAGAAGGTAGCACTGGTTGCAAAGCTGCAGTAACTGAAAATTAAATATTTATCATGACAGTCTTTGCTTTCATATTGATCATTTTCATTCAGCTTTGTCATCACGTTTGGTGAATCAATGTGCCTTAATAGTATGCTCATCTGCGTTTTTTAATGTTTTCTCTGAAATGTGCATGAGACCCACATATATTTTACTACCAGCTATGAGGCCAAATATTTTCTTATGGTTAAATGTCAGAAGCATATTTCTACTTGGAGCTGTCTTGTTAACCTTTCATGTTTTACGGCCAAATGTGTTAAAGCGTACATTTAGTGCAAGCTGTTGTCATAAGCCAGGGTGAGATCGCTCATATAATAATGTATAATTTTTAGATTTGGTCTTTTATGAGTAAATGATGTAATGAAATTTGTCCAACAAGACCACCATGGGCAGATCTTTTACATGCTAGCGCACAGAAAGAGGTAATTTACCGGACATCATTTTCCGTATATGAAACGGGAAGATGTGATGAATGTGTTCATGTATTTTATTAATGTGTTTTGATGAAATAAGGTTCATAGCAAGATACACCAGAACCGACGCGATTTTTGATCGACCATACACCACCTTGAGCCGCACATTTAATTTATTATTCATACGTAAATGCCTCATTCATAATGCAATTTTTCACAGGTGGAGCGACTGATTAGACAACACACAAAAACATCATAAATTCACTGCCTCAGTCACTTTTATTTTAAGCATCACTACGAGTTTTAGCGGTCATGATGTTAACATCAGGTGGATCAACTTGTTTTTACACTGCGGGCTTTATTTGTGGTATACTTGCCGTTTATTTAAAAGTCAATGGTGTGTCAGGAAGGCTGTGTTTCGTCTTACATTGTTGAAGGAGCTTTATCGTTATTTTATGGAACTGAAGATGCAATAGCCATTTATATCTATATGTAGCACCTCTGTTTTATTGTAAATATGAAAAAAAAACACATTTCCTGTATGCCTCCTTAGTGCATAACACTACACGTTTCCGTATCACAGTATTTTTCGCTTTACAGTCCAAAAATGTAAGGTGACGTGAAGAATCTGGATACTGGCGACAGATACTTCAAACATACTGAAGTATATTACTTTTACGGAAATCTTAGTTCTAGATAAAAGAAGATTAATATGAAATTATTTTTTTATTACCAAACGAAATAAAACTCTGATGATAATCAGAAATATGGGTTTCCAGATATTTCGAAGTTCAAATTATTCCATCACATATGTTATACTTGCAAAGATTACAAATATGAGTGTCTACAGAAACAACGAAAGACACAGATATAATGCAATTAACTTATCATTCAGTGATACTGTGGAAGTTTGAACAATGCTACTCATGCCATACAAATTGAGACGTATAAACACTTTTTCTGTTATGTTTATTGCAACTGTGCACATCTAGCAAAGCGAAAATTGATTTAATACCTGCGTTGTCGTATTGCACTGCTTACAGTGACTATGAAAACTGCTTTGCTTCATCTTTGTGGCTGTGAGTGATTCGGTCACTCATCTTCTATACGGGGTATATCATAATTAATGGCGTAAACGCATACAGTTCAAAGTACACGATACTAGAAGCAAATAAATTTTCAGTACACATAGGGTCGAAAATGCATACCTTAAGAGCTACGAGCAACTTTTCATCTTCGAACTGTGAAACAAATCTCTTATACTGCAAGTTCTTTGCTTTCCATATTCTGGGAAGTGGCAGTATGGACCAAAACAAGAAAAAATGTCTAGTAAACATATGCTCTAAAATGCATTCCTTAAGAGCTAAGAGCACTTGTTCATCTTTGCTAGTTTGAAACACAACTCTTCTAATGATCAAGTGCTTGTAATTTTTAAGGTATGCGTCTTAGAGCACATGTTTGCTGGACGTTTTTCCTTATTTTGGCCCATACTCCCACTTTCCAAAATATGGAAAGCAAAGAACTTGTAGTAGAAGAGATTTGCTTTACAGTATCTAAGATAAAAAATTGCTCGTAGCTCTTAAGGTATGCATTTTGGACCCTATGTTTACCGAGACTTTCATGCTTCTTGTATCGTGTACTTTCAACTGTATGCGTTTACGCCATTAATTATGATACATCCTGTATATGAGTTGTTTACATCTTGAAAATATAAGTCTAGTTATTCTGTTGCAGTTGAATAGACCTCAGCTTCGTATTTAATGAATTTTCGCTTTGCTATATTTGCACGGTTCTAATGAACATGACAGTAAACGTGTTTCTATGTCGCAGTTTATGCGACGTATGAGCAGCATTGTTCATTCTCCGGGAGTATCACTATAAGGTCAGTTAATTATAAGATAATCCGTGTTTTTCATTGTTTCTGTAGTTGGTTTCTTTCTTTGTGTTACTACGAATACCAAGATGACACTTCATTACCGAAATCAGTGGTAAACGATTACAATATAGCTCTGTATGATGCATTTTTCAAAATTCGACTATATTACTTCTGTTGAAATCCGCCTGAAAAAAAGTCTTTAAAATAAAATCCACTGAATCTTATTTTTGAGCATTTACTATCCATGTCGTCATGTGTTCTGAATGTGGGATGAACTACGTGAAAATCAACAGTGGATGCTTTTCCTTATCATTCTATGTGTACTTTACCGATCATTTATGGAAACCAAGATGGAACTGTGTAAGCGGTAGCACACAGTAACATAGTGTATGATGACGATAGTAGTCGTTTATACGAGGGCTGATACAGAGTTACGATAAAGCTGTAGCATCAATATGACATGTTCTATTGGGTTCTAACCTAACCACCATCTCAGATATTCCGAAATAACCGTCAAAAGCGGATGACAATAGCGGCTGGAAAATTCATTGCAGCTTGTTTCAATAGCAGCCGTTTTAGCTGTGCTGTTACCTTTCAACCTGACCACCACTTTTTAAATAATGAAGTATTCCCAAAGAACCGCTCGTTTCAGGGTGCAACAATTTCGGGTGTGCTATAATATCCCAATCTAACTGCTACCGCGGAAATCGTGACGTTTTCGGAATGAAATAGTGCACCATATGCTTTAAGATAATGTCTCCCTGGAAATCAAAGTTATTATTTTTGAACACCAAAAAATTTGCCAACGAGTCCCGGTTATTGGCTACGGCACATGCAAGAAATCAAAACACCTATCTAAGTAACTAACCGACCTAGAAATCCATCGAAATTTAATCGATCACACATATAAACATGAAAGGAAACATACGTGTTGTGAATTTTTCACTGAAAAGTATAAATCACTTTATCGGTTCTCCTCAATTACCGTATGCCGTCCTCCCACTTGATACAGCCAGATTCGAGCTTGTTAGGATTTCCAAACTCTACACGTCAATGACTGAGTCACAGATTCTGTAGTTTAACCGAAACCAGTGTAAATTGGAGAAAAAACATAACTCACATTTTCACCTAATGAGTCCTCGTAACAACCTCCTCCTCACTGCATTTTAGGGTAAAGCACTCACGTGGCTGACAACAGTAACACTACGTTGTAAGCCAAGAAACTTACGTGTCGTCGTCCGTGAAAATCCGTATTGATAGAACAGCAGACAAGGAAACGTAAAGCACCGCAGTCACCGATGGAATAGTCGGCACCATGCTCGTCCCCGTAACGGGAGTCCGTGTCATAATCAGCTGTATCGCCCTGGTTTATTCCTTCCTCCGTTCACGTTTCTGAGAGCAGCGACTACATTTCATTATCTTTGCCTTGGAGGTATATGATCCTTGCAAGCGATGATGGAGGAGGAATATCTATGGAGCGAGTGTTCAAATGCACAGAACAAAATTTTTATCCTCAGCATACATTGCTTCCAACTTCGCATGATTATGGTTTTACATAAGGTTTTCCCATGCGCTATCTGCAGATCTGAATGTTATTGGAGCGCTGGTACAAATAGAGTCCATTCAGAAGTGTAGTTAATTTTTCACACGAGTTTCATAAGCAATTTCATAGTTTTGCATTTGATACCTGGAATTAACTTCGTATAAGGCTTTGAAGAGAAAGATGCAACGGTATTTCACTTGTTTGCGTCAAGTGTCACAGCTCAGCTACCTCTAATTAATTTTTGTATTTGTTATAGCAAAAAGAGTTATAGCTCCCGCTACATTTTAGATTTCGTACTGTACGTGCCGAGTATGTATTTCATTAAATTATGCTGCGGCAGCATTCCGAAATCGTTCCCTGAGATGCCAATCTGAAAATGTCCCGAAAAACTTCAAATTGGGAGGTATAACAAGCAGCAAATCGATGGTTTTTTTGGTCGAAATATGGACTTATTAAATATTTGGGTAACAGCAAACTCCCATTACGGCGGTACGACTTCATTATTCTTTCTGCTAAAATCGAAAACACTACCCTGGTGAGGCCTTCACAACTACACCCTGCCATGAAGTGACGTGTAATGTTCCTCAGTTGAGAAAAACTGTAAAAACCTAGCTGCGGTACACATGTCAATAGATTGCACTGATTTATTTAATTGTATTATACATATAAATTGAGTTAGTTACTGCAAGTCTGGCTGCAAGTACCAAATGAAGAAAAATTTTTGCATAAATATGTCTGTTCTATATCGTACCTTTCAGTATACAAACTTTGCTATCCAGTCCATCCGTAGTGCACAACTTTTAGAATTGATGGAACGAAAATAAGTACAATCGTACTAATCTTTCCTCACTTACTGAGTACTCTCTCTCTCTCACTCTCTCTATCTCTCTCTCTCTCTCTTTCTGTAATAGCCTGCTTTAGAACTGAACTCACGCTCTATCACTGGTAGGACCGCATTTTTATTAGTTAATAAACAGTCTGTAAATAAAAAAAGAAGCCACCCTGCGTTTACGGTTTTGAACGCTCGCTCGAATATCAAGCAGTTCATCACGTTCAGCACTCGCAGACTACACTGTACCCCGCGAATAATTTATTATCCTACAAAATAAAGTCTTTAGCTCCCACTAAAACAAATCGAAATTTCCGTAAATGCGATCCACAATTGATCTAAAACTTTTACATATTAATCCAGTTCTTTATAAAACAGTTATTGCAAAACATTCACAAAAATGTTTAGAGTTCGGGGATACATGACCTCACATGTGTAACAACGTGCAATTTTTGTTGTACCATTCACGACAGAACATGGGAGGAATACTTCTATTTGTTTAGTTTTGCATATATAGATGAAATCTTCTTGCGATATCAGCAGAGTGGCAGCATCGATCTTGTAGTAATAGTTCAACCAGTTGCTTATTCGGCTTCACCTGAAGATCATAAGTAGGAAAGTCGTTAGCCTGTAGGTCACGAGTAAGAAAGCAGCTAAAGCGTTGCTATACGAGGACACTGCCTTCCGGCTGATATCCCGAGAAGATTTCATATACAAAATTGGACGAGGAAGCCTACACTCTCACATTTTCTACACATAGTTACTAAGTGAACGATAACCGAAGAACATTATTTGATTCCATGCTGAAAAGCAGTTCTTTCAATTCACTATGGAAGGTTTCCTGAATAGTTAGCCAATATTCTTCATGTGCCAGCCATTTTATAATTTTCAGATCAACCGTTATTCTCCCTAGTGGCAAAAGAATTCTGTTTCTACTCAGGCTGCATTTATCAACAGCCCGACCTGAGGTGCATCCCAACAATTTGAACAAAATTACGATATGAAGCAAACAATCTTTTGTGAGCGATCTTTTTTATATACAGTTTGCGGTTTTACCACTAACATACCAGTGAACTATAGCCTGAAACATGTTAGCAGATTAAAACAATGCTCCTGATCAGAGACAGAACCTTTCGTGAGTGAGTGCTCCAACGACGCAGCTATCGAAGCGCTACTCACGTCCTTACTCATAACTCCACTTCCGCCAGTACCTCAGCTCCTACCTTCCACACTTCGTGGAATCCGGCACACAGTTTTAATCAGCCCAGAAGAGCAAACCAAAAGGTTTCAAATCCTATGTAGATTGAATCTTCATTCTGAGAACTGAACCTAGCCATTTACTTTACGATAATTAATCCTTTGTAGTGCGACATCGTCAAGAATTGTGTTAAATGGTATGTGTATACTGAGAGCTTGTAGTGTTTGTGAATCACTTGATACGGTCAACGGCGATCAGCTGGCGCTCAGGACGCCTACATTTTGGCTCTGCAGGTAGTAACTGTGCTGAGTTCAGAGGTGAACAGTGTTTACACCACTCATTCTAGAGTACAGTCATACTCTACCAACTCCTACTGAACAACTTCAACCCTCTGAACAGGGTCGCATTGTGGGCCTGCATGAAACTGGATGTACGTATCGAGTGCACATGTTTGGCACAACGTATCGGTGATGTGTCGGTGCCTTCTACAGTGGTCTGTGAGATCAGGTTTTGGAAGTCTGCATAGTACGGACACACATCAAGATTGCCATATTGTGAGAGCAGCAGTGGCCGAACGAATATCACCTAGAGAAGAAATCTGGGAACATGTGGCACCTAATGTGCCACCAAGAACCACGGCGAATAGTCTGCATGAAGCAGGATTATGACATCATCTACATCTGGCCATGCTACCACTGAAGCCATGTCACCGCCATATGCGATGCTCTGGCGTCGTCAAAGACTGGACTGGAGAGTGGAATGGCGTTGTGTTGACTTTGGTAACGAGAGTAGGTTCTGTCTGTATGCGACCGATGGGCGTACACAGGCACGACGTAGACCTGGTGACTGGTCTGTTTCGGAGTGTATTCGCCCAGGACGCACCTCATGTTTCATTGTGTGCGTACCTCCAGTTACAACTCACATTTAGTGTAGTGCCCGCTACACTAAACAATCGTGCGACTGCCATTTCTTCGACAGGAAAGTGATACGTCTTTTCAGCAGGGCAGTGAGAGTCCGAGAATCCTCATACTTCTGCTGCGACGCAGCATGCCTTCTATAGTGTACAGTAACACCACCAGGTCTCTCTCACCAGTTGAGCACGTACGGGACATGACGACGCTGGAACTTACACGTTCTCCAGCGCTTGCAAAAACCATTGTCGAAATACAACAAAAGGCGCAAGATACTTGGACATCCTATCGCAGGATGCCATTCGGCGCCTTTACGATCGTTTTGCACGCGAGAAAACACGTCTGCGTTGCGTACTGACGCGACTTTGTGGGCAGACTTTACTCTGGCGTATGTGTTTCCTGTGGTCTGAGTTTGTTATCATATACCCCTACGTTCATGAACTACCTCTCACATCACATCCTGTAATAGTTGGTGTTAGAGCTGCACCTTTTTTAGACTGAAGTCAGCTGATAGGTATACCTGCTTAAAGGAAGTGCCTCTAACTAAGGGCTCACCTCCAGAGGATGTAATGTTTCCAAGTAGAGAAGGAATTAGCATCAAAATA
Organism: Schistocerca cancellata; assembly: GCF_023864275.1. NCBI lineage: Eukaryota > Metazoa > Arthropoda > Insecta > Orthoptera > Acrididae > Schistocerca > Schistocerca cancellata. Next base: position 635,223,712 of record NC_064626.1, on the reverse strand, counting down.
TAAGAGATATTAGAGAGAAAGCTAGTGAACTGCTAATAGATGTTAACTCTGAAATTATTGGCATATCAGAGCACCACTTAATTAATTTGATAATTCAGAGGCTTCCTTTACCAGGATACAGATTAGCTGGCTGTTTCTCAAGGAGTTCCTTGAGGGGTGGGGGAGTGTCTCTGTACGCAAAAAACAGTATTTCATTTTAGTACATAGACGTATCACGACACTGCACTGAACAGATATTTAAAGTTGTGCAACATTAGTTGAATTTAGTGAAACTAAACTTCTAATTGCTGTTGTTTATGGGTCCCCTAACTCCGACTTCAGAGCATTTTTGCTTAAGCTAGAGAGGGTTCTGGATTCACTTTGTAGGAAGTACCAGAAAGTAGTTACATGTGGTGACTTCAATATTAATTTTGTACATGATTGCGCAAGAAAATGGATGTTGGTAGATCTCCTAAATTCATATGATCTGATGCAAACGGCGTTTTTTCCAGCTAGGGTGCAGGGGAACAGTAGCACAGTCATAGACAATATTTTTATTCATTCTTCATTACTAGATGGGCATTCTGTTAGTAAAAGGGTGAATGTCCTTTCATACCATGATGCACAAATTTTGACATTAAAAGGTTTTTCTACTCAAACCAAAGTCGTATTTAATTACAAACTACGTAGGAAAGTTAATCCAACAGCAAAAGAGAGTTTTTCAAAACTTGTCAAGGAACAAGAGTGGCAAGATGTTTATAGTGCCGATAATATAGATGACAAATACAATGCTTTCCATAACACATTTCTCATGCTCTTTGAGAGTTGCTTTCCATTAGAACATTCTAAACGGGGTACTAGCAGTAATGGACAGCCCGGTTGGCTGACTAGTGGGATAAGGATATCATGTAGAGCAAAGCGGGAATTATATCGAAATGTTAGAAGTAGTCACAATCAAGCTACAGTAGCCCATTACAAACAGTATTGTAAGGTGCTTAAAAATGTTATTAGCAAGGCAAAAAGTATGTGGTATGCAAGTAGAATAGCTAATTCACAGGATAAAATTAAAGCCATATGGTCAGTTGTGAAGGAAGTGTCTGGACAGCAGCACAAGGTTGATGGTATAAAGTCAGTTCGCAGTAATAATATTTCTGTTACTGATAAAACAGAAATATATGTACAGTATTTAACAACCATTTTCTGAGCATTGCTGATGAATTAAATAAAAATTTAGTTTCTACAGGAAATCATATAAATTTCTTAGCAAATGGCTTTCCGAGATTGACGTCTGAAATACTCCTCTGTCTACATCTACATCTACATCTACATTTATACTCCGCAAGCCACCCAACGGTGTGTAGCGGAGGGCACTTTACGTGCCACTGTCATTATCTCCCTTTCCTGTTCCAGTCGCGTATGGTTCGCGGGAAGAACGACTGTCTGAAAGCCTCTGTGCGCGCTCTAATCTCTCTAATTTTACATTCGTGATCTCCTCGGGAGGTATAAGTAGGGGGAAGCAATATATTCGATACCTCATCCAGAAACGCACCCTCTCGAAACCTGGCGAGCAAGCTACACCGCGATGCAGAGCGCCTCTCTTGCAGAGTCTGCCACTTGAGTTTGTTAAACATCTCCGTAACGCTATCACGGTTACCAAATAACCCTGTGACGAAACGTGCCAATCTTCTTTGAATCTTCTCTATCTCCTCCGTCAACCCGATCTGGTACGGATCCCACACTGATGAGCAATACTCAAGTATAGGTCGAACGAGTGTTTTGTAAGCCACCTCCTTTGTTGATGGACTACATTTTCTAAGGACTCTCCCAATGAATCTCAACCTGGTACCCGCCTTACCAACAATTAATTTTATATGATCATTCCACTTCAAATCGTTCCGCACGCATACTCCCAGATATTTTACAGAAGTAACTGCTACCAGTGTTTGTTCCGCTATCATATAATCATACAATAAAGGATCCTTCTTTCTATGTATTCGCAATACATTACATTTGTCTATGTTAAGGGTCAGTTGCCACTCCCTGCACCAAGTGCCTATCCGCTGCAGATCTTCCTGCATTTCGCTACAATTTTCTAATGCTGCAACTTCTCTGTATACTACAGCATCATCCGCGAAAAGCCGCATGGAACTTCCGACACTATCTACTAGGTCATTTATATATATTGTGAAAAGCAATGGTCCCATAACACTCCCCTGTGGCACGCCAGAGGTTACTTTAATGTCTGTAGACGTCTCTCCGTTAATAACAACATGCTGTGTTCTGTTTGCTAAAAACTCTTCAATCCAGCCACACAGCTGGTCTGATATTCCGTAGGCTCTTACTTTGTTTATCAGGCGACAGTGCGGAACTGTATCGAACGCCTTCCGGAAGTCAAGAAAAATAGCATCTACCTGGGAGCCTGTATCTAATATTTTCTGGGTCTCATGAACAAATAAAGCGAGTTGGGTTTCACACGATCGCTGTTTCCGGAATCCATGTTGATTCCTACATAGTAGATTACGAGTTTCCAAAAACGACATGATACTCGAGCAAAACACATATTCTAAAATTCTACAACAGATCGACGTCAGAGATATAGGTCTATGATACAGACAAGAGGGAGAGTGAGTCAATAATTAAATCACTGAAGACTAAGGACTCTCATGGTTATGATGGAGTGTCTAGTAGAGTGTTAAAGTACTGTGCTGCACATGTTAGCCCTGTATTTAGCCATATTTGTAATTTTTCCTTTAGGAATGGTCAGTTTCCTGAGCGATTAAAGTACTCAGTAGTAAAGATGCTTTATCAAAAGGGAGAAAGGGATAATGTAGATAATTTTATATCTATTTCTATGCCAACAGTGTTTGCAAAAGTTATCGAAAAGGCTGTGTATGTAAGGTTAATTGATCACTTTATAGCACACGATTTGCTATCAAATGTACAGTTCGGCTTTAGAAGTCGTTTGACAAGTAAAAATGCTATATTCCCTTTTCTCTGTGAGGTTTCAAACGCTTGGCGTATTTTTTGATTTAACAAAGGCATTTGACTGTGTCGAACTTACAATATTGCTCCAGAAGTTGGACCATTACGGAATAAGAGGAGTAGCTCACAATTGGTTCACCTCTTACTTTAGCAACAGGCAGCAAAAGGTCATTATGCACAATGTTGATAACGGCTGTGATGTGGGATCTGAGTGGGGTACTGTCAAGTGGGGGGTGCCCCAGGGATCAGTGTTGGGGCCGCTCCTATTCCTTATTGATATAAATGATATGCCCTCTAGTATTACGGGTAACTCTACAATATTTCTGTTTGCTGATGACACTAGCTTGGTAGTAAAGGATGTTGTGTGCAACATTGACTCGGTTTCAAGTAGTGCAGTACATGACCTCAGTTCATGGCTTGTAGGAAATAAACTAACGTTAAATCACAGTAAGACTCAGTTTTTACAGTTTCTAACACAGAATTCAACAAAACCTGACGTTTTAATCTCACTGAACTGGCATATGATTAGTGAAACTGAACAGTTCAAATTCCTAGGTGTTCAGATAGATAATAAGCTGTCGTGGAAAGCCCACGTTCAGGATCTTGTTCAAAGACTTAATACTGCCATTTTCACTATTCAAACGGCATCGAAAGTGAGTGATACTTCGACACCTAAATTAGTCTACTTTGCTTCTTTTCATTCACTTATGTCGTATGGTATTATGTTTTGGGGTAACTCTCCCCATTCTAGAAGGATATTTTTGGCTCAGAAACGGGCGGTTCGAGCAATAAGTGGTGTGAATTCACGAACCTCTTGTCGACCTCTGTTCACGAGTCTGGGTATTTTGACATTGGCCTCTCAATACGTATATTCCTTATTGTTATTTCTTGTTACCAATATTAGTTTATTTCCAACAATAAGCAGCTTTCACTCGGTTAATACTCGGCAGAAATCAAACCTCCATTTGGATCGGACTTCCTTAACTCTTGTGCAAAAAGGTGTGCAGTATACTGCTGCATCCATTCTCAATAAGCTGCCACTCGAATTCAAAAATCTTAGCAGTAATCCACGCGCTTTCAAATCGAAACTGAAGAGTTTCCTCATAGGTCACTCCTTCTATTCTGTCGAGGAGTTCTGATTCTCATTGTATTGCTGATAGCGTTTGTTTAAACTTATGGACTGATTTTCTTTCAGGTTCTTAAACATTTATTTTTATCTGTTATTGCTTTTATGTTGTAAGTTCATGTACTGACACGTTCCATGACCTTGGACATTTGCTCCTCAATTTGGTCCTACGGAACTTGACATGTAAATAAATAAATAAAAAAATAAATCACTTGTCAATAAAATGACCTTGTCCTCGAAAGAGATGCATTTTTTCCGGCAGCGTGTATTACGTGAATTTCACTACATTTCATTTACGTAAAATGAACACTAGTTGTCAACCTTTGTAACAGAATGCTGTTTTTTCGACATCTAATCGGATGTTACAACATTTTCCCCTCAAATGGGGCAGATCTTCAAACACTGGGGCGCCATCTGAAACAATTTTGTTATCTGCTCGGTTAGTGGCAATTACTTTACTTTCTTACTTCCAGTACTTTTTCCACGATTTCATAAACTTTAATTAAAATCTATTAGCGTACCTTTTCATCTTTTTACTCTCCAAATTGTTCCACAAGCTTAATTAAATTTTTTTCAATCTGACATTATGACAAGCTTCCTAATCAGAAGAGACTGCTTAATACATTCCACAGATTAATTTTCAAAAATCCAGTCACAGACTCGTGCTGAGCGTAAAACGGACGATCTCAGAACCGTGAAGGTGGTTTTAAGCTATTTAGGCACTTGACATTTGGATAAACAGGTCTTAAACCAATAAATCGATAATAAACGGAAATATCAAAAGAATATGTAGTCTCACGTCTACATACACATCTGCAACTAGGCTCCGCAAGTCACTTTACCGTATGTGTGATGGAGTGTATTTGTGTGCCATTGTCTCTCACCCACCACCCCCTTTTCCCGTCCCAGATGCAAATGATGACAGGCATTAACGATCGTTGTCAAACCTCAGACTGAGATTTTACTCTCATGGCCACTTCGTGATATATACGTAAAAAGAAGCAAAATTTTGGTTGACTCATACGAAAAGAAAGTTCTCGGAGCTTTAGCAGCAAAGTACACCGTGATACACAACGTCTGCCACTAGAGTTCGCGCTTACCACACGAACCTATATGACTGAACGTGCTGCCCTTCTTTGGATCTTCTTTATTTCCTCTATCAATTCACTTTCCTAAGAATCCCAGAGAGTTAAGTAATATTCAAGTATCAATCAAACCAGGATTTTGTATGCGGCTTCCTTCGTGGGAGCTCTATGCTCCCTCATGTATCTGCCAAAGAATCTGTCTGGCATTTTTCTTATCTACGGTTAGTTTTATGTGCTCGTTCCACTTTAAATCGGACAGTAGGCGTTATTTCTAATAGTTAGTGGGTATAGGTGTTGTTAGTGATTGTTCAGCAATCGAGTAATCAGAAAATAATGGATCTTTCGGCCTATTTATGCATGATGAAGGCCAGCTGGCAATCCTTTCACCAATCGTCGATCCTTTGTAGGTCTTCCTGCATTTCGTTATAACTGTCTAGCTTTGTGCTGACAATATGCAGGCCTACAATAGCATCATCTACTAACGGCCACATGTAGTTTCTGACGTGAACCACCAGGCCATTTATGTAAAGGGAATGGGCAAAAATGCAGAAACACCGCGAGAAATGCATGTTCGAACATAAATGCAGATGGTGGCCAAGCCTGCAGGTTGCGCTGCTGAATTTGACCACGAATGGAACTTGTGCGATGTCCTCAGCAGGTTTCTTCAAGTGTCAGTCGTGGTCAGAATATTGTTCTATGTAGTTGTGAGCGCATTATGTCGCAAACTTTGTGGAGTACTTTGGAGAGAAGACTGCGTGATTCTTGTCCACCATTATCCATCATAAGTACTTGAACTTGCGAGTACTTTGCTCATATCTGATGCTGACTGAAGATTACGACAAATTGGTGGTAATGTCCCACGTAAGAACTGGTTTTCTAAAATTGATTAATCAGTATATTAAATCCTTTTCTGTTAACTGAGATGATATGCGTGGATTGGTATTCATTTCCAGCTCAAGATCTTGTATCTTTGGAGTTTGATTTAATTGTTTTCTGCTAGTAACAAATACTCGTAAAAAGCTTTCTTGCTGACTATTAGCTGCACAACTGTGCAAGCATCACACTTATCCAGCCACTAAACATGATATGATGTGCTGTCATACTGATCACAATATTAGTAATAAAAATCGAAACTCATATCTTCCATTTGCAATTCCGTAAGATTTTAGTAAGGTTGCTTTCGAAGTATAATGATGCAGTAGCTGCATACTTAGCAATCATATACAACCGCCCCGTACCTATAGACTGGAAAGTTGCACAAGTCACATCAATACCCAAGAAAGAAAATAGGAATAATCTGCTGGAATACAGACCCATTTGACTAACATCGATTCGCAATAGAATTTTGGAACATGTATTGTTTCGAATATTATGAATTACCTCGAAGAAAACTATTTAATGACAAATAGCCAACAAGGATTCAGAAAGTACTTGCATGTGAAAGACAACTACCTCTTCATTCTCACGAAGTAATGAGTGTTATCGACAGGGAATGTCACATTGATTTAGCTTTTTTATTTTACCAGAAGGATTTGACACCGTTTCTCACAAGCGACTAATCAAATTGCGTTCCTGTGCCCTATCGTCTCAGATGCGCCACTCGATTCGTGATCTACAGTCAAAAGGGTCACAGTTCGTAATAGATGCTCTTCTCTGCTGTTCCTGATCGATATGAAATATTTAGGAGACAATCTGAGTAGCCCTCTTAGATTGTTTGCAGATGATTTGTCGTTTACTGGCTTGTAAAGTCAACATATGATCAACGCCAATTCAAAAAATGGTTCAAATGGCTCTGAACACTATGGGACTGAACATCTGAGGTCATCAGTCCCCTAGAACTTAGAACAACTTAAACCTAACTAACCTAAGGACAGTACATACATCCAAGCCCGATGCAGGATTCGAATCTGCCTCCGTAGCGGTCGCGTGGTTCCAGACTGAAGCGCCTAGAACCGCTTGGCCACAACGACCGGCAACGCCAATTGCAAAATGATTTGCACAAGATATCTGTATGGTGCGAAAGATGCATTTGACACTAAATATTAAAAAATGTGAAGTCATACACATGAATACTAAAAGTAGCAGCATTACAGCGGAATATGTAACATGATGAAAAGCTCTCGGGTTTCCAGCCGGATGATTTGATGAGTGTCACACTCACCATGATCTGGGCGAACGTAGACACACTGGTGATATCCCAGTGTTATTGCTAGTAGCAAGCTCGTACAAATGGCAGGGGGGCGGCGGGCGAGGAGGTGCAAGCGGGTGCAGTGATGAGGGGAGGCGAGAGGGAGGAAGGTTGCGCTCAATCTGTGCCTGGATCCTTTCGTCTTACGTAGTGGTTGGAAGACGGCTATGATTCCATTTTCCAAGCTGCCTCGCAATTGTGACTGAGAGTGGCCCCAAGTAATAAAGAAAACCGAGTCTCTTGTCCCCTTCGCTTTCTTCTCTGTTTGCTGTACCTTTTTTTTCTTGAACGCCCTTCTAATCTCTTTGTCACTATCACCGCTCTTATAATATTTCAAAACAATGACGATGATGTATGAGGGAACACAATTTAGATATTCTTTTAAGTGGGGTATAGTGATATGATTTTCGTGAAATTTGATTGCTCACAGCTTTCGACTTTCCAGCCCAAGATCCGTAGCATTTTTCTCCACGTTCCTAAACTTTCTCTCTAGATGACAGTAATAGTCACGCGTGGGGCACAGACATTCTGACGCTTAAAACCGCGTATTACTTTAGCGGAATATAAGTGTCTCATCAATCAGGAAAGAGTTAAGGAAAGCTCACTTGAAGTTGTGTCACCACAAATAATAGAAGTTGACAATACTGAATCGAACGATCATTTTCCATACTACAAACATCGAGAGTGTTGAGAAATAAATTTAGCGATGGAAGCCATTGGCTCTCCCAGAGATTAGCCCATCGTTGTATGTGTCATTCGGCTGCCGAAGAGGCATAGCTGCCTTGCGTGTTGCCTGCCACACAGGTGCAGCAACAAGCAGCGACTAGTTCTCGTCGACAAACCTGTGTTCCTCTGGAAATGCAAGTAGAGACCATCAAGGAAGTAATATTATCAGCCACACAAAAACATCTCGCTAAGCCCCGCTACGAGACATCTTGTGGGGTCAGTCACCCCTTAGACGTGGCATCGGGTCAGAGTTCCCGGCGCCATCATCGAGACACCCCCATGAGATAACAAAGTAATGCATTTACACAAACAAACAAAAAGTCACAGAAATGTTAAGTCAGCTGGAACACTATGCTACCTTAAATGAATTATAATTAAGTAACCTACATCTCAGGGTGGTTAGAGGACCTAGTGAAGACCTAAATGAAGAGAAAATTACCTCTTCATCCTTTACACCTAGGAAGCCATGAGGTGGTAGTACGTCTGCTAAAAAAATAAAAAAATTAAAAAATTCATCCTTTACACCTAGGAAGCCATGAGGTCTGCTAAAAAGAAAAAAAAAATCTGAGTTCCTCTCCCCCGAGCAATCGGAGAACCGTGAAATTTGACTAACAACTAACATCACATACAAGAAGTGTCTATAGAAGAATAGAAGATCATTATTTAAACTGCCTTCATCTATTACATGAAGTTGTATTATTCGATAACTTCTTTGTATTACCTCTGTCATTATTGTCATGTGATTTATTACATAATAGCTAGAAGATATGATCAATAATTCACCAGTACTTTCTTGTTCTTTAGAGGGTGATGTTGCACTAGTTATACACGGGCACGCATTCCCGTGGGGCGTGTTTTAAATCCATTTCCACCCATCCATATTTAGGCTTTGCGTGGTTCACAACAGCTAATGAAACAATGTGACAATTGCCAAACCAGGATTACATAAATTTTTGATTGTCATGACGAATAATATATTACTCGCAGCAGATAGGGAGATCACAGCAGTGGGAATTGGCCAGATACACGCCATCCTTAGCCAAGTCACATGGAATTATCCCATGGTCTCTGGAGCGGGTTAAGGCTATCCACACATATGCCAGTCTGCATACATTAGAGCATACTCTAGCTGCTGCGATCTTGTGGACTGTATTTGATGTGCGTCTTCGGCTGTGTTTTTCGTACAATTACAACGGACTCGGACTTGATTCATGAACTCGGTGCATTCCACAGTTTTCATTCCTTGTGTAACTCCAGCCAACTGGCTGTTTGACATGTGCGCCGAACTCTTACCTGCGCTGAACCAGTGACTTGCACTTTTGGTCATATAAAGGGAGTGGAAGCACGTACAGTGTGTGTTTTTGAATGTGAGTCAGGTTCGCGGAAGAGACAGACGAGTGCGAAGTGTGGTCTGATGTTATGGACGGTTTATAAAAGAGTCACAGTTTTACTCCGCCGGGCAGCAGCAAACCGTATGCATTTACGTAGCTCGTGGCACAATGCCAGCCGAGCGAGGCGGTTGTGCACCGCGTTCGTTCGCTGGCCAGCTGTTCAGGGGAATGTGACGTTGCCCTGCAGCGTATATGAACAGCACCTGCCGCTGAGCCTTGCGACAGGCACGCCGTGCGTTTTACACGCCTCGGCTGGTCGGGCAGAACTGCCATCGCGTCGCTGTCTACCCAGCCGGTAACTTCTGCGAACGAGCGTTTGTCAGGCTTTGTTCGGAGTCCGGTCGGCTGCCGCTGTTTCGTAATGAGCTGTTAAGTAATTTTTCGCTGTCGAGTAGTCAAAGAGATTCACACTGACTGGGTATTCGCGGGAGAGCGACCGTTTGACTTCGCCGGAAGCGATCTGTCGCAGTCGATACCCTTCACCACCCAAACAACCAAAGGATCGGAGCCGTTAAGATGCGAATCTGCTGCTCTGGAGAGACGTGTTTAAAATTCTACTACGGCAATAATTGTTTCGGTTTTGTGTGATTTCGCTAAACCTCCTTAGGGAACAGCTGGGTGAATCCTTCAAATAGATGGCGTACGGTTTCCTTTCCAATCTGTGTTCAACTTCAAAGTTGCCTATTGTATTTTACATCTTCCATTTTCTCATGTTTTACGCTTTTGGTAAATATCGAGCAGTTCTGCTGTGATAATCTGTCTTCACTAGTCGATATCTGTGGTGTAGTAAGTTGTGGTGGTTTGTCTTAGCGACGGTCTTTAGTGAGTAGTAGTGTAAGTAGGCTGTTTATGTTTTCTTTATGTAAGTAGGCTGTTTATGTTTTCTTATTGGCAACGTTACGTAGCGCTCTGTATGAAAAATCACTGGCTGTGCTGTGTACAGTCTGTGGCTAGTTTGCATTGTTGTCAGCCATTGTAGTGTTGGGCAGCTGGATGTGAACAGCGTATAGCGTTGCTCAGTTGGAGGTGAGCCGCCAGCAGTGATGGATGTGGGGAGAGAGATGGCGGAGTTTTGAAATTTGTTATACTGGATATTATGAACTGCTATATATATTATGACTATTAAGGTAAATAAATTGTTTGTTCTCTATTAAAATCTTTCATTTGCTAACTATCCCTATCAGTAGTTAGTGACTTCCGTAGTTTGAATCTTTTATTTAGCTGGCAGTAGTGGCGCTCGCTGTATTGCAGTAGTTCGAGTAACGAAGATTTTTGCTGAGGTAAGTGATTTGTGAAAGGCACAGGTTAATGTTAGTCAGGGCCATTCCTTTGTAGGGATTTCTGAAAGTCAGATTGCGTTGCGCCAAAAAATATTGTGTGTCAGTTTAAGCACAGTCTTGTATAAATTGTTCTAAGGGGACGTTTCAGTAGGTGCGGCCAATAGGAATTCAACGTGGCTAATGCGGGAGCAGCATGGCCGGTATTTGAATGGGAAACAAAAATGTTCTGTTCTCCTCGGTCCCAAATGTGTTCGATACAAGGTGAAAGTGTAGAGAACTGGTTGGTGGTTACAACTTCGTTCTTTATGTGAAATCAAAAGAGTGCAATGAGAATTGCCATCGGCATTCTCTAGTGACAGGCAACAAGGAAGAAGGTAATATATGCTGCAATGCACATCTTAGCATGCCACATTACTGCCAGGTACGTTTAGTACTCACCTTTACACTGAGCCACTAAAAGTAATACTGTGGGACATTTGGTTTCGATTAATGTGTACCACAATTCTTTTCCTTTGTGCTATGCATTTGATTCGTAGGCAAGTTATGTAAATTCGTTCTTCATCCATCCAATAATTCCTAGTATTTGCGTCGGTCTTTGTCTTGTAGTGGTATTAATGTCTTGGGAGTCAAACAATAAACTAATGATACAAAATCTTTCCATATTTATTCACGCAGCCACTCATCATTAAACTTAGTGTGTGTAACATTCCTTTTCAAGAACTCATGTGGTCATGGACCTATAAATTATTCAGTAATGGGAATCCTTCTGTCATCATTTCCCTTCAGTAAGAGTAATTATTTTCCATGTACTGCACGCATATAGTCAGATTAAAAGTTCAAAAAAATGGCTCTGAGCACTATGGGACTCAACATCTTAGGTCATAAGTCCCCTGGAACTTAGAACTACTTAAACCTAACTAACCTAAGGACATCACACACACCCATGCTCGAGGCAGGATTCGAACCTGCGACCGTAGCAGTCCCGCGGTTCCGGACTGCAGCGCCAGAACCGCTAGACCACCGCGGCCGGCAGATTAAAAGTGCCAACAGCATTTTTGTACGATTCTTCCAAGCTGCAGAAGGTGAGTGTTCGTCGAGATCTTCGGAGCACAAATGTTATATGAAGTTCCATACAGAATTTTTCTGTTAATCACTATTTTCAGTCGATTTCTAGATAGGTGCTTGAATTAAAATTATGATTCAAGCATGCTTACCGCACATCTTTTGCCAATAAGGTGAGAATATGAAACATTTTGTGAGTAAAATAATACTCCCATTAGTAGACACTCGATCAGTACAGTGAATTTACACATACTGTAATTCCAAATTAATCACGAAATGACTGGTAGCTGTGTTAGCTTGTTATTGGAATTAAGTCAGATCTCGTTACAACAGTTCTTTCATAAGTGAATACTCATAACAAAAAGGATTATTTTAATCAGGGAAATTTTCTGTATTTATTCAATATACACTCAGAGATTTACCAAAAATGAGGCCGGTTGCAAACTGAACTTGTAATTTTTCTAATGACCTAACTATCGACGGAACTTTCTTACCTCGACACTGTCACGTCCATTACATATCTAGGTGTATAGTTGCTAAGCGATATCGACTGGAAGGCGATGTAAGGAAGACGAATCAATGGCAGACTTCGGTTTATTGAGAGACCTACAAGAAAGTGCTGCTCATCTATGAACAAGACTGCATGCAAATCACCTTCGCATCCCGTTTGACAGTACTGTTCGAGTATTTGGATTTCCTACCACGTCGAATTAAAGGAACACATCGAAGAAATTCTGTAGCGTGCTGCTAGATTTGTTAGCTGTAGCTTCGATCAACAAGCGAGCATTACGGAAATTCTCCATGAACTGAAACTGGAATACCTGGAGGGGAGAATGTGAAGCACTATTGAGATAGTTTAGAGAAACGACATTTGCGGCAGACAGCACAACGATCCTACTGCCACTAACATACATATCGCGAAAGAATGGCGAAGAAAAGATAAGAGAAATCAGGACATGTGCGGAAGCATATAGACTGTCATTTGCGCCTCTATCCTTTTGCGAGTGTAACAGGAACAGAATAACTAGCAGTCACCCAAGATACCCCCCCCCCCCCCAGCATATTTCGTATGCTGGTTTGCGTAGTAACCATGCGGATGTAGACGTACACCTTCCCTCCTTCCGAGCTTCGTTACTAAATCATCTAGTGGAGGACTGCAAGATCGTCTGCAGCAAACGTATTGCGCGTCATACCAACGAGGCAGCGCGCTGTCAGTGTGCTTTCAGTCTCGCCGCAGTCGTACCAGCGAGCGGATGTGCGTCAGCGACCTCGTGTGGTGCGCAACGGCCGCTGTGTTTACGTCTCGAGTGAGGTTCGTGAGCTCGTCTGTATTCTTATCACCTTGCTGTAAGTAAAATATCGAAGAAGAACAGAGCGAATACCGTTTAGTGAATATTCGATAAGAATTCTCATCGTCCTCAGGCATATACCGGGTAGTTATAATCAAATTTTCCTTATATAACACGTTGTAGCACGGAAACTGATTACCCCACGAGTAGCATTAACGTCCAGAGTATGGAGTGCATGATTTCAATGCGTCACAGCGCCACCGTCCAGTTCCAACTATGGCCACCAGGTGCCTTGATCAGTCATCGTGATTCATATCCTCTCACACCTGACCAATCGCAGTGCACTTGTTGAAGTGTCAACATGAGCTTGGAGAAAAGCAACAGGGCATTATTGTTGAAGCTCTATTATCAAAAAAACAGTAATGCTGCAGCTGCACTTCGACAATCTCGCCGGCTGAAAGGATTACCGAAGGGTCCTCTTTCTCCACCTGCTGTGCGGAAAATGATGAAGTAGTTCAAATCAACTGTAGAATTAGGAGTCGCTGCGGGAAGAAGTCGACGACCTGTTGCACCACACGTGGTTGATGAAATAGCTGTTGCTATGGCAGACAACGCTGCGCTCCATTCCCGGCCGCCAGGCAGTGCGCGTGCTGTATCACGACATTTGAACATCCCGTGGTCCGCTGTACGGAAGGTGCTTCGAACATTTCTCAAAATGGTATTCCTATAAGATCCATATTATACAGCAGCCTGCATCACAGGATGAGAAACGTCTTGTTGACTTCGCTCTGCACTTTCTCGCAAGGATTGAAGTTGACAAGAACTGACCCTGGGCCATCCTATTGACAAACGAAGCTCATTGTTCTCTGACGGGTGAGGTGACGATTGTGGGGTTCTTCACCTCCAGTCACTGTGCATTAAATTCCTCTGTATGGTGAATGTGCACCGTGTGGTGTGGCTTCAAGGGTACATTCATCATTGGCCCATTCTTTTTTAACAGGCTGGCGCTCAAGAACCAAAGACGTGCAGTGTGACTGGCCAGACTTACTGCGATATGCTTCACCAGCATGTCATACCCGCCCTACGGGAAAGAGACGCATTGACCTCAACAGTCTTCATGCAAGATGGAGCCCCACGACACATCACTCGTGAAGTTCATCTGCTGCTGAGAAACACATTTGGAAACGATCGGATTATTGTGGAGCACTGAAAGTGTGTGACCAGTTCGAATGTTCTTCACTCATCTGTGGCGAGCGAGAGTGGGTGCGAATAAACTTCGGATAGATAGGTCTAAGCTGCAGAAGTTCGCAGATGCCATCTCGCCGTGGTGCGTGGCGCTCTCTTGGCTGCGCTCACTTGCTCATAGGCTGCGAAGTCTCTTAGCGGGCAGGCGGGATGCACTTCTTTTATGCGCTACTACACCTCACGAAACTTCGTGACGTAAGTAACTGACGCGTATCCTAAGCCCCGTGGCAGAGTCTGTTGCTCTCAGCCACCTGCGTCAAGGCGAGAGGTAGAACTGCTGACCAAATGAAGCCGAGCCGCGTGACAAGGGAGTGACGGGGAACGCTGGTTCGCCAATGGTTTGTTTTCGTGTCTCTTCTGGATAATCCCTAGAGACATCATTGTTCCCTCAGCTTAGCGGGCAGACGCTACCAACATCTTTCGGGTGGCTTTCAAATTAGAAGCCCAAGTTTCACTTTAGCAAGTTAAAACCGGCAACACACTGATGTAAGCTTTTCGGTTCATGCGACATTAGAATGTTCTTTTTGAAAACTATTTAGTTTCCCACACCATTTTTACTTTTCTGTCTTTATGTTGATCCAGTGCTCAACTATCATATATAATCAACTTAGTCATTAACATGGTATCATTTAACGCTACCACTTTTCGATTCATACAAACTAGAATATTCGCTTTGGAAACTCTATCTAGTTCGCCTAACACACGAGAAGCAGCTTGGTTTGCTTCAGAAGACAACGTACAACACACTGTCAGCAAACAAACAAGCCACGAACCACCAGAGCAAAGAGAACAAAGATCACTGAAGGTACGAGTGGCTCAGCGATGCCGAGGTCACGTCCCTCTCCTCAACACTACTTTCCCATCTATAGGAGTCTGAAGGTTGTTGAAGTCACTGCCGCACAAAATAACTAGCAAATAGTTGGAAGGAAGGAGGAAAGAAAATTAGGAGTTAACGTTCCGTCGACACCGAGATCGTAAGAGCC
This sequence comes from Schistocerca cancellata, assembly GCF_023864275.1. Lineage (NCBI taxonomy): Eukaryota > Metazoa > Arthropoda > Insecta > Orthoptera > Acrididae > Schistocerca > Schistocerca cancellata. The sequence goes on along the minus strand of NC_064626.1, from coordinate 635,208,376 downwards.
GCAACACAAGCTTGGGGTGTTTCAAGGATAGCGAGGGAAATCGGCTGTACACTTTCAAAGGAATCATTCCACCGTTTGCCTCGGGAGATGTATGGAAATCCCCGAAAACCTAGGTCAGGATGTCAGACGCGGATCTGGGCCGTTGTTCTCCCGAAAGCGTGTCCAGGCCGGCCGGAGTGGCCGAGAGGTTCTAGGCGCTAGTCTGGAACTGCGGGCCGCTACGGTCGCAGGTTCGAATCCTGCCTCGGGCATGGATGTGTGTGATGTCCTTAGGCTAGTTAGGTTTAAGTAGTTCTAAGTCCTAGGGGACTGATGACCTCAGAAGTTAAGTCCCATAGTGCTCAGAGCCATTTGAACCATTTTGCGTGTCCAGTGTGCTATCCGTTGGCGGGAGGGGGGGGAGGGGGCAAATGCATTCAGAGGACGTCACTTTAATTTATGTTTACAAGGTAAGTACTGTATATCTAGGATCCACGTTGATGACAGTGGCAACTGTAGCTGAACCTCAGGCAGAAAATGGAGGTCAGATAATAACTAACTTTTAAGGCCCCTTATAGACTTACTGAATTAAACTCTTCCCTTACTTTTTGAAATGAAGGTGGTTCTGGTATGCCCTGTTAACGTATATCCGATCTCCTTTTTTATTATTCTTATTTTTTTTATTTTTAGTCATCAACCTTCTGAGTGGTTTAATGTGGCCGGCCACGAATTCCACTCCTGTGCCAACCTCTTCATCTGAGAGTAGCACTTACAACCTACGCCATTAACTATTCACTGGATGTATTCCAATCTTCCTATAGTACCATGGAAGTCAGTCCTGTCATCCTGCCGCTTCTCCTTGTCAGTGTTTTTCACATATTCTTTTCCTCTCCGATTCCGCGCGGAACTTTCTCATTCCTTACTTTATCAGTCCACCTAATTTTCAACATTCGTCTCTAGTATCACATCTCAAATGCTTCGATTCTCCTCCATTCCGGTTCCCACAGTCCATGTTTCACTATCATACAATAAAACTAAACTAAACTCCGTCCGAACAGGCCTTGGAAGGCCGCCGTGTCATCCTCAGCCCACAGGCATCACAGGATGCGGATACGGAGGACCATGTGGTCAGCACACCGCTCTCCCAGCCGTATGTTAGTTTACGACACCGGAGCCGTTACTTCTCAATGAAGTAGCTCCTCAGTTTTCCTCACAAGGCCAACAGCGCTCGGCAGACCGATGGTCACCCATCCAAGTGCTATCCCAGCCCGAAAGTGCTTAACTTCTGCGATCTGACGGGAACCAGTGTTACCACGGCGGCAAGGCCGTTGTCCACTATCATGCAATGCTGTGCTTCAAACGTACATTCTCAGAAATTTCTTCCCCAAATTAAGGCCTATGTTTGATACTAGTAGACTTCTCTTGGCCAGGAATGCCCTTTTTTCCAGTGCTAGTTTGCTTTTGATGTACTCATTGCTCCGTCTTTCATTGCTTATTTTGCTACCTAGAGCGCCTTAACTTCATCTACTCCGTGATCACCAATTCTGATATTAAGTTTCTTGCTATTCTCATTTCTGCTACTTCTCATTACTTTCGTCTTTCTTCGATTTATTCTCAGTTCATATTACGTACTCATTATACTGTTCAATCCATTCAGCAGATCACGTAATTCTTCCTCACTTCCGATCAGGATAGCAATGTCATCAACGAATTGTATCATTGATAACCTTTCACCTTGAATTTTAATTCCACGCCTGGACCTTTCTTTTAATTCTATCATTGCTTCTTCGATGTAGAGATTGAACAGTAGGGGCGAAAGGCTACACCCGTTTTAATCCGAGCATTTCCTTGTTGGTCGTCCACTCTTATTATTCCCTCTTGGCTCTTATACATATTGTATAGTGCTCGCCTCTCCCTGTAGCTTACCCGTATTATTCTCAGAATTCCAAACATCTTGCACCATTTTACATTGTCGAACGCTTTTTCCACGTCGACAGATCCTATGAACGTGTCTTGATTTTTCTTTAGCCTTGCTTCCATTACCATCCGCAACGTCAGAATTGCCTCTCTGGAGCTTTCCCACTTTAGCGACCTAGGAACCTCCCCTGAGACTGCTGAGAACAGTTTCGCCGGTTTGGAACGTACTTTTCACCGCCTCTTTCAATTCACAATTGCTCGCTAACCCAGCGAAACGCAACGGAAACTGTAGCACTCTCCAATGTACTAATATAGATCGAACCTATTCCTTGTTCCTGATGGGAACTTCCCAAAATTTGTTAACTCCAGTTCGTATTAACTATCCCGTCATATAATTTTATTCACGAGAGTAAAATGATCAGGTCTTCTATAGCCACTTCTGAAGACAACTTGTTGTTATTCTTGATGAAAATATACATAAATGACCTGACGGGAAGGGTGAGCAGCAGTGCACGGCTGTTTGCCGATGTCGCTATAGTGTAGGAGAAGGTGTCGTTAGTGACTCTAGGGAGATACAAGACGACTTAGACAAGAATTCTAGTTGGTGTCATGAATGTCAGCTTGCTGTAGCTGCAGAGCAATGTGAGTTAACGCGGCTGAATAGGAAAAACAGCATTCTTGCGTTCGAATACAGCACGTCAGGTTGGTTGTAAGGAAGGTGAAAGCTCGACTTTTAGTGGGAAAATTTGGAGAAGATGTAGCTCATCCATAAAGGAGACGGCGTATAGTACGCTACTGCGACTCACGCTTGAGTACTGTTCGAGTCTTTGGGGTCCTCACCAGGTCGCATTGAAGAGGGCTGCTAGACTTGCTACCGGTGGGTTCGATCAGCACGCAGATTTTAGGGAGATGCTTCCTGAACTCAAATGGAAATCCCTGGAGGGAAGACGATGATTTTTCCGCAAGGCACTGTTGCGCAAATTTAGAGAAACGGCATTTGAAACCGTCTGCAGAGTGATTTTACTGCTGCCAACGCACATTTTGCGTAAAGACCACGAGGGTGAGATGCGAGAAATTCATGCCTGAATTCCATTACTCATTTCATGTAATATTACTTTCGGAATTCCTCAATCTCCATTAGGAACAATGTATCAACGAGTCAGTGATTATGGTTTCACCTACATCTACATCTACATAGAAACTCCGCAATTTACTCTACGGTGCATGGCGGATGGTACCCTGTGCTACTACTATTCATTTCCTTTTCTGTTCCACTTGCAAACAGAGCAAGGGAGAAAGACTACCTATATGCCTCCGTATGAGCCATAATGTATCGTTTTGCAGTCAAGTTTAAATGCAGGTTCTCTAAATTTTCTCAGTAGTGTTTCTCGAAAAGAACGTCGCTTTTACTCCGGGGATTCCCATTTGTATTCCCGAAGCATCCCTATAACACTTACGTGTTGTTCAAAAAAAAATCTAGCAGCCCACCTCTGAATCTCTTCGATGTCTTCCTTCAATCCGACCTGGTACGGATCCCAAACTCTCAAGCAGTACTCAAGATCAGGTCGCACAACTTTCCTATACACGGTCTCCTTTACAGGTAAACCACTCTTTCCTAAAATTCTGCCAATAAACCGAAATCGACCATCCACCTTCCCTGCCCAGTTCTCACATTTTCGTTCCACTTCATATCGCTTTGCAACATTACGCCTAGATATTTAAACGACTTGACGGATATTTAAACGACCTGACTGTTTAGCAGAACACTACTAATACCGTATCCGAACATTATAGCTTTGTTCTTCCTACTCACCCGCATTAACGTACATTTTTCCACATTTAGAGCTATCTGCCATTAATCACACCACCTGGATATTTTCTCTAAGTCGTCTTGTATCTTCCTACGGTCACTCAACTTTGACGCCGTAGCGTACCCCATACCCCACGGCATCATCAGCAAATAGCCGCAAATTACTGCCCTCCCTTGCCAAATCATTTATGAATGTAGAAAACAACAACGGTACTGTCACACTTCTCTGGGGCTCTCCTTGTCTCTGATGAACACTCGCCGCCAAGGACAACGTATTGGATTCTATTATTAAAGAAATCTTCGAGCCACTCACGTATTTGTAAACTCATTAGATGCCCCCGTACCTTCGTTAACAGCATGCAGTGGGTCACCGTGTAAAATACTTTCTGGGAATTCAGAAATACGGAATCTGCCTGTTGCCCATCATCCATAGTTCGGAGTATATCATGTGAGAAAAGGGCAAGCTGAGTTTCACACGAGCGATGCTTCCTAAAACCATCTTGATTCGTTGACATAAGCTTCTCATTCTCAAGAAAGTTTAATATATTCGAACTGAAATTATGTTCAAGGATTCTACAGTTAGAGATATTGGTCTGTAATTTTTCGAGTCCGTTCTTTTACCGTTCTCATATACTGGAGTCACCTGCGCTTTTTTTCAGTAACTTGGGACTTTGTGATGGATGAGAGATTCATGATAAATGCATGCTATGTAAGGGGCCAATGTCGTAGCGTACTCCTTGTATAACCTAACTGGGATTCCATCCGGACCTGGTGATTTATTTGCTTTTAAATCTTTCAGTTGTTTCTTTACGGCAAGGATGACTATTACTATGTCGTCCGTACGGGAGTCTGTCCTATGGCCAAATGACGGTATGTTTACGTGATCCTCTTGTGTGAACTATTTATTGAACGTGAAATTTAAAACTTCGGCTTTCTTTTTGCTGTCTTCAACTGCCACACCAGACTGGTCAACAAGGGACTGAACGGAAGCGACAGACCCGCTTAGTGAATTTACACAGGACCAGAATTTTCTCGGGTTCTCTTCTGGATCTTTCTGGGTCCACATGTTTTTTATCTTTATATAAATTTTAAAGCGTTGTCTCTTAAACGCGTTTTGTTTCGGCGGCACTGACATAAATACATTTAATACGAAACAAGCTTCAGCGAACTTACGGGTTTTCTAGAAAGACAGAGTCTAATGGGAAATACAGAGATTAAATTTGGATTCTACGAAATCGTTGGCGGACAGTCTTTGATTCTCAGAGAAAAGGAATTTACGTCCACTGGAAAGATAGCAAAGCGCAAAAATCCTATCCTTTTGTATGATTTGTTAAAACCTTTTACAAAGATGAAAGCACGGGTATTACATTTCCCTTTGTCTACTTTATTAAAGCGCCTGTGATACGGCTCAGTTCCTCGTAAAAGCCAAGCGTCAGCCTCTGTAAAAAGGCTGCATTGCTTCTCATACACTCAGTGAACATAAGACGAAAACCAACCTATACAGGGTGTTACAAAAAGGTACGGCCAAACTTTCAGGAAACATTCCTCACACACAAAGAAAGAAAATATGTTATGTGGACATGTGTCCGGAAACGTTTACTTTCCATGTTAGAGCTCATTTTATTACTTCTCTTCAAATCACATTATTCATGGAATGGAAACACACAGCAACAGAACGTACCAGCGTGACTTCAAACACTCTGTTACAGGAAATGTTCAAAATGTCCTCCGTTAGCGAGGATACATGCATCCACCCTCCGTCGCATGGAATCCCTGATGCGCTGATGCAGCCCTGGAGAATGGCGTATTGTATCACAGCCGTCCACAATACGAGCACGAAGAGTCTCTACATTTGGTACCGGGGTTGCGTAGACAAGAGCTTTCAAATGCCTCCATAAATGAAAGTCAAGAGGGTTGAGGTCAGGAGAGCATGGAGGCCATGGAATTGGTCCGCCTCTACCAATCCATCGGTCTCCGAATCTGTTGTTGATAAGCGTACGAACACTTCGACTGAAATGTGCAGGAGCTCCATCGTGCATGAACCACATGTTGTGTCGTACTTGTAAAGGCAAATGTTCTAGCAGCACAGGTAGAGTATCCCGTATGGAATCATGCTAACGTGCTCCATTAAGCGTAGGTGGAAGAACATGGGTCCCAATCAAGACATCACCAATAATGCCTTCCCAAACGTTCACAGAAAATCTGTGTTGATGACGCGATTGCACAATTGCGAGCGGATTCTCGTCAGCCCACACATGTTGATTGTGGAAATTTACAATTTGATCACGTTGGAATGAAGCCTCATCCGTAAAGAGAATATTTGCACTGAAATGAGGATTGACACATTGTTGGATGAACCATTCACAGAAGTGTACCCGTGGAGGCCAATCAGCTGCTGATAGTGCCTGCACACGCTGTACATGGTACGGAAACAACGTTACCTTGCACAGCAGCAACTTCTCTGACGCTGACATTAGGGTTATCGTCAACTGCACGAAGAATTGCCTCGTCCATTGCAGGTGTCCTCGTCGTTCTAGGTCTTCCCCACTCGCGAGTCATTGGCTGGAATGTTCCGTGCTCCCTAAGACGCCGATCAATTGCTTCGAACGTCTTCCTGTCGGGACACCTTCGTTCTGGAAATCTGTCTCGATACAAACGTACCGCGCCACAGGTATTGCCCCGTGCTAATCCATACATCAAATGGGCATATGCCAACTCCGCATTTGTGAACATTGCACTGACTGCAAAACCACGTTCGTGATGAACACTAACCTGTTGATGCTACGTACTGATATGCTTGTAGAGCAATGAGTCGCATGTCAACACAAGCACCGAAGTCAACATTACCTTCCTTCAATTGTGCCAACTGGCGGTGAATCGAGGAAGTACAGTACATACTGACGAAACTAAAATGAGCTCCAACATGGAAATTAAGCGTTTCCGGACACATGTCAACATAACATCTTTTCTTTATTTGTGTGTGAGGAATGTTTCCTGAAAGTTTGGCCGTACCTTTTTGTAACACCCTGTATACGCGTGGATAACACTTCCTTAAGCATTGTACCCAAAGGTGTACACTATTCGGTAGATCTCGCTGTCAATACGTTTCCAGCAAAACAGACAAAATGGAGTGATAAGCCCAAGTATTCATATCCATTCACATCCAAGTTGAAAGATTTCCTTCCGACAACTCTTTGCAGTAGTTGACATTTTTTTTCTGGAATATGTTATTTATTCGTATTTATTTGCATTGGGGTTGTCTAAATTCAGGAGCAGGATGAGGAGCGTTGTATACATGACATCATCATAATGTTCCTTACCCCCCCCTCCCCCCATCCCTCTAACTCTGTACCAATAACGCAACCCTCTCCAGTTCCCTTTCCCTCCCCATTGTCTCCTCTACCCTGACTACATCTACATCTACATGATTACTCTACAGTTCATAATTAAGCCCCTGGCAGAGGGTGCATCGAACGTCCTTCAAGCTATTTTCCTACTGTCTAACTCTCGAACAATGAATGGGAATCTTCCCGTGCTAACTCTGTTTTCTCTTATTTTATTATGATGATCATTTCGCCCTACGTAGGTGGGCAACAACAAAAGGTATTAACAATTGGAGTAGAAAGTTGTTGACTGCAATTCCATGAGAAGATGCTTTGTTTTAGTGACTACCACCCCTGTTAGCACTATCATATCTCTAGTACTCTCTCCTCTATTTCCTGATGATACAAAACGAGCTGCCCTTCTTTGAGCTTTTGATATGTCCTCTGTTAGTCGGGTCTGATGCGGTTCCCAGACTGCACAGCAATACTCCAGAAGCGGGAGGACAAGCGTGGTGCAAGCAGTCTCTTTATTAGACCTGTTGCACTTTCTAAGACTTCTGCCAATAAATTGTAGTCTTTGGTTTGCTTTCCCCTCAACTTTATCCATTTGATCATTCGAATTTAAGTTATCACCGACCAGTTATAGCACAGTACTGCAAATGAAAGAACAAAAGAAAAATCCAACATGGTGGAAACGGTGCAATTGCGTTAGTCGAAAAAAATTAAAAACCCCTCCCTTCCCCCGATTTCCAACTAATCATGCTGTGCAGCCAGTCATAGTGCAATATTAAAAATCCAATTTGATGGAAACAGACGAAATGAGTGGCGCACATCCTTTCCTCATTCCAACCAGAGTGTCACATATGTAGTAAAAAATTATGGAACTCTTATTTCTTCTGATATTTACCTACACCTTAAAAATGGAGTCAGATTTAAGTTTTTACCTGTACGTAAGTACGACTAATATTACAGTGACTTCAAGGTCAGGGATATGAATTATTGTATCAAAGGTATATACATATAGGTGAACAATGTAAATTTGTCACTACTTTTATGACAAACGTAGATGTCGGAAGTAATGAACACCTTTGACTTTAATGTGAGGGTTACGTAACTGTTTACTGCATATGTGATGGTATTTTTAATACCACTGTCTGACTAGCTGGAAACAGGAGGGGGTGCGGTATACAAAGCAACGAAGCAACAGTTGGTCTGTTTGAGTCAGCTTGGGTTTCTAATACTGCGCTATGAGTGGCCGGAGATAAAACGTACTGCACAGTATGATTTTTTGGAGACAGGTCGAAGGGAGGGTTTTTTTAATTTTTTCTGCTAATTCAATTGGACTACTTCCGTCCTCTTAGAATTTTTCATCACATCTTTCACTTTTTAACACTGTATGTTTTATAGGCTTACCTCACTAATAATGCCACAATTTTTAAGTGCCGAATGTGTGCAGTCATGCGCATTGAAGAGTACGGATTGTATTATGTCCAACTCAAATCATAGCCGTCATGTTGCGATTCATCTATCATTTGTAGCTGACGTCATTTACGTCGAGACGCTTTCAGTGCCACACTTGGTGAAATTTTAGTTTTGTTTTTCTTCCACGTCGTTTGCTCTACCGGCAATAATATGCTGTTCAAATTTGATATAACTCTCTTTCTACAGCGTTTTAAAAAGGGAACTTCTACTATGGACAACATACATGTTGTATCCATAATTAAACTGACGAAAAAAAAAACAGCAACACCAAAACATAATTACTGTAGAGTAATGAAATTTCCGAATACATGTGTCTAGATAACATATTTAAGTGACTCACATCGCAACATCATAGTGAGATGTAAACCACCGTAAATTTCAAATACTGGTAGTTTAATAGCCGTTGTATCCGTCAGAATGTTGGCTGCAAGCATGTACGAGGTGCATTCAAGTTCTAAGGCCTCCGATTTTTTTTCTAATTAACTACTCACCCGAAATCGATGAAACTGGCGTTACGTCTCGACGTAATCGCCCTGCAGACGTACACATTTTTCACAACGCTGACGCCATGATTCCATGGCAGCGGCGAAGACTTCTTTAGGAGCTGTTTTGACCACTGGAAAATCGCTGAGGCAATAGCAGCACGGCTGGTGAATGTGCGGCCACGGAGAGTGTCTTTCATTGTTGGAAAAAGCCAAAAGTCACTAGGAGCCAGGTCAGGTGAGTAGGGAGCATGAGGAATCACTTCAAAGTTGTTACCACGAAGAAACTGTTGCGTAACGTTAGCTCGATGTGCGGGTGCGTTGTCTTGGTGAAACAGCACACGCGCAGCCCTCCCCGGACATTTTTGTTGCAGTGCAGGAAGGAATTTGTTCTTCAAAACATTTTCGTAGGATGCCTGTTACCATAGTGCCTTTTGGAACGCAATGGGTAAGGATTACGCCCTCGCTGTCCCAGAACATGGACACCATCATTTTTTTCAGCACTGGCGGTTACCCGAAATTTTTTTGGTGGCGGTGAATCTGTGTGCTTCCATTGAGCTGACTGGCGCTTTGTTTCTGGATTGAAAAATGGCATCCACGTCTCATCCATTGTCACAACCGCCGGCCGGGGTGGTCGAGCGGTTCTAGGCGCCACAGTCTGGAACCGCGCGACCGCTACGGTCGCAGGTTCGAATCCTGCCTCGGGCATGGATGTGTGTGATGTCCTTAGGTTAGTTACGTTTAAGTAGCTCTAAGCTCTAGGTGACTGATGACCTTAGAAGTTAAGTCCCATAGTGCTCAGAGCCATTTGAACCATTGTCACAACCGACGAAAAGAAAGTCCCATTCATGCTGTCGCTGCGCGTCAACATTGCTTGGCAACATGCCACACGGGCAGCCATGTGGTCGTCCGTCAGCATTTGTGACACCCACCTGAATGACACTTTTCGCATTTTCAGGTCGTCATGCAGGATTGTGCGCACAGAACCCACAGAAATGCTGGAGGCGATCTGTTCAACAGTCATTCGGCGATCCCCCAAAACAATTCTCTCCACTTTCTCGATCATGTTTCGGTTTGTTGTCACACGATGTTGTGCCTTCATTAAACTGTCGCACCCACGAACGCACTTTCGACACATCCATAACTCCATCACCACATGTCTCCTTCAACTGTCGATGAATTTCAATTGGTTTCACACCACGCAAATTCAGAAAACGAATGGTTGCACGCTGTTCAAGTAAGGAAAACGTCGCCATTTTAAGTATTTAAAACAATTCTCATTCTCACAGCTGGCGGTAAAATTCCATCTGCCGTACGGTGCTGCCATCTCTGGGACGTATTGACAATGAACACGGCCTCATTTTAAAACAATGCGCATGTTTCTATCTCTTTCCAGTCCGGAGAAAAAAAAATCGGAGGCCTTAGAACTTGATTGCTCCTGTAAACGTGTATGCATTGCGATGTGCAGGTGCCTGATGTCAGTTTGCGGGATGGTGTTGCATGCCTGCACTTGGTCGGCCAGTACAGGGATGGCTAATGTTGTCTGTGGATGACGCTGCGGTTAGCGTTCGATAACGTCCCATATGTGCTCGAATGGAGACAGATCTGGTGATAGAGCAGACCAAGGCAACATGTCCATACCTTGTAGACCATGTTGGGTTACGACAGTGGTATATGGGTGAGCGTTATCCTGTTGGAAAACACTTCCTGGAATGCTGTTCATGAATGATAGCACAACAAGTAGAATCAGCACACTGACGTACAAATTTACGTGGGATAACTACGAGATTGCCCATGCTGTCATACGAAATCGCACCCCATACCATAACTTCTGGTGTACATCAAGTATATCTAGCACGCAGACAGGTTGTTTGTAAGCCAACAACTTGGCCTCCTTCTAACCAACATACTGCCATCACTGGGACCGAGGGAGAACCACTTTTCATCAGGAAAAGCAACAAACATCCACCCTGCCCTCCGATGAGCTCTCGTTTCACACCACTGTCGCAAATGATATTGGTTTGGGGTCAGTGAAGTGCACGCTACATAGCTTCTGACTCGGAGCTTCCTTGAAGCAACCGGTTTGTAACAGTTCGTTGTTTCACTGTAATGTGAACTACTGCTCTAAGCGCTGCGCAGACGCAGTACGATGCCCCACAGCCACAACCCGAACGCGACCGTCTTCCCTCTTGGTAGCGCCACGTGGCCGTGGTCTTATTGTGATCGAACATTCTCGTGACCACCACTGCCAACAATCATGCGCATTGGCTACATTCCTGGCAAGTCCTTCGGCAATATCGCAGGACGAATATCCAGCTTCTGTTAGTCCTATTACACGACCTCGTGTTGTGGTGATAATGGCGTCTTTGTCGCCTTACAGAAATTCTTGACAAACGTCCACTTCCCACGTCCAGTCTCAAAGGTAAATAACGCTCACGACCGTTACAGCGCTTATTTGAAATAGACCTGATTTGCATCCTCATAGGTTGTACTACTAGCGCCACTCTTTCATGACTGGCTCGAAATTGGAACAGATATCACTTTTCAGATGCAGAAACACGCATACCAACTTAACGTCGCACAACTCTTTGGTGTTGCGATTTTTTTCCATCAGTGTGTGATACCTTTTTAGCGTTTGCACATGTCTTATATATTTTTAATTCGATTACTTTTGCTTGTACGAAATTTGTATTTTCCATAATAAAAGTTCCAATTTCAAAGCGCTGTAGAAAGAGAACAACTGCTCAGAATGACATCAAATATGAAAATTTGAAAATTTCTGCAAATTCAAGCAGACCGACAGAGGCGGTGTTCTTCGTATGGTATCCTTAACTCGAACAAGAGAACGACTCAAAAATTGGACATTGGACACAAATAAGGATCGAACGTGAGCCAAAGGCTGAGCAGTTTGGTGCAGTCATCTGCGTTGTGAGAACAAGTGACACTAATAGTATCTGGCAGGCCGCTTGAATTTGCACGCACGGTGCCCGAATGGCTAACTTCAGTACTAAATAACTCGGAAACGGGATAACGTATCGAATTTTTTTCTTAAAATTTAATTCTGAAAGTAAATGGGATGTATGTAAAACTGAGGTGTATATAAAAGAGGTCTAATACATTATACAGGGTGAGTCACTAATTACTGTCACCGAGAATAGCTCCAAAAGTATGATAGTAGCTGAAACGTTTGTGGGACGAATGTTGCATGGGACAACGGGGGCCGTATTATAACGTTGGTTATTTGTTGCTACGCGGGGTCGCGTCAGAGATGTGAGGGTCAACTTTCTTCTTTTCAGTGGGATGCTATAGTTTGTTACCTATTTTCTGATAGCTGTTACTGAGACGAATCCAATGATGTGTAACAGTAAGGTCTTCTAAGGTCACCGAAGGTCACAAAGGTGGCCTGAACGTCTATTTACACAAAGTGTTCGACGTGATGACCATTGGTATTAATGGAGTGCTGCTATCTTCTTATCATGGAATGAGTGGTATTCCTTATCACTTCGCCACTTATCGAAGCACATGCTCTGACCATTCTCTCTCTTATTTCATGCAAATAGCAAATATTCGCCGAATACAGCATATCCATCTAACGTGTCATTGAGACATAACTACGGCTTGGCATATATTTGTTACACACTTCCCGAGAGGAACAAGAAACTAAATGAACGAAAATGTTCATCTGATGTTTTCTGTCAGGGCAAAGTATGATCAGAGAAATTGTGGACTTTGTTCCACCCGGAGGCATTCAGGAGAATACAGCAAGGTCTCCCTTGAACTCAGTACAATAACAGTTATGAAATGTCCATTAGCTTCCCTGCAAGGTACAAATTGCATTAATCCTAGTGTCACTAAAACAAGGCAAGACAAACACCAACGAGTGGGGCAAGGTTAGCGAGCACAAAAAACAAAAATGTCAAGGAAGACTTAGAGCAATTATTCAAACATGCAGCACCATAGGCAAACGCGGAGCTTGTACATGCTCTAACGAGCAATGCAATACGACAATAGGACGCCTAGATTTCCAGTAAGACATTTAATA